>NC_090789.1:9125972-9725972 GCF_040054535.1 Antennarius striatus | reverse complement strand
TGGGACAGCTGGTGTTGTGAATCAGGCCGCCGCAGTCAAAGGACCGGCTACTTCCCAACACCAGGGTCTCACCCTCACCCCTCACGTCCCGTCAGGCTTTTGTCTGTCTTTCCACATGAAATATGTATTCTATATATTTTTTACACTTCTATAATGGTTTTAATGGTCCTTAAATATCTGAAATACAGCTCATTATTTGTAGAAATCTGTGTTTAAAGTGAAACAAATTGTGAACCAGGATAAAGTATACCATATAAAATGGCTTAGGAATTACATTACACTCTACACAACACATACAACACAAATAAAGACATTTTCTCACAAATAAATAAATGTTCATTCCATAAATATGCACAGTATGTGGGTTTATTCATTTTTCTGATACGAAGATGTATAAAATAAGTAGAAATTAAACTTCTCAATATGTTTTTGGTTGATGTAAGTGCCATTTTAATTTTTAGTTCAAAATGGTTATTTTAATCCAGCACAGATTGAGTTTGAAAACCAAATAATTGGTTCTGATTGCATGGATGGGATGACTGTGGGATCCTATGGGATTCCACTGTTCAGTATAATTTTGTTGTACGAAAATAACAACTAACCAACAACCAATAACATCTTGTTCTTGTTAACTCTAATGATTGATGTTTTCATAAAATCTTGTTTCCTATCAAACTGTTTGTGTATGTCTAAGTGGGTCATTATTAAAAGAATTTTTTTTTTCAGATGCTGTTTTGAATTGAAGTCTATTTTCAGAGAAATGGCTAACACAAAAAACAGTGAGTTCCTTGCAAAAGTAATCCAGTCATATTTCTCCCTACCGGTAAGAAAAAAACAACATCTGCAGGGATGCTGTCACTGGAACAACATGGCTAAGATATAACCACTGGCATTCTTAAATAGGTCTGGATCCAAAAACATGGGTTTGGTGGAATGGCTTGGCAACTGACACACCTTCACAAACTCAACAGCAACTCAGGCATTTGCACACAAAGAGAATTACTGATTACATAACTAAGTTTGTACTATATATATATATATATATATATATATATATATATATATATATATATATATATATATATATATATATATATATATATATATATATATATATATATATATAATATACACACACACACCAACATGCTGGACCAAAAGACTCCTTCATCCCCCGAGCCATTAAACACACATAATACACCCAAAACAATGCAAACACAATAGACATTTCACTCTACCCATGCCTAACTAGGTCTGTTTATTTATGGCTTTTTATTCCTATGCCTATTTATGCTTTTCTATTTGTATATCCTTGATGGGTTTTTTTATCACTCTATTTGGTGTTGGTACTACTTTCTATGTGCTGGTGCTTTCTGTGTGCTTTTTCTGTGTTTTTGTGTACTCACTGTGCTGTGTGTAGTGCGATGGAGAAGTTTATTTCCCCCTTAAGGGATCAATCAAGTTCTACTCTAGTCTCTACTCCACATTTCACACACATTTCACTTTTCGCTTCCCGTTTGGGATTCGTTCACCGCGCATGCGCAGTGTGGCCAACGCTACCCGGGATGCCAGTCCATTTGAGCAGCGGGAACCGGAGCGGAAATGTTAACATGTTTGCACAGGTTGAATTATCAGAGGTCTGCATTTAGTCGAAACCTCTTTTAATGGAGTAATTGTGTTTAAAAAAAAAAAACATTAGTTGATGTGTTTTGGTAGTCACATGTTGACTGTCAACATGTTCCCGTCTTCTAGCAGGATAAAACTTAACAGGGAGGTGTTACAAGATGTTGGTCTGAAACTGTTGCCCCGAAGGAGACGAGTTGAGACGTCACTTCATGAGGTGACGAGCGACTCCCCCAAACGAGAGCGAAGCGGGACGGTTCCTGGACCGGTGGTCGTTCAGGACGACGCCCCTAGCAGCCATGAACCTGTTCAGACCTCGTTAAGAGACCCAGAAACTGTGGCCGGTGACACCTCCGAGGAGCCGCAGGAGAGTTCCCCATGTACCCGAAAGACAAAGAGGAGAAACACAGATGACATTAGGTGGAAACAGAAGGGGCCGTGTGCAAAAGGCAAGTACAACCCGACCCCCCCTCCAGCGTGTAACGAGGGCCACACGGCCGTCTGGGGCAACACGGGGCCCGTCAGGTGCTCCGGAGCGTTAGCCTCCTGACTGATTAGGGTCCGACGTGTTAGCTAGTCAGTAGCCATTTGTTTTAGCTTCTGGAGAACTTCAGTGTTTCTTTTAGCTTCTGGAGAACTTTTAGTGTTTCTTTTAGCTTCTGGAGAACTTTTAGTGTTTCTTTTAGCTTCTGGAGAACTTTAGTGTTTCTTTTAGCTTCTGGAGAACTTTTAGTGTTTCTTTTAGCTTCTGGAGAACTTTAGTGTTTCTTTTAGCTTCTGGAGAACTTTTAGTGTTTCTTTTAGCTTCTGGAGAACTTTTAGTGTTTCTTTTAGCTTCTGGAGAACTTTAGTGTTTCTTTTAGCTTCTGGAGAACTTTTAGTGTTTCTTTTAGCTTCTGGAGAACTTTAGTGTTTCTTTTAGCTTCTGGAGAACTTTTAGTGTTTCTTTTAGCTTCTGGAGAACTTTAGTGTTTCTTTTAGCTTCTGGAGAACTTTTAGTGTTTCTTTTAGCTTCTGGAGAACTTTTAGTGTTTCTTTTAGCTTCTGGAGAACTTCCCGCTGGTGTTTTTTTTTTTTTTAAATTTGAGCTATTGATCCGTAAAATCCTTTTCTGTATTCTGAAATCATAAACTAGTACCCAGCTAACTAGCAAGTTCTCCTGTGGTCTGATTTTAGTTGCTTTAGACAAATATTGGGGATAATATTGATTAAAAAAAAATTACTGCTGTCCCTGACAACAAAGAAGTTCAGGATTTCCATCTCAACTTGGGGCTTTTCTGGAGAAGTTTTTGGGTTCCCTCCAGAAACTCCAGCGACATCCCTGGACTCAAAAACTGGTAAAACATCTTGGTGCAACAGATATTGGCGAGGTTTTATCCAAGTCCCAACATAAAGGCTTCTTTCCTACAGATATCACATATATTCAACCTCATAAGGACAAACATCTCTGGCACTAGTATTTGTTAAAAATTCAACACGACGTCATTTTAAGGGCATGCATTGGTTTTGGAATCACAAAATTTTAAAGTATCAGTTTTATAAGGATAAATACATTAATGATGAAGAGTAACTGGTTTATTTGGGAAATGTTTTTGTAACCTTACAAACCGCTAAAAGCGGCACGCTGCAGTTCTAAACTTTCCATGTCATCTACTGTCTCTCCAGATTGTGGATGAAGCACAGTGGTCAGATTACTAAGGAGGGAGGCCATGCTGCTAAAAAAACACTTTGCAATAACAATAGTTTCGAGTCTCCCAGTGCTTTATTATTCTAGATGTCAACTGGTGCATTCACTTTCACTTTCTGACAAGTTCTTGTTTCCACTTGCAGACATCAACACTCACCTTAGCCCCGTAGGAGTTGCTGGTTCAGAAGGCTCTCTGAGAAAGGCTGTCAGATCCTCTGGTCTCTGTGGTGACTGTAAATACGCTTCCCCTCAACGGAAGATGTTAGGTAAGCAAGGGCAAAGGGGCAGTAGGAAGAGGCGAGAGCATCCTTCGTTTGAGGTAAAGATCAAGAGCCAAAACAGAGGTACTAAGGCCACTCTGAAGAGGAAAAGGATAGACCAGTACCCAAAAGTGATTCTCTGTGACGTATCCCAAATATGTGATGATTTTCATCAAGGTTGTAGCTACATGTTACCGGATGATCTAAAGAAGAACATGGTCCATTGCTTCAAACAGAAAATGAGAGCTAGATTTCTGGTTGGGTGCGGTTGTTTGGGACAAAACAAGCACAAAAGAGATGAAGGTGCTCTGGCTAAAAAATCAGAATTTTGTCCTGGGGTTCAATCTGAGAGGAGCGCCTGTAAGTCTCGTCGTCTGACTAGACATCTGACACATCTGAAGGAATGTGAAAATTCTCAAAACTTATCCAGTAGCGCCAGTCTTCTCCCCAACAGTTGGGCAGATAAAGCGTCTTCAACCTTACAAGACAAATGTGAAAAAAGTGGGGAGTACAGGACTGGTGTGTGGGACAGAGACGTTAGGGAGGATCTTGGTCCAGGATCTCATCTCAAAGGAGCAGACATTTACGCAGACAAAACAATAATGCAAGGGGATTGTGTTTATGGAGACGTTTTGCAAGCTACTCCGGATTCAGAATTGATTAATTGCAAAAGCCCTGCAAAAAGTGGTGTTAGTAGAGACGGAGAGAAAAGTTGCTTTTGGGTGCCAGTTTACAGTCATTTATACTCCAAGCATGCAGGAGGGGGCAACTTTGGTTCACCCATGCCAGAAAACAGTCTCTACAATACTTGTGATGAGATGAACAGTCTCACAAACACTGATGCAGCAGCATCACCACTGCTCTGTCAGGGGAACGAGATGGACTCCGATGAACTAGAGTCAGTCACCTGCCAGAGAGTCCGGGTGTATTTAGGAAAAAAAATTTTTTCTTGTGCACGCACATATAAGTCCTGGCCTTTCTATAACAATGGTGCAACATTTGCCACTCACCCTGGTGTCATAGCATGTCCAGTACAGCCCATTGATCTAGAAGATAACAGAAATCAGACGGGCATATCCAGCGACATAACAAATGATATGCTCTCAAACGCACCTGCAGACCGTTCTTCAAATCCAGCTCAAGTTTTTCCCCAAAATGAGAAACAAGTAAAGGATGTTGAGAGCATTTTAGCAGAGGGCAACAAAAGAAGTAATGACAGTGTATCTCCAGACAACACAAATGTTTTTTTGCCCCAGTTAATGGTAGTTAAAGAATCACCAGAAAGACCCCTCTCAGATGTAACCAACCTTTCTAGTCCAGCTTCCTATGAAGGAGAGCCTGGCACAGTCTCGATACCATCGTTCCCAATTAGTAGGTCTCAATATAAAAGCTCCACATTTGCCCAATTCTCCTCAAAAGTTGACTTGAGTAATGGGGAGGTGGCTACTCTGTCTTCCATGTCATCTCCATTCACCCCTGATAATAGGACCAGCTTCTCCATCACACCATCCTCTCCCCTGCTTTCATCAATCCTATTGATGACACCAAAAAGTGTGGAGTCGGCTGAATCCTCCCCCCTTATGGTCAAAGCTATAGAAAAGACCTTCTACCCTGAAGAAGTCCAAAGGACTTCATGCACTTCCTCCTCCTCTGCTCCACCACACGACTCTGACTCTTTTCATACATTTGAATCCTCCCTACACTTTTCTCAAGATAAGCAAGAAAGTGATGAAAAAGTTTGCATAATCCGTTGCCTGCAAGATGTGGTGCAGCCTTGTGATAGAAGTCCAATGAATTTTCCAAGAGAGAAATCATTACACAATACCTTCACAGATAAGTGTGTAGAACTTCAGCTGATGCTTCCACCATTGCTGTCTCCTCTCACCTCACCACAACGGCGCTCGCGGACAAACTTCCCGCTCAAACGTCCAGTCTGTTCAGATGTAGAGGAGGAAAAAATCAACAAATCTGCCTTCAAGCTCAATCCATACCCTAAAAAATGCATGCATCAGACTGTTGACATCAACAAAGTAAACTTTGAGGAGTGTATTGAACATGATATTGAAGAACTGGAAGAAGTCTCAAGGAATTTCAAAATTCCCGTAAGTATTAGGGAATTGCAGTCTCATACCATGGATGAAGATGTGGATGAGGAGGAATGCCAGGATGAAACTGATTTTGAAGGTGATGTTGTACAGGTTTATCAAAAGATTGCACAAGCTTCTTCAGCTCATGAAATAGAGGTGACTTCAGATGTTCTCGCTGAACCCTGCTCATCACTCAGTATTGAAGCGGATGATGAGGCCCTCATCGAAAAGAGAAGATCATGCTCTGCTAGAGCCAAGGGATTGTGTTCGTTTGAGCCAATGGGGACTCGAAGTAAAGCAGCAGCAGCTGGTGATACTCAGAAGGGCATTTTGAATGAGCTCACAGCTTATGAACAGGATATCCTACTTATAGATGTGATCCAGGATGACTCGGAGCTATTTGAAAGCGTGACTCAGGAAAGTTTGCTGAAACTTGGTCCTACCAAGGTCCCTAAACCCGGACCTATTGGACAGGTGCTGAGCATGTTTCCCAGGCTATATGAACCGTCACCAGCAATTGAACAAAGGTATGGTCTCATTTTTAATGATTACTCTTGATGACTTGTGTAGTTCATATAAATGAAGTCACTGCCATTTATTTTTCAGATTGACCTCTGTTAAAATTGATGTCCTCTGCGACATTCCTGATATTACAGGTACGATCAGAGTGCAATTTTGAATCTATCACACGTTTCAGATTTTATCACATGGTGGTAGCTAACTGGCAATAGCAAAACCTCAAACTGTTCTTCGCGCATCCAGGATGTTAGAATGATTACAAACAGACCTGTAGTTATTTTAAACCAAAACATGCAAAAAGAACAATTCAATCTGTACCTTTAACACATTAAAGTTTCTTGCATAAGTTATTGTCTTCAAAGATCACCATGTGATTTCTGGATCTGTGTCTATCCTTTAGAGGATGGTGAAGACAGGCCATGGAGACCTCACACCTCTTCCAAAGAACAAAGCACAAGGCCCGCCAAAAAAAGTCAAACTGAAAAATTGGTAATGTGTTGTGTCTCATGATAGAAATGAACAACAATCTCACTTCCTGAGACTCTTTCAGCTCTGTGCTGCAAGATCACTATATCTACTGTGATTGACGGGAAACAAAACATGTTGAAATATCTTTACCTCCCTCAAGTGAAATTCAGAATGAAGAGAGAACTGGAGACCATTCCAAAAACGCTAAATAAGGTCCTCCTCTAAATCCACAACGGATTCTGTAGCTATGTGCATGGCAGCAAACACACTACTACAATAGTGTCGTGATCTTCATCACATGGTCTTGTTTGGACGTAGTGAGTATTTCCATATAGTTATTACTGCATTAAAGATGTTTGTTTTTAAACAGGATCAGCCTGATTCCAACAACAACCATGAAAGGTAGCTGTTCATCACATGAAGATTTTTTTGGCTCTGATAATCTCTTGTTCTGCTAGTGACTGTGTTTATGTCCTATGGCAGAATGTGGCCCATCAAGTCAGTAACCTGCCTGCCCAATCACGTCTGTCCACCTAAAACCGTAAGAAATGGTGAGAAAAAGTAAAAACAATGACTGTTTAAACTGGTGTCATTGGACAACTCCGTATTTTGCCATTGCAAATGGTGAATCCAGTCTTTCTTTTTTTAGGAGAATTTCAAGTAGTATAGGTAACTAATTTTACTCCTGCTCTTAACACAGGTTCTTGGATCACAAGCCTGGCAAACAAGTCTGAGTTTAGGCACCAGAAATCCAATGCGGCAAGTATTCCATAAAATCTGTCTATCAAAAATATGTGACTGAGTCACTGCTGGTTAATGATTTACATACAGGTATTCTGTTTGTCTCCTTAACATGAGTGGAGTAAAAGCCAAAGTTGTCTTTTTAAGAATTGTTTAGTTAAAGTTAAAATATATGGAATGATTACTGTAGAAAAGGTCAGAAGTGTGCAATTTAAGTGGGAATTAAATCCTGGAAAATTTGTAAATGAAATTCAGAAAGTAAACCATGTCATTGTCTTGTGAGCTGAAGATTCTTTTTCAGAATAATTGGTATTAATGTGTCTTTGGAAGGTGACTGTGTTGCAAAAGACGACCAGTTCATTGATGATATGATTTATTGCGGTGGTCCCCAAGCGCCGGGCTGTGAACCAATACCGGTCTGTGGGTCAGTTGGCACCATGCCGCACATAAAAACTACATAACTCACATTCTACATAACGGCATACATTACAGCTAAACTGAAACTCCTAACATTGGCGTGTTGTTACGAGGATGCTGCGAATAAAGTTGCTTACACATTGCTTACACGCTGCAGTCAGAGTGAAGAATTAGTTAAGACCCCGTTAGAGCCTGTTGGGTTTTTCTGTCTGTTGAAGCTCTCTGAAATGTCTGCTGTTGTGATGAAGTGCTATATAAAGGTTTAATGATTGATTATCACCATGTCTCCAAAAAAGAAGTTGTAGGAAAAGCATGTGACAATGAGCCCTTTCTTGCAAAATAAACAATCAAAAGTTAATGAAGAAAAATAGACATTACTGAAATGTGTGTGGAGAAGGTTCTTTCAGCTTGGTGCCGGCTCCACAGGAGAATACAGTACAGTGCGTCCTCATTCTTTGTGGTTAATGCATTCCAGGAACCACACGCGATTAATTAATTCCGTGATAGAGCAACAAAATATCTTATTATTCATGGTAATTTAAACGTTAATGACCCTCCCCATACTGATATTAAACCACCTTCTATGTGTATTACCTTTCCCACACCCTTATCAACTGTTTATAGCACTTTTGTGTCTCACGTAAGTCCGAGACAAACAGAACCGTGCGCACTTCCGGATGCCATCAGTCAATAGAATGTCCGTATGCGCAAATGCACGGGGGCGCACTGTAAATGAATCAAAGGCAAAGAAAACTATTGAGTGAAAAGCAAAAGTTAAAAAAAAACTGACATCTTTTTTATTTATAAAACTTTTTTTAATAAATGCCAGGCTTTAACATTTTGATAAAACTAATATATAATTTTATTCTTTTTTTCTTTTTACTCAGTTATCATGTTATTAATAAAAACATTAAAATTAAGTTTTAGTTTTTGTAGTATTGGCAAAAGTCAATCCTTGCGTACGCTTCTACCGTGTATTTTGTTATTACTTTTTGGGATACATAGACGTTGTGTTAGGATGCAAAGAAATTTCTTGACGCGCATCCCAGGGATGCACTACTTTCTCGAGGTAAAATTAACTCTGCTACTGATATTAAATTAGACTTTTTGCTGGCAAGATAGTGCTGCTGTCTTTGTGCTTCTATTGACGGGTGGTGAACAAGCATGGAAGATGGGAAATCCCGCCCCCACAGCACAATTTGGAGTGGAAATTCTATCTGGCCTATCTGCCACCCTCTCCCTCTGTCTCTCTATGTCTTGCCCTGTCTCTATCCCCACTATATTGCCTTTCCCATCCAACAGGTCAAGGCGGATGACCACCCTCCAGAGTCTGGGTCCTTCTTGGAGTTTCTTCCTCAATGAGGGATTTTTTCTGCCACCGTTGCTTATCCTTGCTCTGGAGGGTTCTGTTGGGTTTCTCTGTCTGTTAAAGTGCTTCAAAATGTCTGATGATGTGATTAAGGGGTATATAAATAAAGGTTAATTGATTGAAGAAGATGAATGAATTAACATATCAGCTTCTCTTGTCCTGTGAATCCTCAGTACTGTCGACTGTACTTCAGCGAGTCGCTATCATGTGGGTTCAAGATGTGCCGCTTCCAGCATGTGCCCATGGAGGGGGATGAGAAGGTATACTCCAAATTAAATGTCTTATCCTGCCAACAGTATATCTGACTGTGGGTCAGTGGAGTGCTGCAGCTCCTCCTCCCTCAGGCGATGCAGAATAAGTGCACTGTAAAGTTCTCATTTCTTTTTAGAACTAATGCATAACATTACTGACTGCTAGTTGGAATGATGCTAATTTTTCTGATTCTGTGCAATGCTTTTCTGTTCTGTGCCAGGTAACGTTTATTTTTAGTTTTATAAAGAAACTTTCCATGTCTTTCAGTTCTGTGTTGAAACTGTGGTACGGTTCACCAAAAATTCAATGTGCCTCCAGAAAGCAGGCAAGTTATCAAATAGTTTAACCTCAGAATTAATTTGAAATTTTGACTGTTCTAATGGCATCTTCTGGCTGTCTGAATTTCCATGGGGTGTCTTCTCATGTGGCTCCAGGAGCCGTGTTTGCAGGCTACTACCACAACAACCCACCAGGAGTGTACTTCTCTATGCCGATGTTCTTGTCACTCATCTGGTCTCTCCTGAAGGCTGGCATGATTTCTGATGTTTTCTCAGTCCTTAGAGTGAGCTTGGCCCACAAGATAGTGGTCAGTCTGGTGTTCATTTATGTTTCAATAATTATGTCTCGCTGTAGAACACTTCATCAACCAGTAAAGGGGAGAGCGTACTGTAGTTTTATCTGTAGAAAAGCCCATTTTTACCTCAGGAGGCATACAACATGAATTTCTTTCTGTCTTGTTAGCCAGACTATGATTTTCTGTTGGCGCTCTTCAACTATGTGAGAGAAAAGGGTCTCATGGGCCTTGTACCAGAACTCATGCAGCTCACATTCATGGTACAGTCATTCAGACGTGCTTAAAATGACAGTTGGATCATTTATTTTCATTAGCATTTGCAAGAATTTACTGTGCCTATGTTGACAGATGGCCAATTCAGGCCTAGCGCTGAGTTTGGACTGCCTTGATTGCGTAAAAAACACCCCTGAGGTCCAGCAGACAATCTGTCCAAAATCTGTGTCGAGCAAGTAAGTGGATGTTCTTATATCCCCACATGTCAAACATGGTCTATCAAAACATTTGAAAAAATAGTTGAGGATTTGCTCTCATGTTCCCTAGTAAAAACAAACTACCATAGATTAAAGTATTGGTAGGAAGTTTCCTATCATCTACATGTACAGTATATGATATTGGTCAGGGGGTGTACAAAAAACAAAGTACACCATTAGTACAATCTCTTGAACCTGTTGGTCTGACATATTTTGAAAATGTCTGAGTATTTTTTCATCTAGCATATTTATGTCCACTATTTCTGCAAGTTACAACGAACCATTTGCTCATCTTTTCTGTAACTTTCAGTGGTCCGTAGAAAGGTAACTGATTTAGTGTCGACTCTGTTCAGTCAGTCAAACAGTATCTCTTTGTCAGTTCAGTAAAAGCTTTCCACCACTGAGTGGGTGTAACTGCAGTGGTTGTCAATTACCAGGACATCTTCTTTATAGCCTTTATTATCAGCTTTAATTTAGAAGTGATAATTCTGACATGATTGATTTAAATTATGTTTCAGCAAAAGTAGCTAATGTATTTTATTTTAAAAGGTTATCCACCATTACACCTGTTCCAGAGTACCTGAATTTGGCTCATGCTGTCGTTGAAATAGAGGTTAGTTCTTCAGGAAGTCACATTTGTCAACTTATCTAAGGATGAAATGATTTTGTGTTTGATCTGTCATTGCATCCAAACATCCTTTTGTGTTTTCTGCCTCGAAGCTTTGTAGCAAGCAAGAAGACTGGAGGCAGATGGGGGAGGTTTTCAGGTCTATCTGCCAATCCAACCAGCGCACCAACCTAATGGAGCAAATCAGTGGCCGCATTGCTATTGCCTTGCTGTCTGAGAGTAAAGACAAACTGTCACTGCCCTTTGCTACCTTTGCTGAAACCGGTAACAAGCTATCATAAATGGCGTAACATTCTAATTATAGATCCTAATGATTCCTAATCATTTGATTTTTCTGATTTTTAGTGTGTCAGGATGATGAGGACAGTCTGGCCAGGGTTTTTTTAGGCAGGATTGGAGTATCACTTATGCTACGATACCACAAAACACATCAATGGTACAAGGTAAATCATCTGTGAACTATTTACTCTCTATTCCCAGCCAGCCAAGGACAAGGACTGGCTTTCTAGGTGCATCATGAGTGTGCTAGAATCTACACGCTGTTATCTTAAAAATATTGTATGTAAATTATTCGAAGAATATTGACAGGAGTGTAATGCCTTTTTTATGTTTGTGTGTTTGTGTACATAAAGGGTCAAAGGGTGGTGGAGGTGCTCTGCATTTCAAAAGTTGACTACTCAACACTGAAGGGATTGTTTGGGAATGAGGACAATGCATCACGATGCTTCCTAATCACTGTGGCCACCGAGCTCTTTCTGTTTAGCGGAAGCTTGGAGGGAGCTCTAAACATACTCCGAGGTATTGTTATTATTATTATTATTATTATATAGTATTGTTGCAAATTTTATCTTGTGTTTTAATTTTAAAGGCTAACTATTTTTGAGGATTTGGATTCTGAAGTTTTGGTAGTGTCCTCTGTATTTTAATGCATTTAAGAATTTAAAACAATATAAGATGTCTGATTGATTGACTACGACACAACACTATCAATGTATTTGCTTCTGCTTTGTACTGTGCCTTAAATTAGCCTTTAAATTCTGGGTCTTTGCTTGTGCATTCAGAAAACAAATGGTTCCTGAGTTCGGCCTCATGGCCGTGTAATCCTGATGATCTGGAGAGCAGGGCTCGATTGCTGACTCGACTGGCTGAGAAAACTTCTCACAGAGACACTCTGGAAGTCCTCTGTAATCTGCCAGGACTCCAAGAGCCGACTGGTGGGAATTTATTGTAATAACAATCTCAGTGTTACTCAATGAAGTAGACATGTATGGTGAAGTTGTGCAAGACTTTGGGACAGTTTATTGTTTGCTTTTCAAGTCAGTCAATAATGGCAGAATTAAACCTATGAATTCAGAAGCTTTTACAAGACCTTCCACGACTCAAATTCTCTCAAATCCTTCAGACATGACAGGAAGTTAGACATTCTCCTAATTTTTATCTATTTCACCACTGTGGGACAGACGTCTTGTCATCAGCTGCTTATCCTGCTTCGGGCTGCTGGGGGTGGCAGTTTGAACGGGGAAGACCAGAGACTTCTCTCCCCAGCCACTTCCACCAAGACCTCTAGGAGGGTCCCAAGGCGTTCCCAGAGATATAGTCTCTCCAGCAAGGAAGGAAGGCACCCAGGGAGCCACCAGACCAGCTGTCCGAACCACCTCTAGAGCAGAGGCTCCAATTTTAGCCTCTGCTGGATGTCTGAGCTCCTCACTCTTCCTTGCCTCATTGATGGCTGATGCTGCGCATTGCGTTGCCTGTAGGTGCTCATCTGCTGCTTCTGGACTCCCACAGGCCAACCCACCCTTCAGCCTGACGGCATCCCTCACCTCTGGTGTCCACCAGCTGGTTCAGGCATTACCGCCACAATCATCACTGGCAGTCTTGTAATTACATCTACGATTGCCTCGGCAATAGCAGCACTGGACATAGACTATTTAGATTCCATGTCTCTTGCCACTTGTGGAATATGATCAAGTCTTTGCTGCAGGTGGGAGTTGTAGACCAACTTGACAGGGTTCTCAGCTAGATGTTCCCAGCATACCCTCACTATCCGTTTGGGTTTCTTAATTCTGTCCAGCGTCTCCGCCCACCATCTGATCCGTCACCATCAGGTGGTGATCGGTTGGCAGCGCAGCTTCTATCTTTACCTGAATGTCAAAAACGTGTGGCCAGTGATCAGCCCATGTGACCACAAAGTCCACCATTGGTCTGTGACCTAGGGTTTCTTTGTGCCAATTGCACCTTGAGTTCCCATCGAGACAGCTGGTTCCAGAACCCAACTAGATGTAATTGGAACATCTCAAAGTCCCACACAAGCTTGGGCTCCTTACCCACCGGAGAGGTGACGTTTCATGTCCCTGTGATGAAGGAGCCCACCACCTGTTGGGTTCCAGTGCAGTTTGGATTAAGTAGCTGTAAAAGTCTAATTCCTGCCACAGAAACTCACTACAGGGACAAACAGACCCAGTAATTCTAAAGGAAACCCCTATATTTTGTAATTTATACTATTTGACTGAAAATATACATTTTGACTTGAAACACTTTTCATCAGTATAAGCTGCAGTTATAAATATCCAAAACAAAATGATAACTGATAGCTTATTCTGTTTTCTTCAGACCTGGTCGATGTTTCCAGGTACGGTCCGTTGTTTAACGCTCATCTGCAAATATGTGTGGATCGACAGACCCTTCCTGTGGCTTCAGACTCGGTAGACTTCATGCTCTCCAAAAAACTTGCAGTTGACCAGGCTATTCTGAAGATGCTTTTTCACAAACTGGCCAAGCAAAACCTCTGGCTCCGGGCACGGGAAGTCTTCAGACGTGAGCTCCCCCCCTCTTCTGGGTTTTTTCAACAGAAATTCTAAAGCAATGTATGACTGGCATGTTCATCCTTGTTTTATTTTAATGCTTCATTTCTAGACTGTCTGAGGACGGGGTACTACAAAGGCATGTCCGCTCCTCCTGGTTTCATGACACTGATTGTCCCCTGTGGATTGGGGGTGGTCGAACTGGCTCTCGCTATTGAGATGTTCATCACTGTCAATGCTACAGTCATTCTCCCCCTTTCAGAGACGACACCCTGCTGCCCCATGATCACTCTTAAACGGTAATGAGTGATTGGTGGCTTGTTTGAGAACGCTGGTTGCATAGTGTGTTCTGTGTAAACGATGCTGCTGCTTCCTCCTCCAGGACCCTAAGTTGCGAGCGTGAGTACCTATCAGCCGGCAGCCGCCTCCTCTCTGCAGCTTCTATCCCTCAGCCCAAACTAATCATTCACTACAAAGCAGTGAACTCCTCACAGGAGCAAGTGTTCACCCTTGATGTTGCCTCTGCTCGATCCTGGCTCCGCCGCAATCACTTATGGGCCAATGACATGTGGCCACACTGAACCAAACTGCATTCTTGATGTACTTAATTTTTCTTTGTTGGCAAATCTGCTAAAGTTCCAGCACTATCAGTTGACTATAAATATATTTTTATAATGTTTAATCCTTGTTGCATCTTTGTTACCATTTTACAATACTAATTGTCAAAACATCTTGCAAGTTTGAGGCTTATGGCTTACATTTTCTTTGTATGTTGGTATACATGTTTTTATATAAAGTTCTGCTCCAAAAAGTTTGACTCATGTTTGGAAAAACAAACCTTAAAACCATTTTCTGGAATAAAATCAGTGGTTAAAACTAGGGATGAGCGACTACACCACTATCTGTATCTGTTCAACCAACTAGATTATCTGTATCCGTATCTGTTCTGGAATGGGCGGGGTTTAAACTGGAAGTGGGAGTGGTTTGACCGGAAATGGGTCGGGCTTAAATCGCTACATTATTATAAGTCAAATTGATATGGATTGATCACAAGTTGCTATGTTATTTATTTTAGAACTATGTACAGAACAGCCTCGAAAGTGAGATTCAAATGTTTTTGATCACAATGGTAAAGGAACTATAGAACGAGTAAACACAAAATGCATTAATGAAGTGCATGCAATAGGAAATTATCAACTACGAAGTATGCATGAACAAGAATTGTCATACTTAACAAGACTTTTATCAAAACTTTCTTTTTCAGTTTAATTTTTTTATAATCACTTTTTTTTCAATTATTTTTAGCACCCAATGTTCTTGCCTTTTTTTTTCCACATTAAGTTAATGTTCATTGCGGTGTGTTTGTGTGTGTGTGTGTGTGTGTGTGTGTGTATGTATGCAAGCTATGTCTCAGTTAAAATATTTATAAAATATATAATTATTAATTTGAACAGAGTTTAGAACAAAAAGGTAAAAAAAAAACAAAGTTCACCAGGTAACCAAACACCGAAATAGAGGCAAGCTGAAGAAACCCTAAGAAGAAGGATGTGAGGAACATGAAGCCACCACCAGAGACATCAGTAATTGCATGTGCCGGAGAGTGGGACAGGAACAAACTCCGCTCTAGCTGCAGTCTAGTAGGGAGGGGCGGGAAGTATGTGTGACTGACCAATCACTGAGTGAGAAAACAGGACTATTTTCCTTCAATCCGTATCCGTATCGGATACTCGTATGAAACGAGTATCTGGCTCAAACCTAGTTAAAACCATGTTGCAATTGTTTTTAAACCAATCCACAAATAATACTAAAAATGGCTCCAAGTCCAGATGTTAGGAGTCCTCTGGTGAACTACACTCACACAGACACACTGATGCTTCCTGTGCAGAAATGTGTAACAGAGCACCTGAACCACCAGGGGGAAGAACTGGACTGTGGTGGGATGACGGGAGAATGGTCACAAAATTAGTGAAATCTTTAATCACAGAGGTTCAAACGTTCAGCTTCATTTTAGTTTAACACATTAACCCAGCTGCTGTTGCTTGTTTTCTGGGATGATCAGGAAAAAGACATTTCAGAGCATTATTACATTAGACCTTTTATGGATCGATATTTCCAAAATTTTATGTACACATCTTTCATGTAACCCAATTATGAAGTGCTTATACATGCTTGGACAGACAAGCATGTATTTCACAAGGGCTGCTTCCAGTTAATGTTCATTCCTATAATTTTTTTCTCAAATGGAAATCATTACTTTTTTTAACTAGATTTCGGATAGATACGTAGTATAAACTCCTATAAGTAGTTTTAACTGGAGTCACGATTCTTTAGACATGTCTTTACATTCAGTGAAATTCAACTTGTGTGCACACATTAGTTTTTACATCATTTATATAAATTAAAGACTCAATGGGTAGCCAAAGTGATTGGTTAACATGCTTTTAAACGGGTTCTTTAAATGATGTGTTGTGGTGAAAGGACTGAGAAAGAAGAAAACATTCACAAATATTTTCCAAAAAAAATACTGTAAAGTGAAATTTTAATAATTTTTGCTGATTTAGTGTGTCTCCTGAAGAGTCCTGAGATAAACAGACAAAATTCATTTAAAATGTCACAAGCTCTCATAGAGCAACTAAGTTAACACAAAAGTTTTGCACCACATGCTGCTTTCAAAAGATGCTTGTGAACACTTAACCTTCATTTCTGTTGCTCACTTTATCCCCATTTCAGCAAAGGTTATTTTCTGAATATTATAATGTTATCATCAACTGTTTATGTCAGTGTTCTTCAGAAGAAAAGTTAAGTTTCTGCTTCTCAATGAAGAATTTGCAAAGCTTTTCTAATTGCATTATTTTTTACTTCATTTAAGTCCACTCCAGTGGGGGATCTTGTGAGCTCAAACATTTATTTTTTCTCTGTCTGCACTCAAGATATGAAAATTGTCCATATTTTTATTACAGTTTGTGTTGGCGTGTAATTTGTCCCAAAAAATTCTGAGTTGAGTCTGAGTATAGATGTGGACTCTGTATCACTTTTCTCACTGTCTTTGATAATTAGATAATTCCTCTTTTTTTATATTATTTTGCTAGTCTTATTCATAAAAGATGTTGTTTTGTTGAAGTAAAGTACTGTACATATTTAATTCAGTATGAGGAAGGTCTGGGTAAAGCTACGTCATCACTTTCAGCGCCGTAATCACTGCAAAGACTGAAATAATGAAGCAAATGAAGATCTCTTGACGTTGATTTTTTTTTAAAGAAAATTAACTGCTTTGCACATTCAGCAGTTTCCTCACGTCTTCTCATGGAGAACCCAAATGCTAACAGAAATCTCAGAAAGATGGCTTCCCCTCAGAGTGAGTGAAATCTGTCTATCCACATTAAAACTTGTTGGTCAGAAACTGACATTCAGTCAAAGATATTTTAACCATAGTTAAACTGATGACATGATCATTAAATATGTTATCTAAATTAATATAAGTGATTAGTACACTATCATTAGTTGCAGATGTGGAAATTATGTAATACGTGTTTGTGTGAGAAATATAAAGGTGCACCTTAGTTGTGAACGACTGTATGGTTATGAAATTACAAACTGCATGCTATATTTCAAACAGTCCTATTAATATCAATATTAATATCAATATTAATATCAATAAACATGTCAATGAAGGACACGTTTGGTTGTCATACAAATAAGGTGTGATCACAAAAAACAGAATGATGCCATCTGACTTCTGTTCAGGGCTAACTTCCAGGGTTTTACAGATCACTTCTCCCAGTTTTCTTTTATTTTTCACTGTCTCAGAAGGAAGTTGGAAAGAGAAACAGAACCACAACCGATCAATACTCTTCTATATCCCAGGAGTCTAACAGACCACTGTTTACTCCACTATACTGCATGTTATCTGAGTCGTCCATCACATTAATTATATATTTCCATTAGGCTACACGTATTTACAACAGCTGAATGGCACCACTTTTATGTCTATAGACTCCAAATGGGCTTTGCTCTAAGATCTATTAATAAAGCAGGCTATGACAATATGCAAACACAATTTAATAATTGGTTAAACATGTTTTAAATGTCTTTTTTTCTTGAGAATAGTAAAATTTATAAATACATAAATAGAGTACATACATACATCATCAAATACCAGTTTCGACCGCTATAGTGGGTTGTGGGGTGCTGGAGCCCATCCCAGCTGGCTGGGGGCGTGAGGCAGGGTATACTCTGGGCATGACACCAGTGCACCACAGCGGCTGTAAATAACGCATTACTGTATTATTAAGCTGTATGTTTTCATTGCATTTTTAAAGGCCTGAAATTTTTATAATAATCTACTACATTTGAACTTGCTGGACAATATTCTGTAACTGAAAATCTGATTCCTATTTTCTCCGTGTGTGAACTGAAATTGTGTGTTATTTGGTTCAGCATAAAACAAGGCAACTTTATTCACGATGCTCTGGCTACATATTTCTCTATTCACACTGTTTTCTTAAAACAACAACTTTAAATTAAGAATAACACTGTAACATATGAGTAGTTGTACTGCATCCAAGGCATAGCACATACTGCTTTGATGATATCCCCTTACTAAGATTTGCATCATGCCAAACCAAGTAATACCACCTCAATCTCTGAGCCATGAACAAACAGTGCACATAATTGGTATTTTGTTTTTTTTCCTAGCAGAAGGTTTTACATGGGTATGTGATTTAACATCTCATATCATTATTACAGCTCATGATCTCACATGAATGACTTCATTATTACAGCTCATGAAATCTGCAGTGGCTCATTACCTCCTTCTGTTACCGTACTTTGAGCCAGTACAGTATGCAGTATGTTGTTGTCCTCTTTGTATTTCAGCCCTCCAGATCAGGAGCTAGATTGGAGCTGTAGGACATGACGAGTTTTCCATGATTTTTTTTTAATTTTTTATTTATTGGCCTATTATTTTTCTTAATGAATGTTACTGCAAAAAAAAAGTAAGAAGGTGATTCAGAATTTGCCTTCCGACTTGGATATGTCTCAAAATGTTTTAGATTTTCTGAAGTCAGCTGCAGACTGTCAAACAAACAAACAAACAAACAATGGCGCAGGTAACTATTTGAGATACCTAAGTTATTCAAGAACTTCAACAGCTCACCTGCACTAAACACCTGAGGGTCTGGGGTTCACTAGATCTTTGATATGTTTAATTAAACATCCAACACATTTCACAGGGCTACGGTATTTCACAATTAAATATATCCGCGTTTGCTAACATCATGTAATAAAATAAACTCCTCCGGGGTTTTAATCACATTTCATTTACTTTTCGTAACCTAATCTAAATGTATTTATTTATTTATCTGAGAGGGACATTTATTCTCACATCTTTTGTTATCGTTGCTACAACTGACTCACGCGTCAACATCGCGCGCACGCGCACGTTCCCTCTGTATCGTGAACGCGCGTCGGGCGCACGCCCCTCTCGACGACCCGGGGAGGAAGCGAGTCCATTTTTTTTCTCAGTCGGATAAGAGCTGCTCGAGGAGCTGCAGCCTGAACTACAGGAGTCTCTGAGGTCACACTCCTCATGTTAATGTTCATAATAATTCACCGGAGAGTAAACAGAAGTTAGCGCAGCGAAGCCAGGAACGAAGGTGAGGTTCTGACGGCGGTTGGAGTGACTTTCCCCGGCTGGAGGGCCAGCTGGTCCGGGAGAGATCTCACGCATTCCTCCACGTACATAACCGAAGTGGGAGACCGACCGACGCTGAACGGCCAAGGAGACATGGAAGCGGCCTCTCCGCTCGATGGACCGGTGAATTGACCCACAAACGTCCCGGTGTTTTTGGCTTCATTGGAGTTGGGTTTCTGTGCCCTGACGACCACACTGTAAGGTCGCTGCGTTGATGAATAATTTACGATCCGCGTTCGAGGCTCTCGCTGCGACTTCTCACCGACATTCGGCTGCATCCGACGCCCTCCGATCGGGCCCTGATGGTGGACTAGAGAGCGACGCCACACGGACAGCATCGAATTAGAGAGCAGAAAACACGTTGGGGAGGATTCCGGGCTGGTTGTGTGTGTTTGGTAACACGGAGCTACGGAGACATGCGGCCGAGTCGCTGTGGGAGGAGAGACGGAGCCCCCAGCATTTGTGCGCCGACCCAGTGCCGCTCCAGTTCCGGGCTGGTTTTATGAGCACCGTCATCTAATCGGAGAGAATGACGTGGATGTTAACCCAAAAAAACGCATCGCACAACTGAATTTAGTATTTTTTTTTGAAATCTCCAAAACAATATTTGGAACTGACTACCTCCTTGATTTCCGTAAGGTCAGAGTTATATAATACAGAGAAGAATCTGTAAGTCGACTGAGCACCGTTTTCACTGTTGAATCGACGTAACCACCTAATGAATCTACCTCAAATATTGTATTTTTTACACAACTCAACGGACCGATGTGTCCCCAAACGCATACCTCAACCTTAGTGCTGCGCATGTTGTAAAAACATTGCCTGTTTTTCCGTAAAGCTGCAGATGGCTTCGTTTCCAGACTCTGACCTGCAAACTTGCCCGCTCTGCAAGGAGCTGTGCGGCTCCTCTGCTCCTATTTCCTCCAGCTCCTCTACCTCTTCATCTTCTTCGCATACTTCGTCTTCCTCAAGTCAGACCACGAGGAGGCTCCACGTCCTGCCCTGCCTTCATGCCTTCTGCAGGCAGTGCCTTGAGGGCCAGCGCAGTCCTGGGGACCCGCTGAAGCTGCGTTGCCCCACCTGCGACCAGAAGGTGTCCATCTCTGAGGCGGGGGTGGACTCCCTGCCTTCCTCCAACTTCCTTTTCAGCAACCTGCTGGATGTGGTGGTTAGCTCAGAAGAACAGATCCAGAACAAGAATGGCCACCACCACCACCACCGTGGAGGTTTGGGGGGAGGCTCGTCCGCCTTCCATCACCCTCATGGAGGCCTGCTTCACCCCCACCATTTGGGAGAGCCTCAGTGTAGCTCCTGTGACGAGGAGAACCCAGCCACCTCCCATTGCCTTGACTGCCAGGAGTATCTGTGTGACAACTGTGTGAGAGCACACCAGCGAGTGCGGCTGACCAAGGACCACTTCATCGAGTGCCTGGGAGAGAACCTGCACCTGGGCCGGGTCAACGCCAACAGCAATTCTGTCCAGCCAGGGGTGTCGGTTTCCCTCGCGCAGTCCCTGCAGAACAACTTCGCCCTGCTGTCTCTGTTCCAGGATCGCATGAGCTTCTGCCAACACCACGACAATGAGGTGAGTAGAGCCTGAGAGTCCAAGTTAAAGCTGACCCACCGGTGATTCATCGGTTCATTCATGGACTAAACGTCCAAGAATTGAACGTGACGCTTTGGATGTCCTGGTACAATTGTGTTACGAAAATAAATCCATTGTGAGTGCACACACGCTTCTATTGTGTAATGGCATTATGTGTGTGTCTTATAGAACCATAGTGGGTGCCATATGGCCCTAGGTTCAAAGGGAGCTGGGTGGCTCTTCACCTAGTTCCCTGGAGACAAATAGGCGCGTGTGCTGAGCTGGATTTACGCTCAAACACAAACCCAGACCCTATGTGCATGTACACACTGAGTAAAGACACATGCAGCGTCTGGTTAATCTGTACCACATCATCCATTCAGGCCAGAGAGAGGCCCCTGTGCACGTTTCTATGTATGTTTAAAGTGCTATCATGAACTTTCAATAGACAGCTTTTCTCTGTTAATAGGAAAGATACAGTAAGTTGAAACTGTGGGCCCAAAGTTAGATTAGTTTATTTTGATGGCAAAAAAAGAAACTGCTCTGACATATGAATCAGGAAACCAGTCCTTTATTTATAAAAATGTTTTGTTTTTTTAAAAGAAGTTGCAGACTTACGTGAAATTATATAATTCTTAGTGTACCTGTAGTACACTGTACCTGTAAATCAGAGGTCAGTAAATGGTGAATCCATCCATCTAATGATTAATTAAGTCATTGAATAAGAAATTTTACAATCTCAACAATAGAAAAATACAAAGGAGAATAAATAGGTCTTGAAACAAGATTGTTTTCTTTATTGAAAAACACGTTTGTTCACATGTTTATTAAAGTACATTAGCATCTGTCTCTGCACTATTAACTGGGTAACTACACAGTGCAAAAAAAAGCAGTAACACCAAAAAATGAATAAACAATAATGAAACAATGCTATCTATAAATAAAAGTAATTTACGGCATTTAAGTGCTACGTTATTCCATTAGCGGTTGTGAAGGAAACACTTGTGTACACATTTATTGAAATAATGAAATTAAACATAAAAATGTATACACTTTTCATCTTACAATATATTGCAGGGCTCAAAATTGACCTTTTTTCTTGGTAGCACTGGTTCTCCTAAATTTAAAAGTTAGTAGCACCGGCAAATACTTTAGGAGCACCTACCCAAAAGCAAGGCAGTGACGGAGCGATAGAGACTGCTCCATCCATCTCCGTTCTGCGCGCCTCTCTCCCTCGCCCCAGGAGAGCAGCCGCAGCTGTGCTCTCATCATTTCCTGGCAGGACCGCAGGAGCGCGGTCCTGCTCAGACTGTTTCACGCACATTCTCCGGCAGGTCCACACTCACATGTCCGCATCAAACAAACTGTCGAGGTAGTGCATTCGAAGGTGCACACTCGGTGCCTGTATGAGAGACGCTCACCTGAGGATGCTGCGTTGGTCTGCCTCTGGGTCAGGGGCCAAACCAAGGCATTACCTGGGTGTGGCTTAAATAGCGCATTGTGGTGCGCTGTCCGGCCAGCACGGTACCTAGACTGAACCACTTTGGTTATTATTGGATTGTTTTGTATTTTAAAACATCACTAAAAAATGTTTTATGTTGCCCCAAACTCCACCATGCCTTTAGTGAACATTCGTTTGCATTTTTCTCGGTCATTTTGTCCTCAGCTCGGACTTCAGGGGATAATTCTGCGCAAAAGATCTGTGCTTTGTTTCATAGTTGCGCTTCATATTACCACTTTTAATTCATGCTACGTGTTCAGACCATATGAGGTAAAATGGTTTTGAACTGCCAGACGGAGGAATAAACATAAATTTTGTCCACTCATTGTTAACCAGCGGTTGTCCCCGTTAACCTCCCTTCATTTGGAGCTATGCTGTCTTCCTTCTTCTGTGCTCCACTGTAGCGTTAAACTCACAGCAGTAGCGAGCTGTTTCACTTCCTGGTACGCTGACAGCGCAGGGTAGACAAACGATCTGATTGGCTGAACTGAGTGGAGCTACTACTGAATTAACTGGAGGAGCAGCGCCCGCCGTCGATAACCGCGAACTGCAAGTAAAAATGCGCCAAGAAAATCTACTCTTGTGAATTTATCATGGAGTGGTCACGGGTCAGGACACAACCATCATGCGGTCTGGACCATGGTCCACCATTTGGTGACCCCTGCTCTATGGAGAGAGTGAAAGAGTGAGAGAGAAGAGGAAAAAAAAGGCGCATCAGACTTTTTTCTGTAGTCACACCGGTGCTCCCAAATATATTTAATAGTCGCACTGATAAAAATTTGGGCGCATATGCGACCAAAATGGTCGCAATATCGAGCCCTGATTGGTATGATACATTGCACTATGGTTTCATTTTACTGTGTGCTACTACACTTTATTTCTTCCACATTTTGACATTTCCTGTCTTTTCTTCAGTCGTGCCTGTGCAATAGGACCCTTATTTTCTTCTTTTGTATTTTGTAGTCCACGTTTCGCAGCATTTTAATCAGTAGTGGAAGCAAATGTTGTGTACTACTGAAATCCCCAGCCATCACAAATATTGTGTCCTGGACAGATGTCTGGGTTCAAACAAATAATGTATTGGAGGATTTTTGCTCATCAGTCTTATGCCAGTTTTTCGAAGAATTGATGCCACTCCAGGTGGATCATTGCTTTTTCTTGAAGTCTTGCCCAATTGATCTGTCGATGGTCCTGATCTTGCTTATCTTTGTCAGTGACAGCAGAAAAGTTAACCTTCCTCTGACATGGACGGTCCTTATAGTGATTCAAGAATCTTGTGTCGAGACAAAGTAAAAATCAGTTTTGTTGAATATACAAACATTTTTCCTTTGTGTTTCGAAATTGTTTTGTGGTATTTGGCGCTGAAGTATTTCCTTGTCAACAATACAGAAGAAGTTCTGATCAGCGAATGTTGAGTAAAGGCTCCATAAATTCTTGCCATGGCACATAATCAGAATGGTTCAAAGTAGTGAATAACAGAATTTTGGAACTACATGAAATCAAGGCTGTTTAAGGCGGTCTGAAAACTTCTTTGTCATAATTTGGATGTATTTGGAGTAATTGGATTGTTCACTGACCAGACAGTTTATTGGCACTTTGATGTGTTTTATTTAAAAAGGACTACATGTTGTGTTACAATGTAATATATGACAGTGTGTGTTTTGCAAAAACCCTGGTTGGTCATAGGATCGGGAAGAACATTAGTAGATTGTCTCTACTTGTCATTTTTGTACGACTCTTAAATGGATTGATATTTTCTTTTGTCTGGTCTGTGATATTTCTCCATGATGCAAATTTTCCCAATCTGCCAAAAGAGTACAGGCATATTGAAACATCATTTTGATGCCTTAATGGAAGTTATGCCGTGGACGATGTTTGTTAAAAAATTCCAGATCATAGTTTCTTACCATTGCTAAAATTAGCTAACATCAAATTAAAATTCGTCAATATCTGTAAAAGACCAATTTAATTGAGTGGTTTTCCCAAAGTTCAGATTACCAATTTTTTTTTCTATGACCCCCCCCCCCAGTGCCAGTAAATAGGTGGATTTAGTTTTCCAGTAAGTCCCTGTTTCCCAGTAACGGCTTCATTTCCCAGTAATGCCTCACTCACTCACTATGTTTTGGCCCTGGGGGAGGGAATGACACAAGAGAAGACAAGTCTTTCTTTACCTATGAGGTCTGCGCAATGAGAGTCATTGTCTGTCACCTAGCTCCACATCCATCACACGTTGAATTGGTTCCTCCCGTAATGTCTGTTTAAAGACCAGTTTAGCTTTCTCTAGCTCATATGCTTTGTTCATCCTCAGGTTGCTTAAACAATACAAATTTGCTCTGTGCACAAGCTGCCATTTGTTGGTTTGTGTTTACTATATAGGAGCCCTTCCTACTATTGAATCTTTCTCCGTTTACTTTCATGGAAAGCAACAACAGACATGTAACTCGACATTGAACATTGCATCCGCAGAAGTACAGATGGTCAAAATGTAACTGCAATGCCACTAACCAGTTTTAGAAACAGTACTAGCACCATGCTGTACTGTATCAAAAACAAGATGACTGACCTTTTCAAGTATGACGCTCAGATTTGTGGCAAAAGTGGGACATGTGTGCAGTGTTCCCTCTAAGCTGCGTGCCTGCATAATTGAGCACTGTTGCACAGTCTCAGCGCCCAAGAAATTCTATGCTGCGCATAAAATAACATTTGATATAAACGTACTGTGATATCCCGTGTGTTGTTACTGTTATGTGTTGCTGCCCTGAGTTTTGTGTCGGTTGTGCATGAGTTTGCGAGACTTGGGGGGCGAGGTGGGGGTGGGGTTGTGTGAGTGTAAAAGGTGAGTGCTGTGCGGGAGTTGAGTTCTGGATTGTTGCTTGTTAAGAAGTCTGTGGGGTGTCACAATATTAAATACAGTAATATCTAATACTATTTCCAATGTAATCTAATTAATCAGACCAATATTATTGTGTTCTGTACCATTTTGCATTGAAACTCAGTGAGTGGCAGGTGTCCAGCCAATGATACGATTAGTTTCACTGACACTACGTAGCCAATCGGAGCGTTGATGGTCCTGCATGCGCGCCCTGCTATACGTGCTGTGCAGGTTAGCTCGTTCAAGACTGGAAACAAACGGCAACTACTCATCCACTCACCAAGCCAAAGTAAAAAAGAAATGTGGTTCTTTTAAGATAGAATGTCTGTTGGAGAACATATGTTGTTGCAAATAGAACAAGCGATGAAACTGGGTGAGGTTTTTTTTCTTTTTGAGAAAGTTAAAAGCAAGAAGCAAGCAAAGCCAGTAACCTGGACAAAGTGTATACAACCACGTGAAAATAAGGTAAAATTTAAGTCAGATTTGTGCATGTCTAATGACACTTGTTAAGATTTTTTATTTATGGATATTAATCATAAATGTTGTTACTACTGGATAATTTTGGGTAGTAGAAATGCTCAGAAAATAGATATTTAGATATTTTACACTGCTCACAGTGGCATTTAGACTGTATCACAAGCAACAGCACACGCCATTTTGTAAAATGTGGACGTTTTAATGTTAACAAAATGTTGTGTCTAAAAGGTGTGCATGTGACATAGCTTCCAGAACAGGATCCTAAGCCAGGCCACAACTGGACCTCAACAAAGGCAAAGCAGCTCTCTTCCAATGGCCAAAGCAGGAAATGTGTAGTATGTAACATACTACACATCTCATGAGGAACAAGATTTTTGTCTTTTTTATTTCAAGTGGGCCAAATCACTTAAATTAAAAGTAAACTAATGAAACTTGCTACTGTAGTTTGATTCTTTTAATCAGCCATGTAAGTTGCTTTGATCCAATGTTTTGAACAAATGTGGCACTGGTGTGTGGCCACAGCGTGCCTATCTGATGTCGCTGAAAGTGGTCCTCTGTACGCTCAGGAAGCTTGTGTGTTTGCTCGACACATGAAAAATTAGAGACAACATTGCATGTGTGTCTATTCAAGGCCAATTTGTATGCTCAAATATTAACATCAGTATGCTGCCGGTTGATTTGGTTGGTTGGTAGGGGGTGAGGGATTTATAGAGTGAATTCAGCTCCTTGAGTCTGGGTATACTGTCAAGGGTTTCCATCAGTAGTCTTTCACTGACCAATGACCTCTGGACAGTTCTCAAAATGAACAGTAGATCACGGGAAATACAGTCCATTGTGTTTCTCGGGACTCGAAAGGCAGAAAATATCTGTTTTATTTCACTTCATTTAGCATTTTTCCTTAAAAATTAACCAGAAAGTTACTGTTGAGAAGGAGTCCTGCTGTTAAAATCAAAATATACAGAAACCGATGTCCTTAGTGGTGACGATAGTTACTGGTCCTGAAACACTTGAAGAAAAGGAAAAACAGGCAGTTAGGATGGAGTGATCTTATCCTTGGAGTTTGATTCAGTTTTGTGAGGTGTGATCTTCTACAAACTGAAGATGTGTTTAAGGGTGATTTTGGGGAAACTGGAGTGGTGAAATGGAAATCTCTTCCTTGGTGTTCTTCACGCTTCATGGCTTGTTTTTCAAATGGTGTATCAACTTTATTTGCTTTGGGTTGAATTGCTAATGCAAATACTTTGGTTGAAGATCAGTTAATGATTTTTTTTTTTTAAATGATTGGCAACATGGTCAGATGAAGGGATTCAGTTTGAAGATAAGGATCCTTGAGAAGTCAGCTGATGAGTATCAAGCACACATTGATGAATATGCAGTCCTGCTAATGTTATTCATCACAAGCAGTGTCAGTCGGTGTGCATTCAATGCAGCTTCATCGGAGGGACACCTCATGATATGATAATCCTGCAGAATCATCTATACTCAAATACAGTTTTCTCATACAAGGGTGGGTCAATACTGAAGCAAACTAAGGGAGGCTAGAAGGTGGTGCAGGGTAGTGAGAACCTGCAAAGGATGGTGTTTAGAGGGATGAATAGAGGTTGGAGTTTATACCATTCAATACATGACTTTTGCACCTTTTTTTTGCTTTGTTATTATGAATAAAAGCTGCAAATCCGTAATGGTGCATCATCTTTGTCCCACATGTGAAATAGCATCTGGGGTGTAACAGTGTTGAATTGATGTCAAGTTTATGACAGACAGGGTGAGAGGTTGTTGTGTATTAGACCTCCAACTTGCACATTTTACAAAACCATTACTGTCAGTTAGCAGCAAACTCGAAGGAGAAGAAAGTGGACCGACAAGGTCTTCCAGTTTTTCAGGACAGCGGAGAAAGTGCTAAAATGAAGTTCCCCATTGGAGATTGATTTAAGGTAGTAAAAATTAATCTAATATGGGGAACACAGCAAAATATCTGTCGCCAGCTGCCATTTTGCAAGGATTATGGTGACATTAGTGGTTTTTCAATGTGAACAGTCACCCTGGCATGATATAGGGTTTTTTTGAGGGCGTGTTGCATAATCTCTTTATAGTAAGGAAAAAAATTAAGGAAACCTGTGGGATGTTCAGTGTGAGGTCAAAGGCTCTTATTGTAGTTTTTTAAACATGTTCACATTTTGGGGGGGGGTACCTGCAGGTCTGTGGTAGACTATACTTAAACCTTTGCCAGGTTAACTTTGCGATCACCAGTTTCACTCCCCCACTCTGGATCTTGCTTGGAGAGAATGTTTGTAAGGAAACCTAACCCACCACTGACGCTGCTACATGGCCAGAGGAATTCCTGTAACTTGAGTTTATACCTCCCGGGTTCTCTTTTCCCCTTCTTTCACTCACACACTGGGTATTTCCTCTTTGACTCTGCCTTTCTCATCAGCACTCCCTGTCTGCCATGTGTCAGAGACAATGTACATTATTAATGCAGAAGGTCTCCTCAATGTGATTTAGCAGCTGTTGCAATTGAAGGGCAAGTGATTACATTTCATCACTCCTGGAACTATCCGTGTGAGTGTGTGGCAGCAGCGTTTTCCTTTCCACAAGTATCACCCATCTGTAGCTAGTTATCTTCTGAGGGGCATTTTAGAGTGTGTTTCCATGAAGCCAACGGAGTTGGCTTATATGAAGTTGAACTTCCAGGGTTTTAATGTGCAACATGTGCCCAGTAATTAGAGAGCATTCCCTGTTTCCTGTGTGTTGTGAATGTGTTTCATGTAGGCTAAGGGGGAATGTGTATGTGTGTGTGTGTCCTTGCTTTGATGTCCATTTGAGGACTTAAGTCCGTATAAATTTAATGGATAGAAAGGAAAGCATTTATCACATTTTCTTTGACAACAGGATTTAAAACCCATTCTAAAGCTGGAAGCTGCCACTTCCTTCTCAGTGGTTGGGCACAAATGGGGCTTTAATTGGCCATTATTTGACCTCACTCTATGGGATTGCAGTGTTAACACGCATAATGTTAAAACATTCAACTCTGTTTGGGGGATTGCACAGCTTCTAGTCATGATTCTTTCACTTGTTTTTTCTAGAATGAGGTCTAGACTTACACATGTTTGCGCTGGTTTTTAGCATCAGCCGCTTAAATGCATTATATTCTAGGCAGAATGTCGACACATTTTTTGCTGCTCTTTACAAAACTTTACAAAATGGAATAATGATATTGTTTTCCTACGTCTGATCTGACAGCCCAGCTCATAAGAGTGAAGTAAACCGAGAAATTCAGCAAGGTGGTAGGACATGTAAGGCGTGGGATATTTTGTAAACGTTTTACATCTGTGATACCTCAACCAGTGGGTTTTAAAAAGCATATACAGTGCACCCGCGTTCTTCGCGGTTAATGCGTTCCAGGAACCACACGCGATAAACAAATTCCAAGATTTAGCGACAAAATATTTCTTATTATTTACGATAATTTAAATGTTTAAGACCTTTCCCATACTGATATTAAACCACCTTCTAGCTGTATTACCTTTTCCCACACTCTTGTCGACTGTTTGAAGCACTTTTGTGTCTCACGCAAGTCCGAGACTCAAAGAATGGAGGGCACTTCTGGATGCCGTCAGCCAATAGAATGTGTGTGCGGTATCACTTGACTACCTACCAAAAATCCATGATGAAGTGAAGTCGCGAGCGTTGATGCACGAGGACGCACAGTATCAGTCGTTAGCAACGCCCTCCATGCCTGCAATCGCAGCAATGGAGTATTGATTTTGATAAAGAGTCTGCTTATGTGCCTATTTGAGACTCAGCCTTATTTTATTTCTGAATTTTATTTAACTGTATTTGTATTGCATTTTTGAGAAATGCACCTGGCCTAATTGGTTTGCTGATGTGCTTGACCTTTTTTTAAAAAAAAAATTCATTTATAAAGCACACTTAACCTATAAAAATGTGGATTTCAAATCGTCTCTTCTTGGTGTATTCTATTGATCATGCACTACAATTTTGTAATGTCCTAGAATTCAAATTCTTTATTTGGGGGCCTTTAGCAGGTATGAGATTAAAATGCGATTAATTATATTAATTACAAATGTTGTAATTAGATTATTTTTTTAATCGCCTGACAGCACTACTAATAATCTAAATGTTTATCTAATACTAAATGGTTTCATGGTGTTTGTTTCTTCTTTCTTAACGTTCAACGAAAGTACAGGAATAATCATCTCCCCAAGGTAGTCTCAGAACGCTCGTCTTTGTAGTTATTTCTTTTTAATTCATGATAAAGCTCATATAGGTGTTGTAGATTACGATATTGTACACCTTCATCCTCGCTTTCTCCTGCCCTACCCCCCCCCCCCCCGCGCGCCAACTCTCTCTCTTTTTTTACTGCTTAAGTATTAAACACAGGACAGTCGGTCACATGCTCGCTGGGTAAGTAGACCAGCTGAGTGTGGTTTGTTTTCCTTCACTGCTCTGGGACCGTCCAATCAGATCACCGGCTTACAGCCACCGCCTCCCCTGTTGTATCTGGCAGAGTTTCAAAACATCAGCAGGCATGTGCGTGTTGTCTTGATGGCAACGCGCCAGAAGGGGTTACCGCCGAGAAGGCGGGGCAGTAGAGGAGGAGGGCGGAAAATAGCAACGAGGAGAGGAGAAAATGAATGATGGAAGGGAGTGGAAAATCTATACGTGAACTAGATATGGAAGCTGTTTTGCAAAGAGAGTAGATGCGTTCCGTAAAAGGGTCTTTGTCTGGCAGTTGGAATTCTGGGATTGTTGGGAATGCTGGTATTGGGATTATCCTGCATGGGTATACCAGACTGGTTTAGGGATGAGAATGGCTTTTTGGTCTTTTGTAAGTGAAGTGCCCAACAATAAAAGATGTCCAAAGGTGAAGCACTTTGACACACAGAAGGGAGAGTTTGTCACCACAGGTGATCGATCCTTTGTGCTGCAGAAAACCCCCCACAATGTAGCCATTTTTATTTCAGAATGATTTTTCATTTTCATGCTATTAAACAAGCATTTTTTCTAGCCCAATAACAACAGTAATAAGTAAACCTTTGTCTTGAAATGGTAAAGTTAGCATGGCATCCATCTGTAACTCAAGGCGAACTCCCTTTTTGAAAGTGTAAGCTGATAAACACTCATCATCTGACATCAGCTTCAAAGAATGTGTGTGTCTGTGTGTGTTTCCATCCAAGCCTTTCTTGTTTCTGTCTGTTGACACACAGTGAACACGTAAGACTGACGCCCTGAGAAGGATTATGAAAAAAAGATCTGCCCCCGTAGTCTATAAAAACCCTCCTCTATATAGGTGTACATATTTTAAGAAGTGAAGCAGCTTCTTTTATAACGACTGCTTGTATTGATTGTGTAATTTTTTCAAACTTTGAAAGCAGAATTTACTTTTGAAAGAGGTTTTTTATTGATCAATCAAATCCTTTACCAGTCATATTGAACAGGCTTCTTGTCCGGGGTGTACCCCTTCTTTCACCCATGGCCGGCTGGGATAGGTTCTAGCAGATCTGTGTCCTGAAAGGCAGATAAACAGCTGTAGACAAGACAATTGTGATCTTCTCATCTACAAGAAAATGGGTGGATGTTAGCCTTCCAGTGATGAGTCAGAGTAATCAATAATGTCCCAATAGCTCCGATAGACTAATCATTTTGAGACTTTTAATCTGTAATGACAGGGATGCATACTGCAATGTAAGTCATTCATATCCAGTTATAGATCTAGTGTCACATTATATAAGCCATGACTTTTAAAGGCACTGCAGACATTATGCATATTTTGCATGAGACAAATAAGGTTTAATTGTAGGTGGAATCTGTGGATGTATCCATTGAATATATCTGAGCATCTGACCATCAGCTGAACTGGACAAGAGGCAGTCTTCAGTTCCCAGAGCAGCTCTGGTTTTTCTGGCACCACAGCGTGACATTATATGGCCATCTTCCCCTCCCCCACATGGCTGTTCATGCAGGCAGTGAGCGCTGCAAAAAGAGATCTAACTGGCTGGCTGAGCTCGTGCCCTCTCCCCCAGTTCCCAGTACCTACATAAGAGGGAGGAAAGGGGGAGGGAGGAAAGGGGGAGGGTCTTACTGCTGCCTGACCACTCGGCTAGCACAAGGCTAGGCTCATTTTCCATATTTAGCTTTTCTCATTCAGAAATATAGTATTAATAGATTAAAAAGTAAAAATATTTAATTATTGTCTTTGGGTTTTTGGAGCCTCTTCTACATTGTAGTTAATGATTATTATTGAAATGACTTTATTTGAATATTTCCCTTTTTAATTATGGTTCTATACTGCAGCGGTTTTCCTTTATTAAACAAGAGACACGGGTACTGGAATGACAAGTTCATGATCAGCTCACATTGTAGTGTTGACAACACTACAATGTACTACTACTGTACTACCATGTAAATTTGAATGTTTATGTGCAACAAACAGATATTTGGTTTCATTTGTCACTTTTGCAAATTTATTCGGTACAGTGTCACACAATGATGTAAATGCCTCCCCTCATTTTATTTATAATGGTCCAAATGTCTAAGAGTTAAAGGATCAAGACCAAAGTGGCGTGTTCATGTTTTTTATCAGCATTCCAAAGCCAATAGATATTCATATCACAAAAATCTAAGCTTGTGAAGTTTAATTAGACTAGTTGTAAATTTCTGGTTTCTTTCCTAATAACCTAGGCAAATGAGTCTTTAAGCTCTGTCTGAATAATTTCCAATGGAAATAAGTTTTGATAAACCAAAAATAAGTCCAAAAAAGACCGTTTTTATATTGTTGGTATCTCTTTATGAACATTTACAAACCCAATACATGTGGGTGTGTTTTGTGTAGTGCCTAATGGAGGAGTGAAAGAGGTGAAGGAGAAACATCCGGTGCACTCATGAAATACAATCACTCAACTTCCCTTGATGTAGCAGCCCTCCTGCTCAGAGCATTTATAGCTGGTGACGGCATGTTTGTTCCTATCCACTAGCCCGTCACCACTAGCATCTTAACCTTGTGTGACTGTTTGTGTGTGTTTGTGTATTTTCTCATGCTACATGTTAATGTGTAATTAGATTTTTTAAGTGAGTCACTTCTGCCTGCAGTGATTTGTAGTCATTTTTCACTTGGGCATCAGGTGTAGCATCATGTATTGAAGATCTCTGAAATGACGCCGTTATAAATTGAATAGTATTTGAGGCAAATATTAACTTGTTGTTAAGGAATTGGTGTAAGGAGATGAATGAAGCAGAGAGGAACTGGATCTTTCCATGAAGACCTCTGGAAGGAACCAGTATCCTGTGCGAGTCAATAATATTGACTGGCGTTCCAAGAGGCCAGCGCGTTATGTAATCTACAACCTTGTATGTATGAGTGTTTCACCTCAAGGAGCTTTGAGCTGTCAGTGACACATTAGCTGAGAACGGCATTAAAGATGGTGAATCTCCTGACAGGTTATTCGTCATGAGATCTTGTCCGTTGAAATTGGATGTCGATGTTTTCAGTCACAGGCTGCTGTTCGCAAGATTTTTCCCATCGCCATGATTTGAGGCCATCCTTTATGATATAAAATGTCAAGGGTGGGACAGATATTTAATAGAACCAAACTTCTTCACCAGTTCTATTGCGTTTCTCTCTGTAATAGCACTTCGAAATGTCTGTTGATGTGATTAAGTGTTTTATAAATAAAAGTTGATTGATTGATTGATTGATTGAAAGTCTTCATGTGTGTTAAGTTGGAAATTCTTTTGCGTCGTACATGTCAAGTACTGCACCTGACAGACGTCTTGCAATTCTGTCTTTTCCTGATCATCAATGGCGGAAACGAGTACTCCTTAACTTACAAACAAGTAGTTATGAATTTTGACCCGGGACTACATGGACAGTTGCATATTTAATATCTGAATTGGAGGTTTTGTTCTTAATTGTGTGACCTTCCTGGATTCTGCTCTCGGATAGAGGTGTACCCATGTCTAATAACTTTCTGCATTTGGAGGACTTGAAGTCTGACCCAGGACGAAACAGAACTGAGCAAATGATACCCAACACATGAAGTGGTGGGTGAGATAAACTTAGAGGACTTGACTTAGTAAGGGTTCTGTGCTATAAATTATTCAAATACAAAGTTATACCAGTGTTTCCTCAGCCTGGTCTGGTCTACTTCCTGTAGATACTCTGGCTCAATCATTCACAAGAATCCACCCCGTCCTTGCACCATCAATCTGCCTCTCCTTCAACCACGACTACCTCCGCCCCTTGTCCATCATCGTCTTCTTCACCTTTCTCCTCTACTGCAGTCCATCTGCATTTCTTGCTTTTGTGTGCCCCATCCCCTTGGAATTTTGGAGTTACTGATGGGGGTGGGAGAGGAGAGGAGGAGGGCGTTTGGCGACATTGTGGCGCAGAGACTATGGTTGGGGACAGATGACAACTAGAAAGGGATCCAAGAAGAGCTTAAGGAGATAGCAGAAAGGAGGAGGAAGTCAAATAAAGGGGGAGGTGTGTGTGGGGGGGGGGGTCTCATTAGATTATACAGCTCCCCAAGGGAATGGCCTTTATTGATGGATTGATTGCTGGCCCCTCCCCATCCACTCTGGTCTTCTGCTATTGGAGATCATTGATCTGGTGTCTGTTTGGGATATGATGACTGGTGCATATTTAATTAGCCCTTCATTACAAACAAGCAGCTTTCACACTGGGGGGGGGGGGCAGGCTTGAAGCAATGGTTTTTCAGATTACAGTTGTGAACTCATGTACTAAATGTTTCTGCCAATGTAATGAAGATGAATGCAGTGTAGCGTATGGTATGTACAGTATATGGACAATATATCTAACATCTAACCTAAAGCACATCAGGAAAAAAAAGGATCTGATTGCTTTTCATTAAATTTTTCCTATTTAACATCAAACAAAGTCCCTTTTGAGCTTGGAGATCCAGCACCTAAATAATTTTGAAGATACAACGACCTTCTTCTCCATCTTAAGATGGACCAGATGAGTGTTTGTCATGTTTTTCTGGTCTGAAATCCATCTGTGCTTCTTCAGGGTCTGTTTGTTTGAAGACCAAACAAATATTTATTTGTTATGTACACCTCCCACCTTACCAATCTTGGAATATGTAGCCTGTATCTGGGTTTTTGTTATTGGTGGTTGTTTCCACAGTTGGGGCAGTTTTTGCTTTTGTCACTTTCAACATTTTGAAGTAATTTTGTTTGTCTGTGTCTCTTGTGTCCCAGGTGTTCCTGTTCTTCTGTGAAACCTGCTCGGTGCCTATCTGCAGGGAATGCAGCGTGGGCCGTCACATGGGCCACACCTTTGTTTATCTTCAAGATGCCGTGCAGGACTGCAGGGCCATCACCATCCAGCTGCTAGCAGATGCTCAGCAGGGGCGACAGGCTGTACAGGTGAGACAGGAACCTCTAGCTGGTCTCAGGCCATTAAAAGGCAGATATTCCAGTTATTTTGTATTTATTGGTTCGTTCTTCCCCTTAAATCTGGAACTAAGAGAGCGACACTGAAAAATGGTGTAAGAAAACCAGACGCCTTGTTAATACCCCCAAAGGTAAATGGATCTGTGTCACACCAACGGGCTCAAATAGGGCTAACTGATTCAAGTCTTCTGCATGATTTTCCGATTTCTAACAAAAGCAGGTCAGACCACACCAATCCACCCTCATCCATCTCCTGGAGGGCCAGAGAAGTTGGGAGCAGCTGTGTCTTTGAGCCGTCCCTCGGCGCAGAGCGAGCTGCTATCAGAGATGATCAGCTTGAACATTGTTTGAGACTGACCAGTCCCAAGCTGCTGGACGGCCTAGGGTTAGAGGTGTCCAGCTGGCCCTGAAGGGGATGGGTGCACCGGGTGAGGTCTGGTAGGGGAAGGGCTGAAGGTCAAAGGGGAGGAGAAGTGTTGAGGAGAATGGGGGAGGGGAGATGAGGTATTTAAAGGATTTCAGAGAAAACAAAAAGTCCCCTCCTCTTTCAAAGCAGTGGAATACTTTGGCCTTCTTTCATTCACCCACTAATCAGCCACATTCTCCCTCCTCCTCTTCCTGTCAGTCACACAGACGCAGAGACTGCTTCTCTTCATTTGCATAATTATCGATAGCAGCTTCCTTGACCACCTTTAGGTTCGAGCTTATGAAGTGATACATGGCTAAAAAAAGCAGTGTTTGATGTCAGTGATGTAATGGCGTTGATTTTTAGTTGTAAGTACAAAATATAAATCGAGTTTGCCACCTCACTAATGTCTCTGTTAAACTTTGAATATAAATTTAAAAAGTGAAGTCATCAATGTGATAAAAAAAACTACTCACAAATAAATAGATGAAAAAAATAATAAGTAAATGCTAATGAAATTGTGTGACTTTTGAAAATCTGTCATGCCATTGTAAAACTGAGTTCTAAACTGTTCTGTGAATGAAACTTGCTATTTGGAGACATCACCATAGTATTGAGGAAATTCTGATTTGTTTTTGTGACCTATTTTAAGGTTTACTGATTAATCAGCTCCTCAGCATTAAAAAGGGCTGCAATATTCTTTCAGTAAAGACGATTCCATGCATAAAGATGGGCCCGGTGGTCTGTTACATGGTGCACCAGCGATGACGACACATCGTGTTGTGTTATGACCTTAGGGAAGACCCCAGACACACTAGCTGTTGCAGTCAGGTCCTGTAATATCTCTGCTGCAGAGCTTGACCTTCAAGCTATTGGTTCACACTTTATACCTTCATGCATGTGTGCTTATGTCATCTGGGTGTTGCACAAATTTCAAGCTCATCACCCCAAGGACCTGTTAAGTTATTCGGGACTCAATGCCACATTGAGGAAAGTTTAATACTGTATTTTATACATGTACTTTGTTACTCACTTGTTGTTGTTCAGCATCTTGAATAATTTAGTGAGAAGCACCAGGATCTGTACAGCTGAGTCATAAGACACACCACCTACCATCTGGCAATGTGTTGCCGAGCTCAGTGTGTGTTTGTCCCATATTGTCCCAGGTCACCATGGGAGTAAATGCTGACGCCAGATAATTTATAAACACACACACACACACACACACACACACACGTGCCCAAGTCCCCTGAGGTAGGAAATTTCCGCCCACTCCACATCCATTATCTTTGCTGACCTCTGACCCTGGACTCGTGACCTCCTGGTTGGCCAGAGCTCCTTCTTTCTGTGGTTTGATTGGTCAGTTTGACCCTCCTTGTGTTCTGAGCTGTGGCCCTCAGGGAACTGTGAGGGAGAGACGATGATGGAAGCACGTACGCCAGAAAGCACGCCAAGGGGGAGAAACAGAAAATGGTCTGTCACAAGTGTGATCAGAAGAAGAATTCTTCATTTCTTTCAGCTGAGAAGAAACAAAAAGGACAAGAGGAAAAAATAAATGTGTAGAATGAAATTTAAAGAATATTTTTACCCATTCTGCTACTTGACTCATCTTCCTCAGTTCTTTAATGATTTTCTCCTGTTGTTCCCTCTTTGGCTGCCACCTCAAATGGTCATTTGAAAGAGAAAAGGAACCAGCTGCGAGTCTTTGTTCTTAAGTGGTGCGGTGGGGGTGGGCAATATGGATCTCAAGACAGGGGCTGCAGATCACGACCTGTAGAGGTTTGTATGACCTTTCATCCCGGTGGCAGATATCACAAAGGAAGCCTTATCCCGCCTCCCGTTCATCCCTGTGAGGTCTGCTTCACCCTGTGACCTCCTAGAAAACTCCAGAGGAAAATCCAGATAAAATAGGGATGGAGGCAAAGAAGGAGAAATGCCTCAAAACCTTTAAAGTGAAATTCTTGAAGCGTCGTCCAAACAGTTGCCTGTAATTGCTTATATTTATCAAAGTAAATGAACTGTGACTGTATTGTTAATGTACTGAGGTCCTGATCATTGATTTACATTCAGTGTAGTGAGATGCACACATCCTTCAGTTCTAACTGTACACATAACACCCAGTGTAACATATTAACCCATCGCTTTAAGTTTTGTGTAAAAACTAAAAACCTCTAGAACCCTTTTTTCATTCAGATAGCTGTCAAAAGCTTATCTTTATAATACTAAAGATAATTTTTTTAAGCCAACAAAGTAAATTTTTATTTTCCCCAGGTATTTCAATTATTCATTTACTAAACTTTGATTGTCAAAGATCTATTCAACAAGCAGATACAAACTTGGAGAATTGCAATGTGTTTTCACCCTAACAGCAGTGACTAACAGCCCCTTTTCACTCCCTTTTAGTTTGTTTTGTTCAGTCAAATGTACAGTGCAGTATTTTCAGCACTATAAGGCGCACCTAAAAGCCTTTAATTTTTTCTAAAACCGACAGTGCGTCTAATAATCCAGTGCACCTTATATATTAAAAAAGTTTTACAATAGGCCATTCATTGAAGGTGCGCTTTATAGTCCAGCGCGCCTTATAGTGTGGAAAATACTGTAGTGAAAGTGACCTCACATTATACTGTAATAATCTGCCAAATAATTTCTTTAAAAGGTATCATTCCAGTGTCAACATCATTACTTTAATGCATTACAGTTCAAGCTAACATTTGATAATGAAGATAAAACTTGTTTGAAGATTTCACCATTTACCTGTAACACAATGTGTTCTTAACCCAGCCACACTTGCAGTTAAAGTTTGCTATTATTCTCTACTCATGATAAACTACCGTACAGTATACACTAGCACCTTGTTATACGAGCAACTCGACATTATGGAAAAATAAACAGAGTGACATTTTTGTTTGACATATGAGCAAAAATCCAAGTTGCGAGCCATAAGTCGGGACACCACTCCTAGTTGTTGGATGGATACAACATCAGCTGAGACCGCATCACATGTCTTCCGTAGAGTAAAGACGTAGCTTGTGACTTTTGGTTTCTTTTCATACTATGCCATTGTTTACGTACAGATAAGCAGTGCCCCCACACCCCCGTTTTTCTAAGTGGTACTACTGTAGGTGTGAAAAATGAATAGCCCTCCACTGCCAATAAGAAAACAGCAGGTTTGTTGATTCAGTTATTCTGCACAAGACATGAAAGCAGGTAGAAATGGTGCCAGACGACCAGCTTGAATGAATCATTATTCAGCCTGCATCTTCTGGCAGGTTTCTTGATCAGTGATGGCAATGCTTGGTGAAAATGAGGTTTAGAAGCAGTTTGTCTAATATCAGACAGAATTTTAATATTAACCTCGTAAATCATGAAATCAAACATTGTTTTCTGACATTTGAAATAATAACACATCCAAATTAAAGTGTCAAGCACAGGAAAATATGGCAGCTATTGTTATACATTTGTCTATATTCATTTTTTTCGTGCTGCAGACCTTGAACACCAGCAGGGAGTCGGGGTTCAGAGGGAAGTGAATCCACCACTTCCAGTGTGAAGTGTCTTCCCATTTCTGACCCAGGCTTCCTTTTCCAGTCTAAAGCAACCACTGAACGTGAGAAAGGGATGAATTATGGAAAGCAAATGGGTTGGTCTGTTCATTTGTCAGGAAGATGTTGCATACAGTGTCCTTTATTTTAATGCTTCCTGATCCTCTGCATCCTGTTTGTGGGGATATTTGAGTCCCATCTGAGTAATAAAAAAGGCCCAGACGGTTGTGCAATGAAAGTGTTTCTGTCCAATCCGCTGTCACACTGCAGAGTAAGCACTAATCACAGGCATCCCTTTTCACTTGACCTCTATTTCACAGTTTGGTCGTTTGTTATAAAAGTGTTCACTTTGAAAATTCATTTCTTCTTTTAAAACCAGCTATTAGCTTGTTGTATTACTTCAGTAATATCTGTTGTTGCTTTTTCCCCAGCTGAGCATGGAGAAGGTCCAGGCTATGGCAGAGCAGGTAGAGATAAAGGCCAAGGTGGTGCAGACGGAGGTGAAGGCCCTGGTCCTCAGACACAAGAAGGCGCTGGAGGAGAGGGAGTGTGAACTACTGTGGAAGGTGAGCTGGAAAGTCTGGTCCATGAAGTGAGTTAGATGCCTCCAAACAGTTCCTGCCAGTCTCTTACAGTTTCAATAAAAGTCAAACATCAACAGTCATAGAGGCATATCTTCATATCATTAAATTATGTCGCGGTGGGCAGAGTAATGACGTTTTCAGGAAGTACAATAAGGATGGGCAGAGGTTGGTGTTGTGAATTACACTTGAGGAAACTCGGACATTAAGCGGCTTTGTGCCACCCTCCAGTCTGGGGACTGGAGGGTGGCACAAAGGGTGGCCCAGCGAGGCCCTCACCAAGGTGGCCTAGCGAGGCCCTCACCAAGAGGACTCCACTTCATTCTGCTTTTGTTGCAGACAAGTCTCTTTAACAAATGCAACTGCACAAACTTGGGTTTTGTAGGCCCGAAGGAACATTCACGTTAAGAACGCAAACGCCCACCAGCTCCAGAAACACTGGCTAAGTGACATCATAAAAACCGAGCTGTGTCTTACTCTCTGAACTCAGAATGTGTGTGTGTGTGTGCGTGTGCGTGTGTGAGCATGCATGCAGGTCAAAATGTCACATTGATGGTTTTCACTTACCCATGTTCCCCCTTTTAATCCTTTTACACCATTATAAGTCTCATTCTCAATACCTGACCTGATAAAGTCATTAACAGTCAACCATGGCGAAAGCCTTTGTCCCAACTCGTGAGCCTTTAATAAGCATGTAGAAGAAGAACTGAGCATTATTGATCTCTTGTAGGGGGAATTATATCTCCACTCGTTATAATTTTTTGTTGTTACTTGCCACACATGTTTGTGTGAGTGTTTGCGTGTGTGTGTATGTGCGTGCCACCCTCCAGTCCCCAGCCCAATACCCAATGGACTGAGCTACTGCCGCCCCCACATGTATTGAAAACCTTGACGATTTAAAGCAGCTGAGTCAAAGAAGGAAATCAGCCAAAAATGTCATCAATAATAACATTTCAAAGTGAGTGACCTTTCTCGAAAATTGTTGTTGTGCTTTAATACGGACATCGTTGATTAAGATTGTAGATCAAGCTAAGTCAAGGTTATTCTTTATCCACTGTTTGGTGGGATATTCAATTTTGTGCAACAGAATTCCTCCAAATAGGTGTTTTTAGTGGAGATCTGGATTTGAATTTCGCACTCAACATGTTATGTTGTTGTCATATGTTCAAGTTTTTTCGTGAGTTTAGATGTAGGTGTGTGTAGGTCAGTCCGAGACAACTGAGAACCGGTATTATCACTAAAGAATGGTGAATTTAAGGAATTCCAGCATACTACAAAGACGTGTTTGTGTGCGTGTGTGTGTCAAATACAGCTGAATCACTTAAAGAATAAATTCATTTTAAAAAAAAGGGTCTGTTAAACACATTGATCAACCAGTGAAGGGTTAGGGTTAGACAAAAACTATCTCCATTGGTTAAAGATAGAATTTAGATGGAGCTTTCACTCTGAACACTTTAAATGTAATATTCTTCAGTTTCAGATTGTGCCTGTTCACCAGTAAACAAACGTTGTTTACCAGTCAACAGGCTCAAACCCAGGTCACACCAGATATTGAAACTGCCTCTGCTGGCCTTTTCATGTAGTCTGAGTCAGTGCTGATCGCCGCCTGGATTGACGTCACTTCAGTGACTCAGCACTTGGTCACCAAAGTAGAGATTCATGGGTAAAACGTGTGATGTGGAATCTGAGTGTGATTTTCATTGTGAATTTGTGGCAAAGGGGTTAATGGAATGAGGAATCTCCTCCCTCTGGCTCTTATACTTTTTTAGTTCTAACACAAAATGTAACAAATGTACACCTGAGTGACAAATGTAATTTCCCCGAGGGGATCAATAAAGTATATCTTCTTCTTCTTTAAATAGCAGCTCTGCTATTGAGTGTTTTCAGGTCAACACTTGTTATCTGCTTATCGGAAAACCTGGCTTAAGTCTTTGTCTTCAGTGGCTCTAAAGTGTAACTTGAGTCTCACAGATGCAAATTTCAGTTCCACTCCTACCAAGAGTTAACAAAAGACCCCTCTCCTGCGGAGCCATTGTTTTAGCCCTTCCCCACTATAAAACACCCCTCAAACCACACATGTATCAGCCTATTGTGTATTGGTCCTTTTGTTAGGTGACGACTGAGAGCCCAGTCCTGTTTTCTCAGGTTCTCCCACCCTCTTTATTGCTGTGGTCTCTCCAGCAGAACTGTAATTTTACTTAGTTTCTAATGGCAACTGAAAAGTGTCACATTTTCTTGATGGTAATGAAGCTTCACTTTAGTTTTATTTGCTCTCTCTGTAAATGGGTTTTGTCCATTCAGAGCTCATCGGCTGATATTTTTTCATTCAAGGAAAAATAAATGTATATCAGGATCAGAGAATCTTTTATAGAGTTGAATTACTGCTAAATCCACATCTGACCAGAAATCAATTAATTATTCATTTATTTCATGCATGAAGAAGCTCCAGTTTAAAGTTTCAGAAGTGAGTCCTGTAACCACCTCTGCTACCTCTCCGTTAATCCTTTACCAGACTGGTTAATATTGACACGTTGATCCCGGGCAGCACTGGTATGCAAGTAAAGAGCCGCACGTTACCAAATCTTCTTCTTCGCTCTGAATGTCTGACAGACTCGGCTGGATCGGCTCATTGCTGCCATCCTCTGAGCAGACCTGCTGGTAACAGTTTGACGTTTAGTTACCAGCAGACTGTCTTTCAGTCCGCATTTATTATCTCTTCTGAAATTAAGCACGATTCTAAATCAGGGCTGCAGAGTTCTTACAAGGTGTTAATTCAATGCTTTTGAAACATTTTGACTTATTGTTTCATTGGTATGTCTGTTTTGTGTTTGTAATTGTTGGGTCTAAATCTCGAACATTCACTCAAAAACTGTTCTAAGCTAGACCAGGGTCATCAGACAAAGGCACCCAGAGAGGTTTTAAAGTTTTACCAGCTGCAGCAGGGAGAGACACAGAAGAGATGCACTTGACTTGGTGCAATTCAAAGTAGACTCTGACTCTGTCCCACCCGGCTGCTTTCTTTTATTAAAAAATGGATAGAGCAGGGTTAGATAAAGACGCGCGCAGGCGTCGTAACAGTTTAGATCACACACAAGGTCGAGAACAATAAGACGTTTTTCTACATGTTGGGAGTTAACTTGTGGTTATCTATGTTGGAACATTCTAATCGTCATCAAGGTTGTAGCTGTCTGCAGTAGGTGATTAACTGGAGCAGGATGTGTTTGTTAGTACATTCGGGTGCAGCACTTCTAAATGTAGATTATGACACTTTAGAAACACATATATACTTCATTTAAATTTTAGCTTATCTTACAGTAATGTTTTCCATAAGAACAGAAAAACCTCATGAATATTTATGGTTGTATCTTTGTTACTAAAAAAAGAAGAAAAATTCACATTTAAACTCTTCTCTGTTTTTCCCAGGTGGAGAAGATCCGTCAGGTAAAGGCCAAGTCTCTGTACCTGCAGGTGGAGAAACTGCACCAGAGTCTGACCAAGTTGGACAGCACCATCGCTGCTGTCAGCCAGGTCCTGGATGAGGGCCGACACCTCGATGTGCTGCTGGCCAGGGAGCGAATGCTGACCCAAATCCATGAACTGAAAGCTTTGAGAGGCCTGCTGCAGCCGCAAGAGGATGACCGCTTCATGTTCACTCCTCCGGACCAGGTAGGTGTACAGCTGCTGCCATCACTGCGTGTTAATCATTATTGAATCATGGTATTTGATGTGAAAGACTGGGTATGGATGTCTCCATTTCGTTTACATGCAAACCTATAAAATGGATTCCATCATGGTTCCCACAGGCGTTGTACATCGCCATCCAATCCATGGGCCTCATCAGCAGCGGTGCATTCGCCCCGGTCACCAAAGCCCATGGCGAGGGCCTAAAAAGTGCACTTCGCGGCAAGCCGGCCTCCTTCACTGTGATAGGTTACGACCACGATGGCGAGCCGCGTCTTTCTGGCGGGGACACAGTGAACGCGATCGTCATGTCGGTCACGGATGGTAATCTGTCTGCGGCGGAGGTGACCGACCACCAGAACGGCTCGTACACCGTCAGCTACTTGTCCAAATCTGAGGGGGAGCACCTGGTGTCGGTGTTGGTGTGTAACCAGCACATCCAGGGTAGCCCCTTCAAGGTGATGGTGAAGTCGGGCAGGAGCTACGGCTCCCTGGGATCTCAAGTGTCCTCCTTCGGCTGCGAGGGGGAGGGAGACGGGCAGCTGTGTCGTCCCTGGGGCATCAGTGTGGACAAGGAGGGATACGTGGTGGTGGCTGATCGGAGTAACAACCGCATACAGGTACGACGATTGCCTTCAATGTTTGTCTCTCTCCAATCACAACACAGTTTTCTCGATTGGTCCTCTGGTCAAAGTCATACACAAGTTGGGTTATATCGCTTAGAACATTTCTGTCCATTGTATTTCCTTTGATTTTTATCTATTATATATTTACATCCCGCTTCAAAGCGGTGATGTATTGTAATTGTCAGTGTTTGTGTGTTCGTCTGTGCGTTCGTCCACCAAATATCTTTGCAACCGTTGCAGATAGAAAGATGCAGCAAAAAGCAGATTACTCGGGCAGCAAAGGGGATGAACATGGGATTATGATCTTGACCTTGAGAAAACTAGGTCAAAGTCAAATTTTAACTTTTATACACTCAGGAACAGGATAAGATAGAAAGACGAGGTAGAAGGCCAGTGTGAGTAAGACCATAGATCAAAGCTAGTGCTTTGATCAATGACAGTAGGTCAGTGCACTAACTTTGATATTTGACCTATGGAAGTAGGTCAGGGTAAAATTTTGAATTCAAGGGTGTCGCGGGACGTTGCAGTCTCTGACTGCATTGGTTTTTGTTCCAATATGTTATTCACTATACAAACAGCGGCACCGCTTCTATTCCGTGTTGGTGATAATGTCGGCTGTAAAGGAGAACTGGTTCACTGACGGCTCTAGTTTTGTAACCTTAAAATGGAATCTTGTCCATCCAGATTTTCAAGCCTTGTGGTGCCTTCCACCATAAGTTTGGTTCTCTGGGTTCCCGGCCCGGTCAGTTTGATCGTCCAGCGGGGGTGGCATGTGACAGTCAGAGACGAATCATTGTGGCTGATAAGGACAATCACCGTGTGCAGGTACGAACATCCACTTTGCCTTCATCAACACGTTCAGGCTTAGTTTTGTACAAGTGCAGGACTTTTATTTACTCGTGTGTTGAAAAAAGTTCAAAAGCCGCAGAAAAGATGTGAGGAGAAAAATGTAAAATATTAAATTCGGCTGTTTTGAGTCTCTGAAATCTGGCGAACTCGGTCATATGTAAACACATAGCTCCTCATGGTTATTCTCTCTACTGCAGGTATAAACACGTTGGGCTCTAACACATTCGCTCTGTCTGACAGGTGTTTACTTTAGAGGGCCAGTTTCTGCTGAAGTTTGGGGAAAAGGGTACCAAGAATGGGCAATTCAACTATCCCTGGGATGTGGCCGTCAACTCTGGGGGTAAAATCCTGGTCTCAGACACCAGGAACCACCGTGTGCAGCTCTTCGCCCCTGACGGCTCTTTCCTCAACAAGTATGGCTTTGAGGGGGCCCTGTGGAAACACTTTGACTCTCCCAGAGGAGTGGCCTTTAATCATGAAGACCACCTGGTAGTGACAGACTTCAACAACCACCGGCTCCTGGTCATCCGACCAGACTGCCAGTCGGCTCGCTTTTTGGGTTCCGAGGGCACTGGGAACGGGCAGTTTCTGAGGCCTCAGGGTGTCGCCGTGGACCAGGAGAATCGCATCATCGTAGCAGATTCACGCAACCACCGAGTCCAAGTATTCGAGCCCAATGGGAACTTCTTATGCAAATTTGGCACGCAAGGGAGTGGCTTTGGACAGATGGATCGGCCCTCCGGGGTGGCTGTGATGCCTGACGGTGTTATTGTGGTTGTCGACTTTGGAAATAATCGCATCCTCAAGTTCTAAAATGTTTATTTAGCATTCTCTTCTTCCGTTTGCCCTCCTGCAGGTTGTTTTTTTTTATGATGAGGGAAATGGAGGAGAGAGAATGAATCAACAGACACAACAGAAGGGGAGCTCAGAGAGGATTCAAAGCACACGTGAAGGGAAATTAAAAACAGTACTAATCTTTTTTTTTCTTTTATTTTGGATTTGCATTGATTTTCTCCCAATCAGATATCTGTGTTATGTATAACAAAGGGGACCTCTACAAATTGATAATCAGTAGAAAGAGAGCCATATTTCCCTTCCTCAGTCTCAACTGCTCTGAATCCTCTCTGGAAGCTCTCCTTAAGTATCCATCTCAGGGAATTTCTCACTTTTCTTGAAATCTTGTACCCTCTGCTCCATACCTACCTCATTTAGCTCTTTATGAATGTACTCGTAGTCGCCGAGCAGAGGCTTTAGTCCGTGAAGTTTTACATAGAAGTCTACCTCTATACTTTCTTATTTAAGAGAGACAAAAAAAAGAATAGACTGTTCAGTTGATATTTGCACAGGATTAATGGAATTCTTGCTGTGCTTTTTGAAATATGAGTTAAATTGAACCTCCTGAATGTTGTTGCTGAGACAATACTCAGACCACTGTAGAGGCTGTATGATTTATTGTCAGTGCAGGGCTTCACTAGGAGATGAAACTCGGGTACAGAAGTGACCCTTACATTTTTCTTTAGGCTTATTCGTTACCCTTGTCAGTTAGAGGCTTTCTAGAGTTCGGTTCGTCTTGATAGCCTAAGAAGAATTCCCAAAGAAACCAAACTAAACTTTAGAATCAAAAGGTCCCAGTAGAATTGATAAAACTGCTTAATACTTTTCAAAATCCCTTGAGCTTTAATAGCTAAAGCAGATTTGATGACTTTATGAGTATTGTGTGTTAAGCAAAAATAGATTGGAGGGCATAATCTCCAAATTGAATTGATTCACAGATTAAGTCCCCAAGTGAAGTAAGACAAATGTTTTACTGTTCTTAAGCCCCCTCCCCCACCCCCCCCACTCCCAATGTTGTCAGACAGAAGGCCTGAATCTGATGACAGAAGAGAACCCCCTGTTAGTAAAAGTCATTCTCAGTGTATAAGGAGAGTCGTGTCTCCTTCAAAAGGGAGGACCCAAAGAGGGATTTACCAAGACCAAGATCTATTAGTGATTTTACCATAATAATGCAATCGTGTAATCGAATGACACCTTTTTGTGAGGCATGCTGTGAGACAAAAGCCTCAGTGACTTTAAATCCGGCTGTCCAGAGGACGTTAATGTCATCAAATAGAAGATCTAACATTACAATCTTTCAGATTCAGATTGTGGTTGAAAGCCACTCCTTTTGGCTCTGGTGGCCAACGATGTAGTCGAGTCCATCGAAAGGGCATGATGACACAGCCCCGCCCTATTTATTGATGGAGGGAGTTTAGGAGTCCTCTTCAGATTGAGTGTTAGCAGACCAATTCCTCTAAAGATGGAGGTCTAGAGACCAATTACTGAAGTCAACCAAAGTTAGAATTACTGCACAATGGCCAAATGCAGATTTGGCAATAAAAATTAAAAAATCCCCTTTAATAACTTTATTAATCAAGAAGAAGAATATAGTGTGCATGGGTCAAGGTTTATTTTGCATGAAGATGCCAAGGCCCTTGTTGCGTGAGGCACGTTTTGAAAGATATTTCGGTCTCTGCAGAAATGTTTTATGTAGAGAGCTGGAGATACCCACACCAAAGAGTAAGGGGCTTGTGCCCTTTATCGCCTCTGCCCATCAAATGATGCCTCAGCCCATAGGCTCAAATGATCATCTCACCGTTTGTATCCCAATCTTAAAAGCTGATCTCTAACCCTTTGATGGCCATCACGTTATCGGGTTCCCCGCAGGTAGCACCAAACCATTTGTGTTCCATTATCACTTCCTTAGTTTCCCACAGAATCCCTGGAGCTCTGAAAGGATTCTCCGACTGACTCTCACCTCTGAGGGGAGGGCCCGTCTGCACACACCATCAGGATTGACTGTCATATCATATTACATCCTGTACCTGAACAGACATCCAGCCTTGTTCCTCAAATACCTCACTCCTGAATACCTCAAAAGCAGTACGCCACGCATTGCTACTGTGCATTTAAGCATTTTGAATACCTCAACTTGTTACTCATTCTCAATACCTCATTTTTATTCTTATTTTGCGCAATTCTCAACACATATTTATGCATTACAAGTATACCTCATTCTTGAATCTCTTTGTGTCAGTACACTGCATGTCCCACAGCTCAAGGACCAAAGATCATGGTACTGTTTTTAGTGATATTAAGTTTCTGTTATGGTCATCACTCTTCCAAACCCTCGACTGTAAATTGCCTGTTAGTGTATGCCTTTATCATCAAGACACCAAAAATTTTTACCTGTAGCATTGTGCCAAAATGATCTATGAGAGTTCTGTGCCAAACAGGATTGGCATTCGGACCATGCTGTTGTATACGACGTGTCACTGGATCATGATATCACAGATACAAATGTTGAATCAGAGTAATGGAGTTAAAAAAACAAAAAACCTCACCCTGATTGGATGCACTTACAAGGGCTGGGCCCCATTATCTTTACCTCATGATGATGATGATGATGAGCATGCAGATTCCAATTGTATTTTGTTACCGTGAGCAACAGGTGAGGGGAAGAGGATGTGGCCTCCTCCAAAGAGTTAACTGATCCACGAAGTTCACAAATCCGCCTTTCAATGCACAAGAATGACCTGTAATTTCAGCACAATTTACCAACGCTCCAGTGTGGACCTGATGATGCTTTATGTTGGTTGGTGAGGACCTTAGAGTACATCTAAGCTTAACCAGCCTCGACATCAGAGGAATACTGTCTGCCAATTGTGACAACAGGCGCTTTATTGTTGGAGATGAGCTATTAGCACATTGATGGTGAGTCATTTGAGTCCACACCCCCTGCTGTTTTTAAACCCAACACTTTTACCAATACTTTTTTTTTTTTCCCAGTACTTTTCAGTATTACTATGTTCACGTTCATGTTGCATCAGTTTTTTTTTTTTAATTAAAATTGCAGAGTTCTATCTTTAAGATCCTTAGGTCTTCACTCTTAAAGAGGAAAAATGTATTTTAAACCATTATTTGTTTTTCTTTTTTTTTGCATGCTTTAAAAAGTCCTTGTATTATATCGACGTCTCTCAGATCGATGTTGAAATAGTCAAACGGGGTGGCTAGCTGAATATTGGGATGGTTTTTACCAAAATATATACCCAAAGATGTGTATGTGTGTGTGTTAGGATTGTGTTGGATGGTATTTCCTTTGACCTTTGCGATTGTATTTCCTGTTCTCAAGAGGCTGGGCCGAGCACAACCTGTTCAGCCAGTCATACCTCGCCTCCTGAGAAACTATGGAAGCAATGTCTTCAGTTAAGTGCAGAAGGCTTGTGTGTTCCTGGGCTTTTAGTGTTTCCTTTTCTCCCTTTAATGTGCATAATAATGCGTAGATATATTAACATCTCCTTTCACAAGAAAACCTTTGTTACTTAAGGACGCCGTAAAGTCGTCCTCGAGGTTTTCCTGATCAGCAGAGATGATCTGTGAGAGTTGGGTGCCCTCGTAGTGGGAACTCTCTCACTGTCATGTCAGGAGCAGCTAGGTGTCTCCAGCACAAACTTCTAAGATTCCAGGAAGTGCGTTGATGGCTGCTGAGCACATGATGGTTCGTGTTTTCTTTATTCGGCCCCTGTGGTTTTTGTCCATCCTTCTTTTTCTTTTTTTTTTAAATTTCTGGCCTCTCATGGCTTTGAGAGAACAAGCCAAGCTGTCCCAGGTGATGGTGCAAAGGTCTTAGACCTCCTTTTTAATGATTGTATAACCTAAAGAAAGGAAGACAAAAATGAAAGAAAAAAAAAGGTTGGAAAATTAAGAGAGGAAAAAGTAAAACTCAGGTAGTTCTCTGCATCCCTGCCCTGCAGGTGTCTCATTGAAACGTGTCCAGTAGTAATGTAGTGTTTTTCCCCGTGTTAGGACCCCTCAGTAGTAGGATTCTTTTGTGTTTCCATTTGAATATTATAAAACAAATTATTTCTAAATCTGAAAAAATAAGGCGTTCGATTAGTTTTCCATGATTAACCTATGTTGTTTTTGCCAAGTTTTTCTTTGACAGTGAAGTACAAACGCTTCTCACCACTTGATGCTCATTGGCCCTTTTAGAATGTATTTTTGTGAAGAAAGGGGTTAAGTGGGGTCTTGTTGACACTCCCTCACTACCACCAGCTGCTGGAGCCATTACAGACGACCAGAGACCTCAGAAAGAAAAGTTTTGTTGCTAAAATGTTCCTCATCGCCAATACTTATGAGTATTAAGTGGAATCACATGGTGCAGGAACATGCAGCGACGTTCCAGCCGATGAGCATCCTGTCCAGACTTCTTTCTGTAGGACTCTGTTCTCCCGGCAGCTGGTTGTGTGAGGAGCGGGTTCTGTGTTTGTGCGCTGCATCCTTAATGTCTAAGCAGAAATCCACTGAATGTATCCTCCGAACAGTCCCAAGAGGCGGGGTGAGCCAGCGTGGCCATGCTGAGTTTAGATGGGTGCTGCTGGCGCTTTCTCAGCCGGGTCGCTGTGTTTGTGTGTTTATCAGTCAACCTTGTGTGTGTGTGTTTGTGTTTGCCGGCACACCTTCCTTCCCTCTTAACACACAATCGCACATCGTGCTGAGGTAAAGTGCAGATGTCACGTCTTCAGTCTAAATAAGGCAAAGGAGACTATAATATATATGCCACCTGCTGCTCTCTGTACTCTATGGACTTTAAACATTTCCTATGCAGTTTTTCGTTGACTTTTTGTTTACACTTAAATAAAATTGTATTTGAGTTCAAAATGAATGACTTTTTCTTTTTGTTCCCTAAAATGTAGAAATCTGTTGATCATTGTCTGTTTCATGTGCAGGACATCCACAAACTCAACCATATTTTACTCTCATTGTCTGCTGTATTGACTTAAGGTAATCTCTGGCTCCTTTTCAGTGTCAGTTCACACAAGAGAAAATAAACGTCTCTTTCAGACGTCAGGGATCCCACTACATGTCACTCCATTGTCAAACTGGTTGGGCAGTCACTGGTTTTAGTGGAGGAAGGGGCGCACTGCTGTTTTAAAGTAACACCACTTACGATTGTCAGTTTGGGTAATAAAAAGTGAAGTCTTGATTGTTGAAAGGGGTCATTCTAGAAAGTTTAGACCTTGTTTTAACAAAAACATCTCACCTGTAGCTACTGTAAACTAATTCACTGTGTGTTTTCTAACTGGTTAATATTCACAATAGGGACAAAATGGTACATAAACCAGTGATTCTTAAGCCATTTTTCTTCTTTGTATATTCATATATCAAATTTATTTTCCCTCCATTCAACTGAATACATTCAGTGTTGGGTTCAATTTTACCTGTACCTAATGATATTTCATTGAATCTCAATAAAATATCAGAGGAATAACCTAAAGTAACTTAAGTTGTTGGAGGAAAGCGCGACTTCTTCCTCCGCATGTTCGTTTGATTTCGGGTAGTGAGAATGTTGGAGGTCCGAATAAAGGCTGGAGACGAACAGTCCTTCGAAGCTTTATTACAGAATATTCTGGGCACAAGAGACTTACAAACAAGAGCTGCAGCGGTGCAAGCGAGTGCAAAGATAAGAGGATCACACATCATTTATACTCTAAAAGGCAGGACTGTGGGCGGTGAATCTATTGGTAAAACTCGAAATATCTGCTCTCAACCAGTTTTTTACCGGTTTCAGTCGATACGTCATGACCTTCAGGCGTTAACACAAATGTCAAGTCGACAGTTTCACAAAACGATCTGAGAACACAACATAATCAGTCACGTGGACCCAGTGAGGACATATCTGTTGTAAACAAAATTGTCTGAGAATACCGACAGTCATACAAGCATTTCCACATATGGTCAAACAGTAGATTATATCCATACAGAGCCTGCATGACCTCAGACAGCCTGTTGCCACCCTCAGGAGCGCTGAGTGATTTGAGACACAAACACACACACACACACACACATAGTCATACAGAGCCTTCAGTATGAGCAAACACAATCCAGAAGGAATACATAAGATTTCACAAAAATGAACTGAACTTTCATTGAAGTGTTAACAGTGATCCCTACATGTCTGGGTAGGTTTTCAGTTATCCAGGTGATGGTTATGCTAATGACCCTCATTACTATACAAAAAGCCCCGTCCACACGATAACGGATATTTTAAAAACGCACCTTTTTGTTGCGTTTACGCCTTCGGTCCACACGACATCGCAGATATCCGGGACGAAAACACAACTTTTTAAAAACGCTGACCGAGGTGGATTTTTAAAAAAATGCTGGGTCTGCGTTGTCGTGTGGACGACGTATCCGCGGCTTTTTAAAAACGCTGACGTCTTGCCTGCGACGAAAACCGCTGTGACATCATATTTATGGGCCCGTGTGTTGTGACAACAAAACACGGAGGATTCCTATTGGATAAAATTTGACTCAATACTGCCACCACATGGTTTGGCACGTTTATAGCCGTCTTCGAAAACGCACTGGTGCATTTACATGTGGACGGAGATTTTTTTTAAAACGCTGTCGTGTGGACGCGAATCGTTTTCGATGCGTTTTTAAAAAGTTCAGTTTTTAAAAAAATCCGTCATCGTGTGGACGTGGCCAAAGACTCGCAAAACTCGCATTTCAACAACCCCCCTTTGACACCCCCTGCCACCCCCATCAACCTTAGAGGAGCCAGACAGGTTTAAACTTGCACTGACCATACATACCCCACAGGGTTAATAAGCTGGGGAAAGACCAACCACCTTCAGAACTGACGAAGCCTCTTGGATAAATTAGCGAAACATTTTCAAGAAAGCGTCTTTCTTAAAGTCCAGTGGATTGATTTAAACAGCTTTGGATAGTGATCCATACAAGTATATCAAGGCCAGTGGGAGCTAAATATCATGCAGTTATTAACATTTAAATTACCTGTGCGTTCCCCTCTGGGACATATCGCAGTATCAGCCAATTTCAAAATGCTCCATTGCCTTTAAAATAACCTGCTGCCGTTACTGAATCCCTGTAAGTTGATGTTACATTACATTCATTTTACATTATTTATTTATTTAGTCTTCTGCTCAACGGAGGGACAATGGCCCGACCGCCTGAAGGTGTAGTTCCCCGTTTCCGCCGCTAGATGTCAGCAGTGCTTCGTCTCGGAAACCGGATGTGAGCCGCTCGGCAGGTTTGACGCGTTGCGGCAAATTTCTTGTCCAGTGTTTTAATGAGTGTCTTAATTAGATCAAAAGACGACAGGAATCGTAATCTCAGCTGTGTGAATCATACCGCGGGGTTTCTGGTGTAGGTGAGGGCTCCTGCTTGATGTCAGCCCGCCGGAGCCCGAAGGTGCTGCGGGCCGGAAGTGAATCACCGCAGGCGTGCAGATCGAGGAGACACGACACAGCGTGGCTGATCAAACACCACAGCTTGTGGGGCCTCAGACGTCTCCTGAGGACTGATGTGGGACAGCAGGAGCAGAGGATACACCTGTGAGCGCCAGCCTTTCGCAGATGGCGGGGAGGTCCTCTGCTGGCGCGGGTTCCAGCGCGCGTTGGTGCGGCTGTGCGGATCTCAGAGGAGCCAATTAGCTGGAGCAGCCTGAGAAGAAGCCGCGGAGCGCGGGATGCAGATTGTTTTGCCGCCGGGGTGGCACAAACTAAGATCAGTCAAGAGCATCAGTGACCTAGAGCTTGTTCACATTGTCATGTTTTCCCCCCCTTTTCCTCCCCACACATTCTGTATTTATTTGTTTTGCTAATTTACGTCATATAAAAATAACATCCTTCATTCGGTTCCTCTTTACCTTTTAATGATTATCTCGATTTCCAAAACAAACCCAAAAACAAAAAAGTCAATCATAAATCAAACGGGTGGACAATACTACAATTTGACTAAGTTGTTTTCCATTAGTGACAGTAATCACCCTCCTCATGGACTGACACAACCTCCGAATGATGTCATAGTCCTGTGGGATGGTGGCCCACTCTGCACCCACAGCCGTGTGGAGTGTGGAGGATGTTCGTGCTGTCGCATGCAATCACACATGAATGAATAGAAATAGATATGAATAAATCTGATAATACGTCTGAAGTGATGATTGTTACACTGCTGGTGGGGCAAATTTGACCAATCCCAATGCTTTAGAGCACTTCAAACAGCTGATGAAGCTTTGATGCGATGACGCAGAACATGACACAGTCGAGACTCCAGAAGAACGTATTTCCCAGAGGTGCCTTCGAATCCAGTTAAAGTCAGGTTCTAAGGAAAACTGGGGTTGAGGGAGTAGGAAGGAGGAAACAGGAGGCAAGCAGAGAGAGCGTAAAGAGACCCACATTGACTTTGTCTTTATTTCACACTCTTAAAGTCTTTTCAACAAGACTGAGTCGCACCCCCAGGCAAAAAACAAACAAAAACACACATTTTCATTGCGAAAGTAACCAGAAATCAATCCCACATATGAGAGGGTGAAGCTTTTCACCCAGAAAAATAAGATACACGAAATGAAGCCACTTGTTTGTTCTAGAAAACATTGGCAAAACCTGTCTGTTTACTTCACACAACACAACCTTCTCGTTATTATATCAGCTAGAACTCTGTCTCTTAGCTATCCTCCATGTTTCAGTGTGCCAGTTTTTTTTTTCTGTTACCTCCTTCAGGCCTGTTGTTGGACCATTACTCAGAGCAGAGGACAGATAAATTCAGCTGTGCTAAAGATAAGGTGTGAAAATCATCCTCATGTCTGACAACTGCAACTGTTTTTTTCTGTCGCTGCTGCTCAGTTGTTTTCCTGCATGCCAAAAAATAATAAAAATAGCATCCTCTTTATTTTAGCCATAATAGTTCTCAGTGTGGGAAATTCACTGAAATTGCTGCTTTTTTTGTATTAGAGGTAGATTTGAAATCCTGGAGCTCCTCCAGGATTACCGTGTAACCACCATGATGGTTTTAGTTTTGCTATGTGTTTGCAGAATGCTGCTCAGCATATACTGTATGTAAAACACAATAGTTGCAGAGGCTGCCTGTTTTGCCAGCAGAATGCCAGCATGAAACCTAAAGCGTCTGCTGGAGTGACACCGCTGAAATCAAAGGCTGCGTAGAAACAATGATACGTACCTGGTGAAGGCAGCTGCCTAAACTGAAAAGATGATGCATCACTTTTTTACCTGGAAATATCAAGGTCATGACATGCTGAGTCATGATTTGGTTCGTTTTCTTCTAAAACATAGGAGGACCGCATCATGGTTCTTTGGCGAATGCCTTCAAAGAGAACAGAACGGATGAGTTTGGATGTGCGGACGCTGCAACCGTGGGTCATGTAGTTACTTTCCAACCATTTCAAGACTTGAGTTTGACTCATTTCTTCCTCAAACGAATTGGATCATGACATCTTCATCCTCCTGCACTCCCATCATTGAGTCATGGCAGCCCCACTATGGCAGCATCGTCAGGCAGAATGTGATTGAATGTGAATAATGCCGGGGGAACATAAATCAATGGGATCATAGACTCATCGCGGCCTTACAACCTCAAATTTTGTCAGGGCTGCCTAATATTCTGGTGTCATCATGTATCAGAGAAGCCTATTAGACACACACACGCACGCACACACACACACACACACACACACACACACACACACACACACACACACACACACACACACACACACACACACACACACACACACACCTGACCGATGCATTATAGTGACCAGGGAACTGACAGTCATACAAAGTGACAGATGCAGGATGAAGCAATATAAGCGCTCATTGACCTCTACTCCGTTCTGAACGTGGTGTTCACTGGCTCAAATTACCTGTCCATCCACCCCATGTATCCTCCCTGAAATGAAACCAACTATAGTTCATCGCATCTCCTGCACAGATTGAAGCCACCTTCTGTCCTGAAATTTCCACCCTTTTAATTGGAATTTATGTGCGACAAATAATTAAATAACACCATTGGAAGTGTGAGAGAGAGAGACTGAGAAGTTGCTTTCTCATGAGATTGTTGCTGCCCAGCGGAAATCATCCTGATGTAGAATTTGGAAGAAAAATGTTTGTACAGATTTGCAAAGGGAAAAAAAGAAAGTAGACCCAGATGTCAGAAATGTAAGACTCTGGCAGAAACAATGTGTTCTGTGTTTTCAATTGTTTTCAGTGTGAATAGTTGCCCTAATTGCATCCCAACATGCTCACTGAGGTGAGGATGCTGGCCATGGCAGAACTGGGATGTTTCCAACTTTCAGGTGTCCAGATCCTTCCAACATGGACCATTACCCCACTGCCACCATCGGCCGCTCCATCCACAATGCTGACTTCTGCAAAAAAAAACACGTTTTTCATAATACGACCTCTTTTATTTAATCTGCATTATATATATCTGTATCTGTATTTTTTCTTTACTCAGCACATGATCAAATGTTAATAAGGTGTTATTTCTGTAATATCACAAGTAAATATCTTCTTTTTCTGTAAAAATTCCTGTTTCAATAGAGATTTTTTACTTTATCTTCAAAGATGACTTGTCAGGGAGATGACGGAGCTTAACCGTGTGTTGTGTTCCGTACTTTTAAAGTTGCTGCAAATTAAGGGAGATAAAAATAAATAAATATAAAAACATCTGTCCTCATTTTGTTTCTGTCACTATATGTTCCTGTATGTACATAAATATTAATCTATTGATTTACTGGATTTTCTTTTTCTGCATGCACTCGTACAGAAGCTTTTTATCTCTCCAGAGGGGGTTTAGACTTACCTGTTTGACCAGACAATTTGCTTGTGTTTGTTACTTCAAGATCCTACAGGTCAATCAGACAATAGAAGCTGTTCTGCTGTCAATATTATCGTTTCAATATTTATTCGTTCAGCCTTCCTGTGTGCCGATCTCGATGGTTGTCGTGTTAGTGATGAAGGGAAACCACTAGAGGGATATTTCATGTTACCACCATGTGCAGAGGTTAAAGCACACACATGCACACACACATACACACACACACACACACACACACACACACACACACACACACACACACATGAACTGCAAGACCGCCTGTCCTTCATTTCTGTCCTCCTTGTGTTCTTGTCTGTCTTCCACTTTCCCTCCCACTCATTCATAGATCTTTCTGTTTGAACATAAGGATCTCTTCTTCTCTGATGACAGCAGAGAAGAAGAGGAAAAAGAGGTCTGTGTCAAAGTTTGTTTCATGTACGAGTGCTTCTTATTCAGAAGTTCAGATTGACTGTACAGGAATGTGATGGATGTTTGAAAGAGTCATTGCACGACACACTGTTAGATCTATGCATGTTATTTTTAGCGTTTGAGAGACCACTGGCCAGGAAAACAATACGATGAAGAAAGAAGTCTGGCATGTAGATTACAGAGAATACTTGGAATTATTCAGTTAAGGTTTGCACTTTTTGAATGCATTTCTAATCTTGTAGAGATTTAGTAAAGATCTTTTTAAAATGATCAAACCTTCATGCATCCTGAGGTGTTGGCATGGAAGAGCAGTATAAGTGACCTACAGGCAGCATGTGGACACGTTTCAAGTCTAATTAATGACACATTGAGGTGAATGATGTTTGTACAACATTTATAAGTCATCTGATAGCAAGATAAGAGACTGGAATGGCGTCGTTACTCCTGCTACGATAATGATTTAATCAATACCAATTGAGTACAGCAAACACAGCGCTATTGGCATAACATCAGTGATTGATGAGGCGGCACACCACCAGTTACCATCGTGGAATCAAACGATGCTGGGATTACTTGGTGTTCAGAGCTAAAAATCATTTTATAGATGCACCTGTTTACTCTGTTTAACTGGATTAAGGTGATTAGAAATCAATTTAATTCGAACCTAGAGTGCTGTAAGTCGACTAACACACACAGCTAAATTACATTTATTTGACTTTGTCGGGCACCGAATATTAAATGAGCGCTTTTCTTTTGTAAGTGATCATTGTTTATGACCCAAGACCCACCAGTAAAATCAAAGTGGTATAATGCTCACACTGTGTAGGGCAAGGTAGAATCAATCCACCTATATTAGGACAGCTTGTGTAATTCTACCTTTTGATGTCACTGATTTAATAACATTAATAAGCCAACATATTTTACTTTTCTAGTTTATAATTTATTTATTTGCCTGACTAGATCTTCCTTTTTTTTGGCACCACCAAATGCCATCAACACCTGAAATTCAACATGTTAGAATGAGATCACTTCATCATTTCACGAGTTTATTAACCAACAAATACTAACACCATTAATATATCAACTCATAAATCCTTAATCAAAATGCTCTGACATTTATCATCTAATTAAATTTGCCAAAATGACAACATTTCAATTTCTACAGGTTTGGAAGATGATCGGTCTTCTGGTGGATATTGTTTTCAGGCACACTAAATAGTCAGATTAATTTTTATAAAATTCTAATTAATTAAAATTTTTTAAAGAGACCCAAAACTTTATGGAATGAATTTTCTCCAGTCTTGTTAAACCAATATCTGTCAGCTGGGGCCCTGATATCTGTAAAGCCTCTAGGTGCATTAAATATTGAAACGATGCACATTAAAAATGGGCAAAGTATAATATTGTGTTGTTTCCTTCCTGATCTTTAAAGAACCCAAACAAGAAGCCTCACAAAGAAAGATCTGTGTCAGAGAGAGACATTCATCAATGTGTGAATGGTTTTCAGTGGTTTCCATCTGTTAGAGCTTACATCTCCAGGAAATCTCTGTTTCTGATGGTAATAGAATACAAGATGGTTTGTAGCTTTCAAATACTATTTTTTAAAATATAGTTACTGTATGCCTAGGGGAGCCTTGGATGTATTTTAACTTATTATTTCTCTCTCAATTTTTAAACTGTCGACTCACATGTCATCTCTTTGTGAATATCAGCTCAAGTTGCATCCTTAATAATATTCCAGTGGGTTGGTGCACATTTTGACATTATACTTCCTAACACATCCTCATTGAAAGTACCAATGTTTCTGAAGTAATAAATATGCCTATAGTTTGATGCACTTAAATCCATCAGTTCTTCCTTTACCCTTCTGCTGAATGTGAAAGGGATGTGAGGAGAATGAACATTTGAAATGCAAATCCACTCTCATTTCTCTCATGTCAACCATCTTCCCTTGTGCCCACCTCTGTCTTTTTCTCTCGCGAGTCCGTTTCCTTTATTCCCCTTTCCCGTTCTCTCTCTCTATATAATGAAAGTTGTGACTGGAAACTCTAATGAAGACCAGAGAGACTTTATAATAAAGGTCTTCAGGCATACATAAATAAAGATATGGTGACAGGGAAAGCTGAGAATAAACGTCCTTCTCATAATGACTTTTACACGTATGAAGCCATTTTCAGAGCCAGAGATACTTTTGATGGTGAAAATAATTGGGGAAAGGACCGAGACTTTAACTGCAAAATCTCACAATGTAACTGCAGCATGACAATCACCTGGCTCTCCACATGGACTGATTCATCATCCCGGTCCCTCTGCAGCAGAAGCACAAGTCTCTGCTGCTGTGATTTGTCTCTAGACCGCTATATTTTGACAGGTTGATGAAGGATGCACCCATCAGGCTGAACAGGACAGGTATAGAGATAAGAGGCTTTACTGCTGTCCTCCCTGTCACCACGACTTATGGACAGGACTCAGAGAGCCTTCAATCTTTCCGTGGCTCTTTCTCTGAGGGCTCACTTCAGCGGTAAAAAACACATCAGCAGCACCAGCTAAAGGATAAAAGTTGTAAATTGTTAATACACTATAAATCTTTAATCTTCACCAAGTTGAATACAATCATTTGTTGGACATTTTTAATAATACAGTCATATTTTATCCATATTTTAAAGCAGATCACACTATGAGACGGTGTTGGCTTATGTTACATAAAATCACCTAAAGGTCACAGCAATTCCTAAATCATTGCTGTGTTTTATTGACAGTTCTTTCTGACACAGATTGAAGGAGAAAACAAGTAGGTAATCTGTTGGAATGGACGTTGTGCCAGACAGAGATGTTATCATTACCTCGTTCTAATTAAAGCTCCCAGACAGATAGCCAGATTGAGTTCGGCTTTAGATGCTCAATTTCCTTCTGTGTCCAACATGGATGGTTGATGGTTACGTCCAGAGTGGCGTTTTAACCAGATGACTAAAACCTCTGAGACATTTTTCCAATATAGTAGGCATTTTTGAAAGCACTTATAGTCTAATTGAACGACCAGAACACAGTATCGTGACCACAGCGTCAGACATGGAGAGATGTCTCCTGTGACGTGTGCAGATGAGACAACAACCGTAGGCTGGGTTGCAAACAGATGATTCATCGTATGAAATCTATAACCCTGCCCAGTTTTGCACAAAATAATAATTTCTTGACAGCAAACATTTGCACTCCTGTTTGTTATTAATGGACCTGAAGAAGAGCAGGTGAGTCACCTGTCCTGTTCACCCCTCAGGAAATGGAAGACGACAAAATTCAGCGGCAGACGTCTTGTAAACTTTTGGAGAGGATCAATAAAGTGCATCATGGCTGGAAACATCTCAAACCGTCAGGGGATCTGTCAGTGCATGGAACGTCATCGGTACCATCTACTGAGCAGCTGCAATAGTGTGAGATGAGGTGCCTGTGGATACCAAAAGTATCAGCAAGTACTCAGGATAGTGAAAATCACCCACTCCAGCCACAGCCTGCTCACCCTCCTGCTGACAGGTCAAACCTACAGCAGGATCTGCCGCTGCAGCAGCAGACGATGAAGCAGCTTTTTACTCCAGGCTGTGAGGCTCCTGCACTCCTCCACATTCTCCTTTTCAAAAGTTTGTTTCTGTGACTTTATTAGAATTTCTTTGTACGTTTATGAAACTCTCCATTGTTTGTGTGCAACGTAGAGGACCATTCAGAAAGTTTTATCGTACAATCTTGTCTTTCACAAGATGTTAGGCTATGTCAGATGAATTCTCTTCATTTTAGAAGAACTATTGATCTCATGTGTTAACCAGGCAGGAATTGATTGTAAAACTGATTCTCATGAGGTGGCTCAGTGGTTTTTCCAAATTCAAATCTGGTCCTGGAGGCTTTCTTAGTAAACAGTAATTAGCTTTACAGGGTTTACTAGTGTGAATGTGAGCATGAATTCTTGTTTGTCTCAAAGCTTTGACGTGACCAGAGTGGGTTTTTTTTTGGTTCCCATCCAATCTGAGCCGGAGTAAGCTCAGAAAAATAAAAAATAAAGGTCCGATATGATTTGACAAAATCTAAACGGACATCAACAAAGGTTCACATTTGTCCAAAAATTCATTGCATTTATTTTCAGAAATACTAGAAAACAATTGGTATATATAAATCCTTGTTAAGTGACATATAGGATTAATAATTGCTAAGGTTACATAATGAATGAAATATTGTTCATCACAACAGTAATGGTTCCTTGAAGGAAGCACAGATATTACGAAATTTGTAGACATGATATTAGTGACAGATCACAAAGGAATGGTGTGTGTTCAATAAATATTACTCACTCTTAATGCAATAGTTGTAAATGCAAGTCATAGAATAATGTGCTAATTAAAATGATAATTAATTACAAATAATGACCAAAAAGAGAGCTTGAATAAAGATTTAGCTGGACTTTAACAAATGGAACTGTGCTACGTTCTTCATACATCTCGTTAAAAGAGGATTTCTCACAGTGACAGAACCTTCAAGTCAGTTTGCATCGAACAGCCTCCAACTGTTGTGGATGGAGCCATCTGGGAGATGGGCGGCTTGGCTCCTCTGAGATGGTCTGTCAAGCTTTACTGCTGCCTCTTGCATTCGCCTGAATCTCTGAGGGATTCTCTGTAGATTCAGATCGTTTTTTTCTATCCTTTTTTTCAAATTTGGCATCCTGCGGACTGCATGTCCGACTAATGGGATGCCTGCGGAATGGATATTAGTGACAAAAATATATCTTTATTAGCAGCCATCCTGTGGAGGAAAACACAAATGGAGGCTTTACATTGCCTTATTTAGTTGACATTTAGTTAAAGGTTAAAACATTTCACAGGCTCGGAATGGAGTCATCATTTAGCCAGAGCTAAGTGGTTTCGTTAGTCAGCCTCCCAATAAGAGAGAAAAGGTTGTTAGTGCTTCTTTATAGCCAGAACAATATATCTGAATGTGGGAGAGAGAACTGTAGAAGTCGTTTCCCACTGTTTAGCCACTTTTCTTGCAATATGGAAACAAACAAGGAAGACGCACCAAAAAAAAGAAATAAATAAATAAATCAGGAATCCAAGGATGAAAACTAGAAAGGCACCGAGTAGAGGGCAAACTTCTGCTGAACTTTAAAGCTGCATTTTTGAAATTGTTCATTGCAGCAGATGATATGTGATAATTAGTCTATCAAAATCTTCTATTTACACTCTTCAGGGAGATTGTGGTTGAAGGGCATCTATCCTACCAAGATAAATCCCCCCCGTGGCGTCAGACACCTGTGGTGAGCTGAGGCTGACGAGGCTGATGAAATCCTGAAATTGAGGGTGGGGGGCACTCATAACAGCAGCACGAAGGAACTAGTCACACAGAGTGAATCATATAAGAGCAGGATGCTCGGTTAACAGTGAAGGTGTGTTGGTTGCCTTTCAGATAGAGGTGACCAGCTGATATGTGGACGACGGCTCTAGGGAGGGGAAGCAGGAAATTAAGACTGAGAATGTCAGAGAGGTGTGAAGGACATGATTGACAGTTTTTGTTCAGAATACAATCATCCATCTTGGTAGCACTGTGCCCAACCACTGACATCTAACAGTCTAACTTCTAAACTGGCCACTGCGCTCAGTCTAAGTGAGCTTATTTTCCTTCAACCTTTAAGCTACAGTATGTATACGAGGGACCGTTATTTTTGTCACTGGTGACACGTTGACATAAAAAGTTAACGCAAGCAAGAGATTGAGTGGAAAAACTGCTCATTTGACAAATCAGAGCACATCTGGAGGATGCTGGGTACCCAAATCTGACAGAGGTGGACCAGACAACGCTGGTGGAACTTCTGCAACAGGCAGCTAAAGCAACAATATCAGACAGGCTGGAACAAGACTGGAGCAAAGAGAGTAACACATCCGAGATAGATTCAATGACATCGTCAAAGCGTAAGAGTGAATTACAGTGACAAGCGACAGCAACAACGCCACAGGGCGACAAATCACTGAAGCACCGAGCAACACCACAAAAAAAAAAAAAAAAAGTTTCAGTGTGAACAAAACTGGTGTATGGAACTGTAATACATATAACATGATACAACAGAAAATCCTGGTGAAAATGTGACTCCCTTAGAGGAAATTATAACTACAGCTTCCAAATTTTATAAAGACACAAAGTGCCACATTTTAATTCACAGCTAATCTGATATTGACAAAAACGACAATCATGACAACAAAACCAACAACAACAACAACAACAACATAATGTGGTGGAATTTAGCAATCAAATGAGCAGCTGATCACTCGTTGTCATTATACGTTTCCTGAATGATGGGCATGCAGAGAAAGAGAAAGGACTGAGGGAGAGACATGAGGACGGAGACGTTCCTAGATGCTAATGTATGAGCGGGGTACAGGTGCACCAGAGACAGGCAGAAGAGGGACCATCTGCTTATCCAGACGGGGCATGCCAGATATGAAATATTCATTATGATTCATAGAAGCACACAGACATACCATGCATACTATTTCAGTGGGACCTGAGGCTGGGCACAGCCATACGCAGTGAGCTGTGAGCCGTGGGTACCTGTCAGCATGTGTGTGAATGAGTGCTGTAATGTGTGCTGCTATAACTAGCTATCTGGATTTCACTGTTGTCTGGCTGTGTGACTAATTTGTTCATATCAGCTCTGATTTCATTTAGCGTCTCTTTACCAGACCTCTACTACCTCATCAATATGTGGGAAATTTGTATTTATTTAAATTAAAAGATGAGGTAAATTTAGTTAGACGGACCATATAGCGTATAGAAATATATTATCATTAGTAAAACACTGATGACCCAATGAATTGAGGTTTTATAGCACGCAGCTCATGATATTGAGTGATGCTGAAAGAAATTTAATTATGTGACATTTCGCAATCGGCAACCCGTTTGCGAATTGAACACTTCATATTAAAGTAATAAAGTGTTTTTTTCCCCGCAGTGCACTGGCGTCACACCCGGAGTGTACCCTACTGACCTCACGTCCCTAGTCTGCTAGGTCAGACTCCAGCAACCCCTCGACGGTGAAAGAAGCGGGTCCTGATGATCAGTGAATGAATGTCCTTTCCTCTGAGCTACAAACGTAATAGATGTTCACATCTGTTCAGTGAGATGGCAGGTCAGTCTGATGTCTGTCTGCTTCAAGTGGATCATCATTAAGCAAAAAGTACCAGGTAGTAAATATGGGGGAGAGTGGGTGGGGATGGGTGGGGGTTGAATACCTGACTCACTTTTCTTATTCATGTTTTGTACTTACTGCAGCATTGTCCTTTTTCTTGGAGTTTTTCTTAACGTTCTTTCAATTAAATCAAGATAACACCGACTCAAGCTCAAAGAAAATACCCGCTTTTCATTATATTTAATTCAAAACAGAAATAAACTTGAGAAAGACCTCACAGCAGCAGGAATTTAAAACAACACTGAATGAGAAATTGTCGTATAATTACTGCTTAAATCAAATAATTGGTTAAAGCAATCTCTCCTCACGATCTATAGTATCTGTTCAGGAGCTGTTATATAAGTAGATTCACATCAGAAGCTGGAGTTTTACTGGTGATCACGCACACAAATTTTTTTTTATGGATTTTGTGTTGGCAAGTCTTTGGTCAATAATTCTTTAACAATTTCTTTCTAAATCCTCTGAACCAACATTGACAAAAACCATGAACCTGTAAGTAAAGTTGGAGCTTGAACATTAGCATTCTTATGACCATCTCCTGAGAATGATGAAATCAAAAGCAAAAAGCATCAAAAGCATCAGACACGCTTCCCTCATGACACCACCAAATGAGGGCTGTAAACTAGGTCACAGGTTCAAGTACTCTGTCCCCCCTGGCCTCCTTACTAATTACATATCATTCTTCTTTTTCCAGATAATGGATCGGCTTCAAGGGAGTCAGCACAATCTTTTTTTTTCTGCTGGAGTATCTGTAAACACAGGACTACATAATCTCTTGGTGTCATGCTGTGACAGTGACCCTAAGGCAGAAAGACTTTTCCTTGAGGGAAACACAGAGGATGACATTATCTATCAGAGGTAAGGAGACTCTCTTCCTCATGCAGCCAGGATGACATTACACAGGATGACGTGTCCCAGCTCCCATCACAACCCAGATCTTTAGACTTGACACTCACTCAGTGCCACAGATACACAAATGGATGGTTTTCAATCACCTTGAGTTTGTCAACTGTAGTCAAAGACATCACTGATACCTGAAATCTTCTTCACCTCTCTCTCTCTCTCTCTCTCTCTCTCTCTCTCTCTCTCTGCCCCCCCCCCCTCTGGACAGCCCCTGAGGTCCACTTGGACATGTTTTCTCTGGTAATTGCCAAATTTGTGTCACAGTGCTAAACTCTCACAGAAACCAATGGCTGCCAAACACCTAATGAATTATATACCCTGTGGGAGGCTGAGACAAGAGGTGAGTGTGTGTTTGTGTGTGTTTTGTAAAATCATTAAATCCCTTGGTGTCATCAGAGTCCAACAAGTGTTTAAAAATGGATGACAAGCCAAGAGAGTGCTATAAAGAGAGAAGAGAGGAGCAGTGTTGCACAAGGAGTTTATTTTCTCCATTAGCATGGGCGTCAGACACTGAATAAAAACATGTCATGTCTTCAGGTCCGCAGGTTATTATCTCTGTACAAAATTATTTTGCATTCATAATATTCAGTTACATAAAATTTAAGTCTAGAATGACAGTTTTCTCTCTCTTTTTAAGGCCTGGGACACTCAAACATCACAATTCAGAAAAACACTTACTTGGAATTTAAGTGCAGTGTAGGATTTTTAACCTATTTCTATCAAGGTCGGCAGGTCATGTGAAAATTGCTCGAACATCTGACTAGACATTGTGGTTTGAAGATGATTGATACTTATAACTAAACAACATGCATATAGGGAGCAATGGTAAATGAGGATTATATTGCCGGTGATGAACTATAACACACTGTGATACACAAAGAATAGATTTTAAGATGGAGGGAGAAACATGTAGTTTGTATGACCATAATCAAGATGATTGTAAATTGTAGGATATCAGTTAGCAAAAAAAAAAAAAGGAATTGTTTTTTTCTATGCAAAAACAACAGACCTACAGTTTGCTCAGTACATGGTTAAAAAGGTGATCTAACCAGAGCTCAAAGTATTTGCAACACTTCACAGTTTCAAGTTTGCTATGTGTCATAGGTTGAACCCTCTACTATACATGTAGTTCTGCCAGATGTTATGGACCAATAGAGAATTTCAGGGTATCAAAAGCATATAATCGGTTTGCAATGGCCAGATTAGTGGAAGACATAAAACATGTTTCATCTGATTGCAGCCATGGTGATTCCGATTCATTAGCATTTGCTGAATAGAGTTAATGTTTTTGAATAAAAGAGAAAACATGGTTTCATCACTGAAGCTGGTAGTTTCTGAGCAAAGGAGGCAATAAAGTTGTGACAGATATGTTTTCCTGTGTAATGATAGTGTTTGCTCACAGTTGGGACCTATATCCATTCTTACATTCCATGATATCACACAATCATTTATTATTCAACACTGAAACCAAGTAGGCACAGATGACTTTATTAAAGCCAACACCGGAGGAGAGTAATGATTGCCAGTCTCTCATACCTATTTCCAGCCTATGTTTGGACATAAAACACACTCATACGAATGTTAACGTGTGCAAACTGTCATCAAGCCTTTCAGAACGCTATTTTTTTTTAAAAATTGCATAATAGCACAAATCATTTGCCCACATCTCCTGTTGTTTCTACTTACAATGAAGTTTCACTTTATTTCATCACTCTAATCACAAACAATATTAAGTGATTGCACCGTTTTCTTCTTTTTGCAGCGATTTCATTCCTTCGTGTCTCCTGGTATCTCTTCATCAAAATCTTTTTAATTGCACAAAGTTTAGAAATGCACCATGATTTAATGAGCCCTCATCAACTTAATTGGATGCAAAATATTCACACAGGCTTAATGTGGCCTGCTGACACATACACTCAAGTGTATATTCTAGGCCAACACAAATGTCCACAATAATAACATACTTGCAGACTGATTGGGCTTTAACAAAGCAGCTAAGAAGAAAATGAATTATGGTGACACTTTAGCTGCATAGGGAATAAGTTGCCGGTACATGCTCCTTGTCTCTCCATAATTGGGATGTATTGGAAACTGGAGCCATAACTTCAGCTCCCATCAGCTGGCATCTTTTCTAACTGCCTGTCATAGAAATATTGATTAGAAATCTTCACTGAGAGCTACTCCTCATGGTGGTTTGTGGTACAAAACTACAGAGAAGGATTCCCACTTGTATTGATGAGTGTAGGCCAGGAGATCATAAGTGGATGGGAAGAATATCTGTGGGATCTTAATAAAGATTTTATAGACAGTACTTTTACGGTAGTGACTAAATCAACACATCACCAGACAAGCATTCTTGGTATCCCTTGACACGAGTTCATCAAAGGACATAGCTTACAAAAAATAAGCTATTCTTGTGTTCCCTGTTGATTGCAGGTCTTGTTAACTGAGAAAACCTTCAATCACTCCAGTAGATGGGTGATATCTCTATCAAGATGTGAAGAAATATTGAGCAGTTTTTGGGTTGTGCTCCAGAAACACAATGGACAGACAATGATGGATCACAGTCCTATGTCCCGCTCGTCCCGTTAATCATAGTGGGGGGATGATGATACTGATATTGCTCATAGCAATCACTGCACATTCTTTGGTCCAACTTGTGATGAGATTGGTCAACTGGTGCAGCAGCTCCATCCCCTGTACCCTGTGGAGTGAAAGCAGTCACAGCCCGTTTGAAAAAGCATCTGGTATTAACTTATTTAAACTAGTATCACTAGATATCAGGACTGGTGTCATGTTTTACACAAGAGCAACTAACAAGAGTTTTGTTTGTTGCTATTAATAATGACAACAATAGAAATCGATTTCTTCAATTTGTCCCTGTTTGACATCATGTGACGTGACTGGACAAATTCTTTTATATTAACATTTACAAGACATTTAGATTGTCAGTAGCAATATGGACACAAGATGACAACGAGTGATGGGACCGGACTTCTCATCAGTCCTGTCAGTCCGCTTTAGTGCGAACAGTAACAGAAATGACATTAATGGATCCTGATAATGCCGACCCTCAGACCAGGCATTTTCAAATACTGTAGATCTTTCCTCCTCTTTAATATTATTGCTATTATTATTATTATTATTATTATTATTATTATTATTATTATTATTATTATTATTATTATTATTATTATTATTATTATTATTATTATCATTATTATTATTATTATTATTATTATTATTATTATTATTATTATTATTGTCATCATTATTTTATTTTTATTAATATTATTATTATTGCTGTTGTTGTCGTCATTGTTATGGTTAATTATAGATATATTATTATTATAAGATCTGGATCAAACTATAATTTGTGCCACATGTTATGGAGATTTTTTTTGTTCCTTATTCCTGAATTTAGAAACAAAAATCTTGAAAGTATTTCAATCTTGCAAAACTAATTTTTTTTTTTTTTTTAATTCAAATGATGATCCAGATCACCACTTAAATCTAATGGATTGTATACTGGACTATACCATATCCCTCCAACGACTGTAACAAAGAGATGCCATGAAAACATAAAAATGACTTACTTTCAACTTGTAGACATACAAACTGTGTTTGTCGGCGACATTAAGAGTAATTTCTCAGGCTGACTGTGTTCAGCAGTGGTTTTTACAGGAAAATTAGATAAAAGTGTATTAGCTGTGTCCACTAATGGAGCTCTCAGCCATTTAACTAATAATGTAGACGTTGGTTTTAGTATAGAAGATCAACTACAAATTGCACAGACTGAATAAGAGAAGAGATGAAATGGAAAAATGTCAGCGGATACTACGAGATGTCCGGGATTCTGGGTCCTGAATCTCGAAATCGGTGTTTTTAAAGCAAATCAATATTGAGGCTACTGGATTGTAACAGTTTAACAGTAAAGTGGCTGACACGCTGCATTAACGCAGGGCCTATTCACTCCCTCATTTCCCCTCCATCTAGTCCTCTCCTCTTTTCTTTGACAGCCCTTCCTGTCTTCCAATCATATTAGTTTCCAAAACCACCCACTCGACCTCAGAATCCCATTTTTTCCTGTCTTCTTTCCACTCTTGTGTTTCTCATTCTTGCATCTTTGCCATCATTAAAAGAACCTCAGTGTTATTTCATAGGTCAGTTTAATTTCTTTCTGCAAACAGACACAAATAAGAACAGAATGAAGTTTGCAATAAAAGCGGCTCTATTTGTATGGTCTACTTTGTGCACCCGTACAAGTGATCGGAGGAGCAGCATGATGGAAACCTCCAGAACATGAACATTTTAGCAATTTGCGAGTGATAATATGTGTGACTGTCTCCATCAAAATAGGACCATTGCTTCAGTGAGGTGAGTTTGGTCTCATCAACCCATATGTCACATCAATTGATGGGAAGCACATAGTGTAATAGGTCTTCCTGTCCTGTCCATACTGGTGCTTAATCTCTGGGGAGTTTCATCCATACGAGACGGAGGAGTCGCCTGCAGCGTGCCAAAGAAAATGAAAAAAGTTTCACGAGGAAATGTGTCTAGTGAAGAATTTCAGAAATTCTGTCCTGGAATAACTTTCTCTTTTCTCTACAGATAAAAAATCAACTATACCTTTGATGAAGGAAATTAAAAAGTGAGCTTGTTTACAGGCATGGTAAATTAAAGTTTAAAGATCAGGTGCCGGTAAATTTGCATAAGCATACTGTGTAATCACTATTTATTATGCCAAGCCATGCAGCAATTTTGTAATGAATGTATTCTTGTATTCTTGGGTATACGTTGATCCATCTTTCCTTTAAGGTATGTGCCTCTGCATGCATTTGTACGTAAATAGGTATCCGGGCTCCTACCTTCTGAATGTATTAGAGACTCCAGGGGTCTCTTAAATCACACTTGAAACTGAATTTATTTGGACTCAAGTGCTGTTGGACCACTTCTGTGTCCGTTCCACTTGTTGGCAGTGTGGTAGTCCGGAACCAAATATACTGGCACACACTAGCACAGAGCTTTTGTTTGCTTGAAGCAGGAGGATGCAAAATTTTTGCATAAAAAGGTCTCCTTAGAGTAGCTGGTCCTGGTGAAAAGATGAGACATTATGTCATTTAAAATCACTGCTTTGCATGCAAGAATATGTCTTTTACACTCTGTAGTATATCATTGTCTGAAATAACCTATGCACTTTATAAGAAAATATAAAGGGCATATTTAATGCATTTAAGTTTGAGAAGATTCCATCATTCTTATTTTTTCTTTTTTAAAAATCTACCAGACATGGGCCATCAATATTTTCTGAGCGTGCATTTGATATTTCTATACAAACAGATGGGACTACAGCATATAACGTTCTTGACGACACAAGATTCCTGCTGAGCTCGAATCTGAATCATTTATAGCAACAAACCCAGTATCTCTCTTTGCACAAGAATTACAACATCTAATGTATAGCAGATTTATAAACGTGAAACCTTTGAGTAACTAATATATGCGATGAAGATCTAGAATCTACTTTGTGGGTCAAACGGTCCATTGAGACCGGTCTGAGTGTATGTTTGAATGTGTGAGTATGAGAGAATGCCACTAAGACAGATACATTAATAGATCTATGCATTATTTAGCATGTTTACCAGCTGCATACCAAAGCTGCAGCATATGCCCTCGGCAAGGGGTCTTTCACCATCTCCTTATAATTGCCGACGTCTTTTCACAGACACCTCTTCACAGTCACTAATTAGAGGTGTAACGCGTGTTTCAAATCCAGCTATCAGTCCGGGTGAAAACTGCAAGCTTTCTAGTAGACAGTCAACAAGCTAACTTTTGCTTGCCCATTTGTGGGCAAGCAAAGAGACTAATCATGTTCAGTAGACTGAATCCATATCTCAGACATGTACACAGAAAAAAAACAGCTAATGTAACAGAAACTCAAGACACAAACAATTTAAGCATGCACCCCACACCACATGGTTAATTAATTCTAATTTGAACACCCATGGCCTCACCGCCTACACTCATGCTTTGCAATGGCGCCTTGAGAAAAAACGTCTTCCCTCCAGGGAGCGAGAAAAAACAGGCAGACTGCGGCAAAGTCATGAATGTTAGAGTGAAAATGTCAGAGCGAGTTGATTTGATTGAGACGATCCCACCGTTATTAAGTGGCAGCGGAAAGTTGTGGCACAAACTTCTGCAGGCAGCTTCACAACTGGCAGGCAGAGGTTTGGATTCGATTCTGAGGATTTTATCATCCAAATTGTATTACCATGAACACAGATAAAACAAGGCTCACAATCTGGCGAGGTAATGACATCTGTTAGCTGTGGTCGTACCAGTGAGGTTAGAGTGGGATATGAGGGTGATTGATTTGTCTGCTTTACTATAACACAAGATTATCACATCTCGCAATTACCGTCACAGTGTGTATGTGTACATTTGACACAACCTACAACAGTGATGCACACTGTCTTGTTTGTTGTTTGTGTTGAGCAGTTTGTTAATTAAATTCAATACAAACTTGTTTATTCAGTTTAAGAGCAGTATTTTCTGGATATGGTTGTTATTAAATTCAGCTAAACAGACTTGTAACAGGAGAGAGGAACAGCATGCTTTCAATTCACAAGCTTGTCTCAAAAATGGATTATATACCTTTCCGTCAATAAGATGACAATAAACTGTTATTTAATGTTAGCTATTTTTCTTTGAATGTTTGCTGCGTCTGTGAATTGCTAGGAACTTCCCCTTTATAGTCTACTATGCGACTTCAACATGGGAGCGGTGCTGAAATAATCCAAAAATCATAAATCAGAAGGTCATACCCTACATATGTCATTAAAAATTTATATTCTGTTGCTTTTCTGCTTGTTTCTTTCATCTTAGTGAAATGACTGAATGGTGGTTAATGCTACTACAATTTACTAGTTTGATGACAGCTATAATTTTAGCCAATGTGGTCTAGTCTAATAAATACACTGTGAATGGATGACAAATAACACAATTCCTAACATAGTTTTTAGAATGGTAACCTCTACAAACTTGTCTAATCTGTCAGGTGTAGTATAGCTACCTGACTTTATCGACTAAATATCATCATCTTTGTTTAAACAGTTAATTGTTTCTATGATACACTTGACGCTTGTGTTTTTTCTACATTGTGGATTAAAAGCACAAAAAAAAAAAAACTTGTCGTGGTATAAATTCACTGTTAAATATTGAAATATTTAGCAGCAGTGGCTCAGCGGTAGAGCAGACGTCTTCCACCCAGACATCGGCGGTTCAATTCCCGCTCTCCGCCAGACTTTCAACATCGGAGTGTGAGCTGACTGTGGGAGGTGTCAGCTCACCTCCCGGCCACTGCTGAGGCGCCCTTGAGCAAGGCGCCGTCCCGTTATAAGTTGCTCAGTTGGGGCGCTACCTGAAGTGGCTGCCCTTCACTCTCTGCCTCCCCATATTTTGTGATGTGTTGTGATACCAACTGCATGCACACAGGCCCCTTGTGTGTTTCAGGGGCCCGCACAAATACACTGTATATATCCTGCATGTAACGCAAAAATCATGTATAAAAGAGAGTGAAAATAGTAATTTCCCCGTAAAAGGGATTAATAAAGTTCTGCTTCTTCTTCTATTGAAACCGGGACCAGTGTGTATATTCAATAACCTCTCCATTCCCATTGTGCCACTCTTTTATATCATCCTAATTAGAACACAGCAGTAAAATGATGTTTGTTCCTTGGGAGTGATTCCCCAGTGGATGTTCACCTGAGTTAACAGCCTCACTGATGCTACATTTTCTCATCCACATTGTTTCAGCAGCTGCGAACAGCTTCAGTGCTCCTGGAGTGGAGATCGTAATCCTGTCATGCATCAGCAGGCTGTCTGCCTCATTAATAAAAACGACTCGCAAACAGCTGATCAATAGCTATTGATTCAGGATGACTGATTTGCTCCATCTGCATGATCAATGAACGGGGTTAATCCTGGGTGCTTAAGGGAGAAAAAGGGAAGAGATGATATAGAATGAAATGTCTCTTTTTGAGCTCAGTAACAAAGTTAAATTAATAAACCTGCTTACTTGGAATGTGTGAACAGCCTCTGAATGCTAATGTGTAAATATGTTGACCTACCAGTATACACAGCAGGGGGACCCCAGACCAACCCCCCCCCCCCCAACAGAAAAAAATGTATTGATATTCATGTGGTGTAAATATTTAGTATTTAAAATTTGAATCCAGATTTTGTTACACACTAAATAAATTACTTCTTAGTGCCCCCATGCCCATATAAATGCACTTATTTACAGCAGAATTAACTACTTTTAATATTTCAACATTAGCTTTAGGCTACTGCAAACACAGCACACTAAAGCACACACATTATTCATGATTGCACGTCAATAAGGCTGATATTAGATTTTATGGCGTCTAAACAGACAATAAAAATGACGTCTGCTGTTGAAGCAAATTTAGTAATATTCGACTCAAGTACATACTGAGGAACACAATGAGGCAACATGCACATACACACACACACACACATACACACACACACACACACACACACACACACACACACACACACACACACACACACACACATAGGGCTCTGAGCACGGACTATAAAAGGGGCATCCTTCTCACTCAACAGAGAAGTGCACTGCTCACTCTGCCACACTCATCTAACACGCTGAACCTCGTTCCTCAAGGTAAGGAATGCACATTTACTAAATAATATTTAATGGGTCTGATTTGAACATTTTTATATTCAGAAAGATATTCTGAGCATAAAAGCCAAGCGTCTAGAAGACAACGAAAAATACCTTTTATAAAATATTTCAAGACATGTTAAAATATTTAATGTTTTATTTACACGTTTACCTTCTTTTATTTTGAAATTATTACTAATTTTGAACAATACTTTCCATTCATGTTTTTTAAATTTTTTTACATTTGTATTTAGTTTCTGAGGGCTCAAAGACACATAAAATTTTTCACAGGTGAAAGAAAAACATGAAAATTGATATGTAGTTAAGGCTTTGAAATTCATGCATCTCTTTTTCGTTTCCAATACTTTTTCACGGATTTGTCTCAAGAGATGTTTCCTGATGACAGATTTGAATTTTTTTTTTTTTTTTCAAAAACAATCCAGCTAAAGTTGTGCTCAGACTGTTGATATATCTGCAGCGTGCCACATGAGTGACCGTGTGGATATGCTCTTCTAATTCCTTTGGCGCCGTCAGATGGATCATCAACCATGAAAGCAGTTGTCTGGCAGATGGTCTCACTTGTAGTTTCTTAGTGTGGATGCTGACAGTCGGAGTCTGCCTGCTCTCAATGCAAACTGGATTGAATCTAACATTCATCCCATTTAACTTTCCTTGCGTTTCTTCCTCCTCTGTCTGTGTTTTAGATGACTGCAGGACTGTGCGTGTGTGTCGTGCTGGTAGTCCTGTGCACTAGCTGTTTGGGGCTCCCTTTCTCCTCCCATTTCATTGAGGAGGGCCAGCGCTCCTTCTCAGCTCCATCTGAAGGTACCGGTACGCATCTCTCCCCACAGTCCCCAAGAAGCAGTGAGATTAATTTTGAGTACACTTTTACATCCAACACCTGCTGTTGTGTGTTTGTGTTGCGTAGCTCTCCCTGAAGCTGACACCCACAACTTGGGAGAGTACCACCTCCAACATCGCCGTTCTGCCCCCAAACTAAAAGCTCTTCCTCTGGCTGAGGAGGATTCAGACTCGCGAGCCAACCTCAGCGAACTTCTGGCGAGACTCATCTCCACCAGGAAAGGTGTGTGTCAGGATGTTTCTACATCTCCACGTGATCAATTTTGTTTTTTTTTAATCATCCTTGCTATAAATGCAAAAGCTTAAGGGCTCAGTGAGTGTGTATAAAGACATGCATTTGGTAATTACAATATTTGTCACATATTTTTCAGAGACAAGTGCTTTTCCCTGGCTTTCTCCTCCCCTTTGTGTTTGCTAATTACTGGATTCAGCTTTGTAAAATGAATTAGTGGCTCTGAAAAGCTTTTGTGGTTTCCAAGAGAGTATTAGTGTGCGCAGCCTTCCGGCCATCATTATCATTCCATCTTATTTCACTTTTGCTCTACTTGTACGACTCCCAGTAGCTTTATTTTATCTCTCTTCGATACCAAGATAATAACCCATCAACCTTGTCATAGTTCTCCATGCTCAGCACTCTGATCTCTCTGGCCGTGAGGCAGGACGAGAATGTCTGGGCTCTACAACAGAGCGCGACACACAGGCGCTTCTACTCACCTTTAACCCCTCTGAACTTCCACAGCCTGACTTTGTGCATATCTGCAGCAGCCTTCTGCAGAACAGTTCCCACAGATTTAACAGTAAGACGATCTGGAATGGAAAAGTATGTTATGAAGAGAAATACTTGCAGTGAAAAAATAGGCAAATTAGACATAATTACTTAGAAAGTTACATGATATGTTACAGACAGAAACCTCTAAATACAAACATACAGAAGACATTTTATTACTTTAATATAATTTAGCAGTGACTTTTAACTTTTGCTGTCAGATAAGCTTCAATACAAGATATAAGAAAAGAAAGATATAAAACAGAGTAAGAAACTTTTTAATCAGACAATAAAATCTATAAAATGTCAAAGGGCAGATTGAAGATAATACATAATATGCAAAGAATGTGTGCCCTCTAATGAATCTTGTGTTGTGGTGGTGGGTGTCTTTGTGTGCTCGCTGTTCACTTGCATGTTTCAGTGTGGGAGGTGTCGTCGTCAAGCCTTCTGTAGCCAGCACACCAGGGAGCTGAAAGACTGTGTGTGTGTGTGTGTGTGTGTGTGTGTGTGTGTGTGTGTGTGTGTGTGTGTGTGTGTGTGTGTGTGTGTGTGTGTGTGTTGTGTGTGTGTGTGTGTGTATTGTGTAGGAGGATGTGGGTGGAGTGAAAACTGCATCTCCTGAGCATGTGATTGATTACCAAGTATTCCTCCTCTCGGAATAAAAAAACATGTTCACACAGAATCACATACAAGATGGGGGTGGGCTGGGGGTGGGGGGTGGCGGGGGGTTGATGGGAGTCACGTTATAGGGAATAATAACTGGTGAAGGTTCAGAGGGAATGGACACACATCTACTTGTCGATAACAGACACGCTTCGTAAGAGAATATAATGGTCTGTTGTCATTATAAAGTCCAGTAGCTGCCGCTGAACGCCCTTTATTTTGTTGTTGTAAGTGAGGATGTGTGCATGAGTATCAGAAGTATCCCCCCCCAAAAAAAATAAATAAAGTAAACATCCAAACAATCCAAACAATCATGAAATACAGCCGGCATTTGCATTTTTTTCTCTCCAGAAGGTATAAACACCACATTGTGAAAATAGTTTGTAGTAATGAACTCAACTAAATGCTAAAATGCCATCTTAGGGAATGAAATCTGACTAAAAAAGTTGTTAAAGAAGACAAAGTTAAAAGCATTTATCACAGAAAATGCACTTAGTTCATTAAGAATAGGCTTGCAAATCAATTTGTACCAGATCGCACCCAAAAGTTACCACGATTCAGAAGATATTTCCACATAAACACAGATAATTTTAAACTTATTTTGAAGCACTAAGCTCCACTTCGTCGTCTCACAGGATGAAACAATCAGATTTATGTCACAATCATCGAGTTATTGCAGCACATTTGCTTGCATCTTGCTTCCACAAACACACTAGTTGTCTCAGTGAGTTAATTCACCTCCCTCCAGCACTGCTCCCCCCACACACACACACACTCTCTCTCTCTCTCTCTGTCCCCTCCACTCCTCCTCATCCTCCTCCCTCCTTCCTCCTCCCAGGTTCTGTGCGTAGAAATTCCACCACGAACAGTAAGAGTGACGGACTGAATCCCAACCACAGGATAGCAGACAGGGACTACTTGGGATGGATGGACTTCGGCCGCCGCAGTGCAGAGGAGTATGAGTATTCCTCGTAAAGGGAAGTGATGGCACGACATGAGAAAAAGAAGAAAAAAACAAACGCAAGCTGGCTCCTCAGTGTCTCACAATAAGAGTCTACTTTTGATGTATTTGCTGTACATTCGTTTGTAAAACTGTAATAATGCAATATAGATATGCCAAATTTTGCAGAAAAGCTCTCTCTCCGTCTTGGGTTTGTTTGTTGTGGGGTTTGTCTCGTTTCTTTATCATTTTGGTTGGAAAGGTTTAAGATGGTGTCATGGTCTATTGAGACTAACTGGATTAAATAAAGCCTGAAAATATCACTCTGGAAATGAATTCTTTCAATTCAACATTCATGTGGTAACATTAACAGTAACAATAACAGCACAGGATTGTACCTCTGCCAGGGTCAGACAGTCTCTATTATAAAAATGAAACTTCTTCTCAAATCCAAACACCCTGCCATCAAAGTGGCTGCCCTCAGTACAATGTGGAAGTCAACGAAACAAAAAAAGATGGATCCACCTCTTCATTTTTTGGCACATGCCCCACTCTTCCACCCCCAACACCTCTTCTTTCCCACATGAAAATATGTCAAGGAGTACTGGCAAAAAAAAACCAAAAAAAAATCACATCGCAAGGAAAGGAATTCATGGGTCCATGGTTGACCAGATCTCTTTGACGATTTCTCCTGAGGCATGTGTGCCACCCTTCTATCCAGTTTTACCATAATCTGTTGTGGGATTCACAAATCTGTTTAATGTGACATGCATTTAACCAGGTTTTCAAAAAAAATCTGTCAGATAGTTTAGGTGTAAAAGATGTAAATTGTCGCGAGTCATTCTAAAATTCTTCCACCAAATTTCTTGAAATAGATTTTGTTTAATTCTCTAATGCAAAGGTATTAATCCTGGGGGAAGATGCTGTCTGTCACCACTAATGATACATCACAGGTTAGATTTCTATTTATATCGTATGACAAATCAACGCCTACAAACACATTTTTGATTGAGCAGATTTGGATTATAATCTGGATCTGCACCAGACTCTTTACCCTCATTGATATAAATCATAAATGATAGAGACATCAGTCAGTGGTTGAGAACATGTTTGTGTTTGTTACAATAGAGGATATGTGATCTATCAGAAGGTCTTTGGTGCTTAGATTTCAAATTGAAGGCCATCTGTCTTGAGCAGCTGCAAGATATATCTCCCCAGTTTGATTACAGACACTGGTAGTGGTGGCTGATGACCCTATCGCATCTGAAATTGATGAAATTTGGGAAGACTTGGTGGTGATGGTGGAGGGTGTGCAAAACAATAACTTTAAAGAGCTAGAGGAACAGAGAGTCATATTTATAGAGAAATCAGTAAGACAATAGGCTTCTTCTTTTCCTTTGGGCTTTTTTGCTTCAGGGGTCTCCACAGTGAATCAGTTGCCTCCATCTAACCCTGTCTTCTGCATCCTCTCCTCTCACACCAACTACCTTCATGTCCTCTTTCACTACATCCATAAACCTCCTCTTAGTCTTCCTCTAGGCCTCCTGCCTGGCAGTTCAAAACTCAGCATCCTTCTACCAATATACCACTATCTCTCCTCTGGACATGTCCAAACCATCTCAGTCTGGCCTCTCTGACTTTATCTCTAAAACCTCTTACATGTGCTGTCCCTCTGATGTACTCATTCCTGATCCTATCCTTCCTGGTCACTCCCAGAGAGAACCTCAGCATCTTCATCTCTGCTACCTCCAGCTCTGTCTCCTGTCTTTTCCTCATTGACACTGTTTCTAGGTCAAACAACATCCCTGGTCTCACCACAGTTTTGTACACCTTTCCCTTTCATTTTAGCTGAAACTCTTCTATCACACATCACACCTGACACTTTCCTCCACCCGTTCCATCCTGCCTGTACACGCTTCTTCTCCTCTTTTCCACACTCTCCATTGCTCTGGACTGTTGACCCTAAGTACTTAAAATCCTCCACCTTCTTGATCTCTTCTCCCTGTAACCTCACTCTTCCACTTGGGTCCTTCTCATTCACACACATGTACTCTGTCTTACTGCGGCTAACCTTCATTTCTCTCCTTTCCAGGACAAACCTCAGTGTCCTGGAAAGGATCAGTGAGCCTCAAACCGTAGGCTGCTATACATTAATAGAAAGACAAAGTTTCACCATCTAAGGCATGGAGACAGAGCTTCACCTCACGAAGAAAACATAACATTCAATTTCATGTGTCTCCTTCAGTTTCCCACAGTCAATGTGGTATCATACAATTCACACTAAGCACACTAACAAGATTTAACAAAGAATAAAAAAATAAACAGAATATTATGATTATTCTAGCAGAAAGGGTCTAATATGTTATATCATATTCAGGGAAATGTTGAGAAATCACCCCGACCTTCAACATCATATCCAAACGCTGATCTTGGTTCTGCATCAGTATTCAAAGGATTTTTGGCCTCAGCAAAACTCCTGCACAAAACTGTGAAAGTGAAATTAGTCTTGATTTGCTCGATTGTGCTTCTCAGATCCCGTTGACGACCAGACTCGAATAAAAACCTTCATGGAGGATGTAAAGAAATCACTTGGAAGCTTTCTACCCTCTACTTCCTGTAAAATGAGGCATACAGGGATGCCACTTGGGGGTAGGGACGGGCAGGGGTGAAATGTTCAGGTGAATGTGGATTTATAAGCCACAGGAAAAAAATGTTTGAATAGAAAATAAATTTTATTTGCAGATTTGAATGATGTCACAGAGAGTTAAGTTCAGAATCGACTATTAATCATATACTTTCATATTGTATTACAATTAACAATATGCATTATGGGACTTTTATCTAAGTTACTGCCATGCTACAGTATTCCCACACTGCACATTGTTTTATTTATAGGTTATTGATCATTTATAACTATGTTATTCAACACTTACATTCCAAGCTTCTGTATGCATGGTGAATGATAGTATATGGTGATATCTGTATAACTTCTAAAAAACTAAAACTAAAAGTTAGAATGATAAATGTGATTACGTACAATTCTATATGGCAGTAATCAGTTAGTAGTTCAGATCACTTAAGCCAAATATTCTTACATTAATCTTTTGAGCATCATTATTGCCTAACTATCCATTCTCTTAGGATATCTTTTTGCACTTCATACAGATCATATGGATCATAAACATCAAAAATAACAGCAACCAATTGAAGTGTGTCAAAAGAGTGAAACTTCTAGTGTAGTTTCATCCTGGACAAACAACTTGCACTTGTTCACAGGCAGGTCTCCTTCCAATATGATGATGACTTGGACGTATGATGATGCGCCCAGCGATTTATCTGTGCTTTTATATCTATGTGATGAACGTAGAGGGAAAGATGTCTGATGTTGAGAAGAAGGATAGGCACGCAGCCGTACAAAGAAGATGAAAGTCAGTGAATGCATCATTCAGAAAGCAGGCCAGGGAATGCTCCAGAATCTTCAAAGAAGCGGCAAGATCATTACAAGCGTTACTGTCTGTGCTAAATATTGGAACAGCTGAAGCATTTGGAGTAACCAATATTTACTGAATCATTAAAGCAGTCTCAGAATAAGCCATGAAGTTAGATTTTGGCTTCAGCGGATTAGCAAATCTAGACAGCCCAATATGTTTAGGAGGCGTGGAATGATTGTGGTTTTCTTAAGCAGAAATTTTATTCCTCTATTTTCATGTAAACAGAAACTGTGGCAAGCTGCTAGGCTTAGCCTGAGGTATTAGTAAAGGAAAAGGGAGAATCCACCGTGGTGGTGAATTGTGAATGAAGTAAGCTATTATGCTGCTCTTGACCTCACATGTTAAGTGAAAGATGTGTTTGTGTGAGTCATTGGTTGGCGAAAGGATCGATGAACAAAGTAAGCTTGGTGAATAATTCAGAGAAACAGTTGTGGGTGATATGGGGTAAATAAGGGGTGTGCTGTGTGTATGTTGGGAAGTGAAAGCACTTGCCTCGACTGAGGTCACACTCCAATTAGAAAATTCAGGTGACTTGAAATTCTGAGAGTTAAGATAAAACTTAAAAAAAACTTAAAACACTGAGTGGGCCTAAATATCTGCTGTGTCAGCATGTGCTAACACACACATAAGAATGAGGTAAATAATTGCGTATGAGTGATAAGTTAAGTCACACATGAAAAAATCATGAACCTCCAATTCAGTGAAGATCCAGATACAGTTAAGGTCTGAAGTTTGTTTTAAAGCCCAATTACCAATATTCAACAAACTGTTAAATGGTAAACTTATTTAATAAACGCTGTTGGTATTATTCTTACATTAAGATGTCACAGACAATGGTTGATGGATGGTGCCTTGGTTTGCTGTTGGTAACCAGCCACAGCAGTTAAATGGCAGGAAGAAAGAACAGTGATGACAAGAAAATAGAATCATATGGTTAATAAGTCTTTTGTGAAATGTTGTCTGAATACAAACAAAATAACAGCAAACCAAGGTAAAACAAAAGGCTAGCACCACACTTCATCGAGAGAAGCCTCCCTCTGAGCTCAGTGGTCACAGCGTGAAGCCCACTGACGCTCAGGGACTGTCTGGAAGGTGTCAACCAAAAATAAATGGTACAAAAAATAGTACAGCAATAGCACAGCACATTTGATAACTAGAATGAATTTTCACTAAATTCATTCAAAGTGTCAGTGAACTACTGTACATTATATTATGGCAACATTTAACGGAACAAATTATAACCTTTGAATATGTTTGTAGACTTTTAATTTTAACATACAGTGAAATCAAACCAGATTAATTTCATGTCACTGCTCCCATATTAAAGGTAGAATATGCTTCGGTATAATTTTAGGAATTTTTATTCGCAAAAATAGTCAATATTTTTGCCTATAACTCATTGTGTCGCTAGGCTCTGAACAACCATTAGGGGCCCCCTGTCGGTCAAACAAGGGATTTTGACACTGGGGAATTTTTATTTTCAAAAATATTCTGCAACTTCATTCCTATAAAGCTCATATGACATTAGTGAAGTCCTTCAAATTTTCACAGTAAAGTGAGTGTCTGAATGAGACATGGAAAAACTAAATTATTATCCAGCATAATGAGGGATTTGTAGTTGGTAAATATTGCAAGGCTTAAACTCATTTAAACTAATTTAACCCTGTTTTAGAAGTTTTGTCCACCAAACACTTTCTGTAACAGTTTTCAGAAGTATTTCAACAGGAACACCTCCGGAATGCCCTCACTGTGGAAAGCTACTCGTAGTACTTTGAATAATTTCTTTAGCATCAGTAGTTTATGAGGAATCACAACAAAAAAAGGATTTACCACGATCATCTCACAGAACAATGTTGAAGAATAAACCCAAATCCACCAAAGGTTAATCAACATTTCCTCACTCCAGGATCAAACTTTATGAAATCAAATCCAATTGAAGTCCTCAGTGTCTCTTAACAGTCCCACTTTTTAAACGGAACATGAGACTGGCAACCATACACCATACATCACATTTTTGTGCTCAGATGAGGACATGCACACTTGAGGATTAATTTTTTCTTCCATTATAGAAAGCAGTTGATTTGGTGCTTTCATAAGTGAACCCCTTGCGGATCAAATTTACACTGAGAGATATTAGTAACATTTTTAACAGAGCTAGATTCAATTTCTCCTTCGCTTTTTGGTTTATTGCTCACCTCTCATTCACCCTTTGGCTGTTGGAGGTTAAATAATTTCCTCCCCTTGTCATACGCCTGACAGCACAACACGCACTGGGTAATGGTTCATGAATGTGAACATGCAGTATGTCCAATGTCCACGTTCCATTTACTGGGAGTTACAGGGGAGCACCATCTGCTGGAGGAGGATAAATAATGACTACCTGTCTACAACTTCAATGAGTCCTGATTTCATGAATACAGAAACCAGAAAACAAATTTAATATTGGATTGGTCATTTTTTATTTGTAAAAACAATCATTACGTACTTACACTAATTTGTGGTTCCTGGTTATGCATTGAGGACAATTTTTTTAAATAAAATAATGACAATGTAGTGACAGCAGCATGTATGTTGAACACATAATAGTGTTTGATTTGTCGTGATTTGTAAATAAACAAAAATAATAATTCCTGCGAAAACTCTTTCACAAACTTTAGAGTTCTTTGTGACTTCCATTGCCACTAGATATTGCGTGGAGGACCCCAATACCTGGTTTGCTTTGCTACAACCTCCACTTCAACGCAATTCATTTATCCAGAAGATAAACTCTGACATCACTGTCCTATAGGAAAATCCTGTCAGTTGCATTGAGTGGTAAAGAATCCTGCAACATGGGTGTCTTTGGAAGAGCAAACTGAGACATTATCTTACATTGTTAGCAGTTTCAATTTTGGTGCTAATGAGATCAGATTTGTGTCTACGTTAACTAAAATATATTTTCTCTAACATACATAAATAATTGATAAAATTGCAGTAGTTACACGTCCCCCAGTTTCTATGAATTTCTCTTTTCATAAACTTTCAAGTTGTCAAAACATTTGCTTAGTTTTCTTATTGGGTCTCTTTGTGCAATCAATCACAAAAGCACCTCTTTCCCATTTTAGATGTTTATTTCTGCTTTCATGGCCTCCAAGCTCGACACTAAGAGCTTTTTGCCACTCAGCAGTGACTTCCACCTATTGTAACGTCAAAGGAATCACCTCTGTGATTAATAAAAACATCTTTTCCAGTATTACTGGAACAAACAAAGAGAGAACTATACAGGTGTGACAAAAAATAAACATCCAATGTTAATTAAATAAAGTAAAATAAAATATAAAAAGAACCCTTGATAAAACTGATTATACATTTTTTTAAAAAGGGAGGGACATTACTCCAGATCCAAAGACAGATTAAATAAGGGTATCTTTAATAATCTGATCTGATATTAGGTTTATTGTCTGCAGAGAGCACAAAGTGCTGACTGTCCTCCGTCCTCTAGATGTCACTAATCTACAATATCTGCGCTTAAGGAACAGTTATTCATAATCTTTCATATAGAACCTTTAGGTCAACCCTTGAAGAACATAAATCATCAACAGCAGATGATCGAGGCACTGTTTTTCTTCATTTCTCTGAAAGTGTCCCACCATGTTGGCCGCAATCACTTCCCTAATCTCTCTGCCTGCTCTCTTTGTGAGCTGTGGCTTCAGAATATTGATCATCCTGCTCAAATGAAGCAATATCAGCTTCCCTGTCTAATGGCCAATTAGAAAACTAAACCAAAGTATCTTTATTACTGACATAAGATCTATTCAATTATTTGTGGAAAGTGAGTTGCCAGACCTACAAATAATCGCTGCGGGGGGGGGGGGGGTTAAGGATGTATGAGGAAGGGTGTGGCTCAGCAGAAAGAGAGAGGGTGAGAATGACATATTTTCATGTATTCTGAGAAGTCTTATCTACATACTTTATAGAGGGTAACTCTTAATCCGACAATAGAGGCAACAGAGAAGAAGAAAGGTTAGTGCTACAGTGAAATACCAGATAGTGCAAAGATAGTTTTACAATTGCATCGGTGTCTGTTTGGATCAGGCGTGTTGGACTCCATAGATGTGTTTCAGAGGAGCAGGAGTGGGAGTACTACATCTAGCCAGCAGAATCAGTCTCCAAAGCCGGGGCGTCAGTGGACAGCAGAGGAGTTTTTGGATTTTTACCAGCTAGCTCAGTTGCTCTCTTCCGGCGCTTTCTGCTCTTAATGTGTCAATTCAACCAACTGCATAAAATGAAATTACATAATTTTGTTTTTGCATGCTCAGAGTTTTACATTTAATTGCTGGAGTTAATCCTCTAGAGGCTGGATTCAGCTAAAGGCTTTAAGTTATTTGGTATCATCAGTGTGTTAACATTGTTCACAATGACATTGAACATCCTCATTGATTAGCTGGTTCACCGTCGTTACTTAGCATGTTAGCAGCTTAGATCTGTTGATTACCACTGCGATCGAAGGTGTAGCCAAGGCTGATGAAGATAATGATTTTAGGTTTGGAAACATTTAAGAGGAAAAACAAAATTGACAGCTGACGTCAACATAAATGTCTGTAAATGTTTTGTATATTCAATAGTTGTTGGGATGTTTGTGTGTGGACCAATCTACTGAACATTCTGACACATTGAGCCATTTTAGCAGTTTAGCAAAAACTCGGTGTGAATTTACTGAACCAAACTTGTTGCTTTAGAAAATCCACAGAACACAGTGTGAAGTTTTACTTATGACTATAATAATAATAGTTCTACACATTGTCATAATGTTGAGAAACCTGCGACATATCAGACTCATTTCATTATAGGGGCAAATAAAACCAGAACGATCTGGATGAATACGAACCAAAATAGGCGTTGATATTTTGAGTGAAGCAACCCTTTAGTTTGTTTTGCTATTAGCCGGCAGCTCAAAGTACTAATGAGAGTCTGTTGGGATCCGCAGCAGTGATTGGAAACTGATCTGTTGTGCAGCAGTTCAGACAGTGTTAGATTTCAGGGGACTGGTCAACAGTCCCTGCCTGTCTTGTCCTTGGCTTACTCCTGGGGGCCCGGTGCTTTCATTGCCATGCTAGCACCAACCATGGCTGGATAACTCCGGTTCCTCCTCATTCCATCGGGCCCAAAAGGGGATCCCGATCTGCGTAACCCACCCAGAGGCCCCAGCATGGGGCTGGGACTCACTGCTCTACCCCCTGGGGCACCGGCCACGCCCAGCCGCTTCACCTTGTCCAATAGGTTTAAGTTGCGGACCGTTACACTAACGTCTGTCTGGCTCTCGCAGTCCCTCCCTCTCTGCCTGCCCCTCATCCTCCCTGTCACCTCCTTCAGGATGGAGTTGGCTGGCTTGGATGCCAGGAAGTTGTCATAGGAGGGGCTCTTGAAATCGAAGCCTGCAGGAGGTGGCACTGCTGACGCCCCTTGTCTTGTGGGAGAGTTGGGAGGGGTGGAGGGCAGCAGCGGGTTGGGGTTGAGTGCTCGGTTAGGGGTTATAGAGGTGCTGAGTAAGACTCCTCCGTTGGCCTGAGCAGACTCCAGGCCCTGGCTGTGGTGATACATCGCTGCAGAGATCCCTCTCTCTTGGAGGAGACGCACTAACCCCAGGGAGGTGCTGGTGGTCCGGGTTGCATCTCTGCACAAACACGAGAAATGATGCAGAGTCGACATCATACTGACAGGAAATGTTGCAGATTAAAATTTCTCTGAAGTCTAAAGGTCATGCTGTTCAAATCAGAAACTAACTGGAAGCAATTTATAGAAAAATGTGGAAATGTAAAATCAGCAAATACAAAACAATCTGCTAAACTTATTCACAAAGTGACAAGAGTGGATTCCCACAGTAGCAAGAGGAAAGCTGAAGTAATTTTGGTGTGTTTGGAAGCCTGCCTGAGGTTAGTAGAAGATTCGGAGCGCCTGAGACTGAGCCTGCGGGGCGTGCAGGGTGTAGCAGCGGGAGTACCCAGCAGAGTGCTGGTCATCACACAGGAGGAGGATGATGGGACCGGATTTAGGCTGCAAAGAAAGTACACAATATAATCATTCTAGCTAGTAAGCAGAATTAGAATCAGTCAATTAGAATTGACTGATCTCTCTCTCTCTCTCTCCACCTAACCACTCAAGGCTGACGGCTGCCCACTATGACTTTTTGGTTCTTCTCAAGGTTTCTTCCTGTTCAAAGGATGTTTTTCCTTGCCTCCTTTGCCAAAGTGCTTGCTGATGTAGGATAGGTTGGGTTCTAAAACGGCAGGTCTTTCCTGCTTCACTTGGAAAATGCCTTGAGATGACTTTTTTGTTGAGCTCTGCCACTGCACAAATAAAACTGAATTGAATTGAATTGAATAATCATTGACATCGAAACACTTCTATCTGGGATTTAGTCCATACATATTTTTATAAGAAATATAGGACTCTCACGGCATCATTGACCCAATAACCTGTATCAAATATTGAAACTACAAGTTAATATAGAAACCCTTTGGGGAGCTCTAAAAAAAGACCTTGATCATTAGATTTCAAGCAGTGTCACACACATTCGTTGCTTACCTTGGAGTGACCCGTGTTTGCTCATCGGTCGGGTGTAGAATTCGACAGGTTGTGAAGGTGTAGGTGGAGCTGGTGTGGGCCATGCATTTACCTGGATAGTATGCAGCTGCAAGCCACACAAATGCATGAGTTTTAACAAATTGTACACAATAAGAGTAAATGTACATTATTTGCTCACCCATGACATCAGTGTTGCTGAGATGTGGCGATGCAGATGGAGAAGGTAGAGAAGGCAGGGTGAGGGTGGGTGGAGTCTGCCCGAGGTTGGTGTCACTGGTGCCAGAGGTAGAGGGCACGGCTGGGGAGGCAGAGGCAGTTGAGGTGGGTAGATTCTGGAAGTATTGCTCTCCTGGTTCATCCTCCTCAAAGCCGCCCCATGGGTACACCTGTAGAAAAAGGTCACAACCGTTTCAGATGCTTGGATGTAAAAAACTGTCACGGCTATTACTGGCAGTGAAGGTGAGGGATCCTTCAAGCAATAAGTCAAACCAATGCATATAAATACACACAAGGTTTCTGATATTTATCACTTCCAAGTATCAATATGGTGTTTAATAATCCCAAACTGATTACACAAAATTCTCAGAGTGGTTTTGGCTAGTTTGTAGTTTCTTGTTTTCATTTCTTTCTCTCATTGAAACAATCAGGAATGTCAAATGGAGAAGGACTATTGTATCATTAAAGAAACTGACCATTTTGCTGTCACTGCAGTCCCTTGTTTTATTAGTCTAGTACTTATCAGTGCGGACACAGACGGACCTGTTCCAGCTCTAGTTCAAGGGGTCTGTAGCCCTTTGGCACAACTCCTGGCCTGGCGTCCAGAATCACACCGAGGTGAGGTTGGGCGAGCTGCTGCCAGTGATGCAGCGTGGCAGAGCCTGGTCAACAGAAACAGATAAAACCACTGTGTTTCCAAACACACACAGATAAACAGGTAGAGAATGTTTTACTTACTTTTAACTTGTGATTTGACTTGAATGAATATGTGCAATAAAACACATGGAGGTTGACTGGTTCTAATATACGGGATAATACATTACTGCATATTATAAGTATGCATATAATACAAATAGCAATTGTCTAATTCATTTTCTAATGAGTAAACATCATAAGCATATTGATTAAGTTAAATACGAAGGGAAATGTTTTATAATAATGCTTTACGATCGGCATGACAAACAAAGAGAAAACAGAAATAAGAGTAGAAGAGGAAAAAATGAAATTGAAAATGAGTTAGAATGGAAAATGTTTTTATTAGTCAGTTATAACAAATATGGAGAGATGTGACAGATGGGGAAAAGAAAATGTTAAAACAAGAAAACATTGGAACTCATGAATAAATAAGAAAATGAATAATAAGGATGAACAGAAATGAAAAAGTGGACAAACATTAAAAAAAAACCAAAACCCCAAATATAAACAGGAGGAGTGGAAGGTTTACTCAACACCATGGAGATGTTTGGATGACAGGAGTGAGCTTCAATAGGTTATGGTGTGTTACCAGCAGAGGGCAGCAGAGAGCCAAAAACACCCACTTAATAGCATCACTAAATCACATGTAGAAGAAAAAGAAGAAGAAATGTATACAAATGAGGCACCATGAAAGAGAAACTAGCTCATTTGAAGGTCTGTGTTGAACGTGACTACAGCCATCCTCTGGGCTGCGTTTCTTTGTAGTAGCTGTGTGGGGATGTAAAACCACCTGATTTGTGATGGTGCATCAGAGACCACAGAGAGTTGAACAGCATTAGTGACAGCGGCCTCTGTTTCCTGTCTCCCGCTCCCTTCATCTTCCTGCTCCCAGCTCTGTCTCTGGCCCACCTCCTCCCTCTCTCCCTCTCTACGCCGGCTCCAGTCCTCCTCGCCCATCCCCAACCTCTTTCCCTTTCCCCCTCGAGTGTCCGCCAATCTTGGCTCTCCCATCTTTGTTCCACTTCCGTTCCCCAGCCCCGCTTGCTCTCTTTTTTCGCTCCAACCCCTCGGTTTTTGTCATCTTCCCACCTCCTTCCTGCATTGAGGCTCATTTCCTGCTCACGTTCTCCCTCACCTTCAAGCGGTTTGACGATCTGGAGTTTGTCAGGCAAGTAGGGCCCTCGAGATGCCCAAATGTGGAGGTTTCCGAGAGACATGATGCTTTCCGATGGTGTAATCAAACTATCCTGGCCGTAAAGTAGACTGCTATGGCCTCTACGATCTCTCTCCTCTTCAAAGTAACGCCTCTCACTCAGGTTATTTTGTCGTCGCAGGGACAAGCGGCGCAGAGCAAGGCGAAGGTCCTCAGCCCCGCTCGTCTTCTTCTCTCGACCTTCTAGGCTGCAGAGCAGCGAAAAAACAGGCTGTTAAAATGTTTTTACAAGAATTCATCTTGTCTTGTTCATACAAACGTGAGTGATCCTCAGGAAACAGTCAATCCAATAGGTCATTCTGGATTATTCCTCACCTATCCTGATAGGATGCTGTCTCCATCAGGATGCTCTGGGCTCGGTTGTCGAGCGCAACACCCTCCCCGCTGTTATCACCTCCGTAGAGGCCGGAATGAGGAGTGGAGAAGCCGCTGGACTGGGGTGATGTGCGGGTTGACAGAGACTGGTTGGAGCCAGGGATGTTGGTAGGAGTCAGAGAACGCTGACGGACCGTCTGGTTGACATTTTTAATCGTCTCAAACACACGCTTCCGATGGATTCTGCACACAGAAGGGCAATCTTGTAATGCATGCAATTAGAGAAGTGATTTGAATTCTATGCAGATGACTATGTTTTCACAGTAGCTGTATCACGGTATTTGTAAGAACTTGCATTTGCTTATTGTAACTCCTGTTTATTGTCACATGCAAAATGCAAATACAACAGAAGAGTACTCGTCTCTGTGAGAGTGAAAATAGTCACAGCAGTGATTTATGCTAAATGCTCACATGTTAATGCTGCTGATATTTATTGCTTTACTTTACGCATATTTGCTAAACATGGCAATAAAGTACATAAGAGGTGGATTGTCATTAGTATTTAAATTAATCTGGTTCTGGATGACAAGTGAAAGGATTAAAAGCTTAAATAAATTTATCCATCCATCCATTTTCTGTCGCTGTATCCGCCGTAGCGGGCCACGGGGAGCTGGAGCCTCAGATCTCAGCTGGCACAGGCAGTGAGGCGGGGGACACTCCGGGCACGACGCCAGTGTGCCTCGGAGCCACACACAAAGACAGACGACCACTTACACACACACACACTCACTCATATGGTCAAGAGGAATTGCAATTGCATGGTTTCACTAACCGACGAGTTCACCAAATGTATGCACAGAAGTTTAGTTTTAACCAGTGTGCATTTGTTTCTGTGTTTAGGATTGTCAGCAGGAAGATACACAGAAAATACTGAAGCAGTTCCATAAAACTCGGTGAGAGGATGAATGTAACTTCATGGCAATCAGTTAAAAAAATATCCAGATTTTTTATTTAATTCCAGTTATTTTAACTTCTGCTGCTGAACAGTACATAGTCTGTAAAACTCCTCACATCCGGCCGTGTGACTGTTAGTAAATACGTACTTCTGTTCTTCACACTCAGGATCATCTAGACTCAACTCCTTCCGCATTGACCCCTCAATCTCCGCTGCCAGAGAATCCTGCAACACAACAACCTGTGAGGTAGCACAAGAAGTTCATGCACATCGACACACATACACACACACACAAACACACATGGATACACACACACTCACCATTGGGTACAGTCCCAGGGGATGGTAGCGTCGTGGTGTTCCTGTAGGATAGTTTCTGTTCCTCAGGTTCTTCAGCTCCTTCTGGGCTTCGTGCAGCATCTCTATACACTCAGAATATTTCTCCTCCAGCTCCTGAAGCTGTTAAATGGAGACATTAAGGTTAGTCTGGTGTCATCCGGGCCTACAAGGAATGAAGTAACCAGTGATGCTGAAGTTACCTCTGCTGTGAGCTGCCTTTGGGCATCTTTTGCTGCCACCAGGTGTTGAGAAAGCTCCTCATTCTCCACTGCGTACTAGAAACACACATGTATGTTTAAATAAGCAGATCAGAATGTCACCACCGAGTTAAATGGGTAAATGTGTCCCTCACAGATTTTGCTTTCTTTTGCAGATCTACTATCTGAGAGAGGAGGTGTGTGATCTCCTCCTGCTGTCTGGAAGCATCCTCAGTCTTTCGAGCCAATTCTTCCGCTATAGAAGAGATCTGGAGGCTGGACAGCCCTGATAAGACAGAATGATTAGTTTGATCTGAGCGAGGAGGGGGGGGGGGGCGTTCATCTTAATCAGCAGGTTCACCATGAAATGGATAAAAAACAGGAAACAGAAAAAGATGGAAATGGAGAGACGCACTGAGTTCTTTCACGCAGTCGTTAACAAGCTGCTGCTCCTTCTCCTCGTATGTTTCCGTCTCTGACTTCAGATGGTTTGCCTGAAAGTACACGGATGTGGGTACAAATGTATTTTCCAGTTGTTTCCGTCCCTTAAAATCGGATGCGTTGCTGTTCTAGTTAGTGAAGATACCTCTGAGCGAAGTGACAGGTTCTCTTCTTCCAGATCTTTGAGTTTTCTCTGAAGTGTGTCTCCAACAAATCCTCCTGAAGCCGTCTGCAGTTTACTTTTCTTGCCCCTTTGCACAGACAAACACATTATGAGGCTGGAAATGAAGATCCTGAAGATCATTCCACATCGTACAATTTATTTTAAATGTTTAAAGACAGACAGACATTGATTATCAAACACTAACGTTGGGGAGCTGCCGGACTCCTCCTCGCTCTCCTCGGCTGTGTTGGTGTAAAACTGCAGCAGCTCATCCTTCAGGTTCAGCTCATGGTGCAGCTGTGCAACCTGGAAAAGAACAGATCACATTAGCCGCTTATACTGTAAAATCTGGTTTATTGTCAATACAAATAACAGTTGTGTGAGTTTCCGACATGTCACATGGTTTTATCAGCAGTTTGAATTTTACTTTTCACACAACAAATGTCGCTGCTGAACTGCATCCACTGTAGGAGACATCAAATCAAACGCAACAAAACACAAGAGCCAACGCAGACACAGACTACAACATCCCACGACACCCCTGAATTAAAATTTTTACCTTGACCCATTTGCGTAGGTCAAAGATCAAAGCTGGTGTTAGGTACTACTGTCATTGATCAAAGCACTAGCTTTGATCTATGGTCTTACTCACACTGGCCTCCCTCGTCTTTGTATCTTATCCAGTTCCTGAGAGGACAGAAGTTGAAATTTGACCTTGACCTAGTTTTCTGAAGGTCAAGGTCATCATCTCATTTTCATCCCCTTTTCCTGCCCGGGTAATCTGCTTTTTGTTTCATCTTTCTATCTGCGACGGTTGCGAAGATATTTTGTGGACATACCAATGGACTGATGAACACACGAACACTGACAATTACAACACATCACCGCTTTGAAACGGGGATGAAACTAGCATGTGGACCTTAAATTGGGATTAAATGCTAAATGTAAAACACATTTCATGAATACGAGTCAACTGAATGCGTGTGACAGCAGACCTCTTCTGTGATTTGACCCACTCGTTCCTCCAGGTAGTCATTCTGCTCAGTCAGATTTCTGTTCTTCTTAAGGAGCGATTGACCGATTCTGGCAGCCAGCTCCAAATCCCTCTCTTTCTATTAGTAGGAACGAGGGAAGACAGGAGAACAAAGTGAAAGCGTTAGAGGAAAAAAAAAGCATCTTAGAGCAGCTTTTTATTTCCGTTCATAGCGTAGATAAATATAGACTAACCTCCTCCAGCAAACGGGTGACAGCGTCGATGTCATGGTAGGTCTTTGTCATCTGTCCCACTCTGTCTGCACATAGCACTGCACGAGCAGATGACAAACAGGGAAAGCTGTTTTCCATGGCGCACTGAATTTGGTTTTGTTGCCCTGAGGTGAAAGTTTCATTGACTGCAGCGCTCTCATCAATAACACGCTACACAATGTTATTGAGCACGCTGTGGTAAACCTCTGTAATCCTGTTACTGTTACTGACAGCACACAGTAATTCAATAGTTTCATTAAGTTTGAGTTTCTCCAGGAAAATAAAGAGAGCGACCAGTGTTTGAACTCTGGCTCACACAGATGCATTAGTGGACTACAGGGATTTACTGTACGTGTCAATTTTATGGGGTTTATGTGTCTAAGTTTGGACCAATAAACACGCAGACTGCTTCACAAGCCTGGTTTTACTGATGCTAGAGGTCCTGATATCATGAAAATATAACTTTGTTATGTACTGCAGCCATTAAGTAAACTATGGTGGAGAAAAGTTATTTAAATGTTGTTGTTAGACAGTCGGCATCTCATTAAATCATATGAAACACATCTTTTTCTGTTTTTTAGCCATAGACTACCTCTCTTGTCCTCCTTACAGTACCACTATCCAGCCCACACTCGTCCCTCACTAATCTGTCCATCACATTCTTCTTGTCCACTTCTTGGCTGAGCCAATCAGAACCGACGTGTTCTAATGACAGAACCCGCACATCCGATGATACGTGCTACGTGCTAACTAGTGTACCACCAACGTATTACTGTAAAAAATAACTGCACCCAAAACCATTTTCTAGGTTTCATGATCTCATGTGGGAAGTTTTCCGCCACAACCCATGACACACACCACACCCCATACTCAACATAGAAAGATCCTCAAACAAGATCTTCAGTTTGAACAGCGTGACTCATGAGATGGATTGCCATGGGCAGTGATGAAGAAAATACACAACGTGAAGTGCCGCATCCATTTTTACTGTGACACAATCTTGTTAGTCAAAATCCTGTAAGCCGCTCCCATTTTTTGCCCCCTACTGTTTCAAACTATGAATAAATAAATAAAAAATAGAACTAAAAAAATGAATGAAATCGCTTTAGTTAACTTGCTCTGGGTCAACTCAAAGACTCAGTGATTGCTAATATATAATAATGTTAAAGCTTGTCATGCAGCACTGCCTTTATTGATATTACATGGACCGCATCGGAACAAGCTAGCTCACAAACTCGCTGTCAGATAAAATTACACAGTCACAACCCCTAAATAAAGTGTGTGCTCTAAAGAAACGGAATCTAAACTATATTCAATTATATCTATAGCTGCTATACGCATCCTTCAAGTCATATTGAATTTTCAGCATATTACAAAATAATGAAGTGTTTTCCTGAAGTTATAGACTAAAGAATACGTTCTTAGTTTTTTCTATAGATATAGAAGGGCTATGCAAAGGATTAAGTATGCCCATAAAGGTAAATCCTTCACTTTCAGATACAGCAGACTACCAGTATATATCATGTCTGATGTCAGATGTTGAATGTCAAATAAAGTTTCTTTCATTTCATTTCAAATGATTTGACTGTATGTGGTTCCTGCAGGCTTCAGTGGGGCATCAATGGCACAAAACAACCATCTGCTGTATATCAAACAGTGCTGATGAGACTTACAGAAGTATTTGAGCGTCTCTTCAATTTGCTCGGTGGTCAGGTCAAACCTGGTGTCCGGGGCGACCAGGGGCGTGTGCAGCCAGTCGTCATGGTCGTAGCCGTAGACGGTGTCGGCCCGCAGGCGGTACACCGGCAGCTGCTCCTCCAGGAGGCTGATGATCTCAAACTCTGGCAGGTCGGTGCTGTTGCACACATCTGAACATCACAGACACAACGGGGGAGGAACGTGAGCCAACCGCAGCCAGCCTGCAGGTGTTCACGCTGTCACGCATGTAGAACTAAAACGTTCCACATGCAGCAGATGTTAGCAGCGGTGAATGGAGCTGTTGTCCCATACATGCTAAAACTATGACATATACTGTACAGTATATTTGAGTACACAACAGTTTGTAGTTTGTTTCACTGTGACTCTCATATTAATTAATATTAATAGAATGTTAATAGAATATAATAATATGATCATCTGTCAGGCCTTGTGCAAAAGGCAGATGACCAAATATGTAAAAAGGAAATTTCTTTAATAATGTCAAGAAATGTGCAGTATTTATGTTTAGCACCAAAGGAAAAACTTTACGAATCATCTCATTACACATCTAAAAACTGAAAACTTTTTCAATGGGACCAAAATATATATTTATACAAGCAGTTTTTTTTATAAACAACTGAAAACAAAAATAAAGAAAAGCAACATTTTAAAGATTTAAATTCCCCATAGTGTAAACTATTTTCCCTGGCGGATTCCTCACAGGGAACATTTGCTTTACTATTTTCAGTAGTTTTATATTCTTCCACCTCTATGGATGCTTACGTCATAACCATTAAAACTATTTGTTTTCATCACTATAAAATGACTCCCGTCATTCGATTACCAACTTCGTCCCAGCTTCTCCTCAGACAAACCTGTGATGGTCTCAGCGTCCCTGCAGTCGAGCGGCGCCTGCTCCGTGTCGGACCGCTCTTCGCTCACATACTGCTCCTCGAGGTCGTGCTGCCGATCGAGCTGGGGATCCGGGTCTGGGTCCACGTGTGGGGAGGCTGGGGAGGCCAGCTTGGCTCAACCTCTCAGTGGTGAAGAAATAAAGCGGCCATGGGGTTCTGGAGCCACAGCTCCACCTGGTCAGCAGGTCCACCTGAGGCACGTGCAGCAAACTGGAGAGGAAGGAGGCCAGAGACGACCGTTACAGAGCCATGCATACTAACGATAACCCAGAGTCTAATAAACGTGCCTCCCTCTGTCCCTACTGAGTCTTTAGATTTAAGTGATGAGTCTGTAGAATACATCTGCACTGAGTGAACACCAGTCCGATCACGCAGACATCACTGGAGCCAAACCAGTTAGAGGGCAGACGGAGGATGAAGGGAACGCCACTGTCACCAATCAATCACTGCATCAATGCACCTCCGGTCACAGCACACACACTACAGTCATGTCGCCGCGATGATGTCATGAAAAATCACATAACAGCGCCTCATTCCTTGATGGTGGAACCCTCATGTGTTTAAAAGTTTAAAAGCAAAGAACTACTTCCTGTTTAAACTTTATTTTGATTGGCCTATTAAAAGAATTATTACCTCTGCCCAGTAGGTTATGTTTCCACCCATGTCCACATTTTTGTTCATGTGTTGGTTTGGATCCAGAGGCTGTAAACACACCAGGGGTCACGATCACCTGACTCTCCTGGTTGATGCTAGCACAGTTAAAACAAAAAGTAGAGATGTGTGTCTGTGTGTCTGAGGACACTTTTGTGAATAACTGGGTCACCTCTAAAAGCATCAAATAAAACACGCCACTGATGGACGAGTGGGTCTGAGGTTTTATTTTAAAGCTATGGCTACAAACATGCAGGACCTCACTGATGTGTGAGATGCTTCTGCACATGCTCGACTCTCTGCAGCTCAGCAGCACAACCTTGGAACACTTTTACCTTCGTGGGAGTTTGAAAGACAAGAATCGACCTGTATTATTGGATGGATGAAACTGAAATTCATCCATCCAAAATACACTCTCCTGAAGTTATATCTCAAACCAGCTGGACTTGTAAAAAGCTCCTCCTGATTTGGCTGTGAACTACCATATAAGGAGGGATGATGTCAGGTAGCTATTTAAAGCAGCATTTTTATGTCTGAAGTCCCTGCAGACCACACCCCACGGGGGTCAAAGTCAAGATAGCTTTTATATATATATATATATATATATATATATATATATATATATATATATATATATATATATATATATATATATAATTTTTTTTTTTTTTTTTTTTTTAAATTTATTTTTTGCTATATTGTCACGAAATGAGGATAGAAATTGTTAAAAACAACAACAACAACAACAAAAAAACAAACAAAAGCAAGCAGTGACAGGAAAATCTTCTCCAGGGTAAAATAGTGACGCTGACCACGCTCCCCCAGCGACAGCAGTGAACAGGCCAGGGTTCGTTCATGGGGGGTAAATAGGAGGGTGTGTGGGTCGCTACATCACATCTACATCAGCACACCGCGTCATGGATGCAGGTCTGGTGTGTCGTTCGTCTCCGCTGACATGAACAGCTGACCTCACGATGCGTAACGTCGCGTTTGAAATCATGTGTCGCGGAAGCAGCGGCCTACTCACACCCAGCGGATGATGCTCTGCGGCTCTGTCAGAAAGATCCAAACGGGGCTTCTGGTCCGGATGAGTAATCCCACAGGGAGGAAGTGATCAGATGTCGATGAGCGTCCCTCGGACGGATAGGTAGGAATGGTTTAACGGTGCGTACGGAGGCCGGGGCGCTTCTCTGCTCCTCTTTGTCTCAGATCTAGAAGATCAAGGTCACCTAAGCCTCCAAAGTCGCTATTGTCCCGGTCCAGTCCTCCTTTCCTCCAGCCATCACCCGTGGTTCTCTGTTTTGTCTCCCACTGTCAGTGGAGGCTCCCTCTGCGCGCAGGAGGTTGTCAGGAGGACGAGAAGAACACTTCCGATCTCCGCCTTCAAAATAAAAGTCTAATGCTGCGTCTCGATAACGTGTTATTCTTACTATTAGTTTCAATCTTTTTTCTAATGTAAATGAACGAATCAAACTTGACTGTATCATTAGTAATTATTTTCAACCAAAACTGTGATGTCCTTATATTATCATCTATTCAATTAAATTCCTGAATAATGACAATTATCAAAGTGGAATTAGTTAACCAAACACTATGGTAAATGAGCTCTGTTTCCTACACTTGATGAAATATCATTATGTGCAATGATATGATATTGATTCACATTTATCAAAATGAATGCATATGATGCATTTACCCCTCGTGACCCGTGAAAGCGGAAAAACGGATGAAGAATGTTCTGTTGCCCCTTTACTTTGAAAGAAATACTTTGTTTCTCCTTACATCCGGTGGAACTCGGGCTGACTTTGTCTTCCTGAGGCAAACAATACTGTACCTCTGAGGAGATTGGAGTTGAGTACACAAGGTGTCTGAACTCAGTGCAAATTAAGAACCAAACATACATGTAAATTTATTATCACGGCAACAATAAGATTAATGAGGTTTTTATGAGTCTCTCTGTTACTTGATTAGAAAAAGACATTTTTCCAAGGTTAAGACAATAATATCGCCTCAAATTACCGCACATGGTTTGACAAAAAATTCCTCACGATAAGGCAGTTCCAAAAATTTTTACTAATCAAATTCTGTTACACTATTTTATGTACATCTTACAGAGCCATCCTGAGTACAGTATGTTTTTAGACCTAAATATCATTATATTCATCTGATTGAATGCTAATCAAATAGAAGAAAACAAATTCGCATGAATCGTAACCGGTTGATTCCCACTTTACTAGTTATGACTAAACTAGGCTAAATAAAATGAAGTTTTGTTGACCGAGGACTACAGAGTACAGTATTTTCCGCACTATAAGGCACACTGGACTATAAGGCGCACCTTCAATGAATGGCCTATTTTAAAGCTTTTTTCATATACAAGGTACACTGGATTATAAGGCGCACTGTTGGTTTTTGAGAAAATCAAAGGCTTTTAGGTGTGCCTCATTGTGCGGAAAATACTGTATTATAAGTTGTGCATGTGCAGCGTTATTGCACATATATAATTGCCACCTTATTAACGACTGTTATTATCTTATATGAGTTCATAAATAGGCCTCATCAGATAGATCAGAAACAACCGTTCACCTCCTGAAGAACGTTTAGCCTGACCTTGTAAATTAATATACCGTACATATATATTGATTTTTCTTTTAGTTATATAGTGAGGGAATTACTTAAACACAAGAAATACAAGCTGATAAAGTCAATAAGAAACAAGTAAATATCTTCTTGAATCAAGGTATCTTCTATGTATCTTCACTTTTACACTTTAGTTGATGACCACCTCACTTTTGCAAACTTCCTGTTATAATGCACTAATTCTTATATTGTATTTCCCTTTGTTTCTTGGTGTTTAATGTTTTTGAGTGTTTAGTGTTTTTGAAATTTCATCTAATGAAAAATTGTAAAATGTTCTAAATGTTCTAAATGTTCTAAATGTTAAATGTGATTGAAGTTTGTTTGGAAAAGATGTTCTGAGGCACTTAAATGCTTTCATCTAATGTAAAACTGCAAAATGTTTGAATGAGATTAAAGTGTTTTTGCAAAAATCAAAAAAATCACTTTTACCTGCGGGAACCGCGTCCGGGTGCAAAGCTCTTATTGGACAGCAGGGGGCAGCAAAGGGCAGTAGGCATTGTTCGATCAGCCACGAGCTTTTTGTTGTACACATTATAGAAAACACAGTTTACTATGAATATATGATGATAAACAGTAAGTTACATTAATGCTTAAGGACTGACATTATGAAATGCAATAATAAATGTGTCTGCCTGTAGGTAAGGATAACAGTGTCGGTGCTGTCTTGGCATTGAAGCGCGTCTTATTGGCTTTAATGACGTTATAGCCTTGCCCTATAGATACATGCTACACATAATACACGCGTCCCCAGATGCCATTTATGCGGTTGTGTTTCTCCAGTCAGAAACAGCTAAACCAACACTTTCTTGTATCGGAAAGAATGCATTTCGAAATTCTTTTTTTTTTTTAATGCGTCTAAATAACGCGATTTCATTTGAGATTGAACATCTGCCAAGATTCTGGAGCGTATCGTCGACTTGAGTGAATCTTAAGTTAAGGAGAGAATAGATATCTTTAACCAAAGAAATATGACAAGTGTCGGAGGGATGAGATGAACGCAGGTTTCTCACATTACACCACAGGAGACAGGACAAGTCGACACGCTGCAGTTGGACCTTTACGCACGCTTGATTTACTCCAAAACAACAACGCTGCTTTTCACCGCCTCTGATTTATTGTCTCATAGTTGTTTACATCCAGCCCCTCTATCTCCTTCTCACTGGCTGATCTGCTGGCTTAGACCCAATTTTCAAAATGAATTTCGACCAGATCCTCTCTGCCATCGGTGGTTTCGGCAAATACCAGAAAATTCTGTATGTATGGATTTGTCTACCGCAGATTCTCCTCGCCTTCCACATGATGGTGAGCATTTTCACAGGCGCCACGCCGCCCTATCAATGCCGAGAGAGCCCCGGTACAGGAGCAGGGAATCGGTCCTCCTTCCCAGGTAAACTTAACCCGAACTACAGTCTCTCGGATTCCTCCTGCTTCTCCTCCGATGTCTTGCTGCAGGGCAACCGGTCTGAGCGCGTCCCTTGCGCCCACGGGTGGGTGTACAGCACGGAGACTTTCCACAGCACGACGGTCACCGAGGTACAGTTTGATGCTGATGTGCACCTCTGAAAAAAGTTGGTTTATAAAAGTTAGGTTGAGTTAAATGTCCTGCATGGAAACAGGTGGAAAGCATTGATCAGTCAGATAAATTAATCTGTTTTATTTTGGGGCACTGAAGTCTTCATGATGATGATGAGGAGGAGGAGGATGGGAACTGATTGAAACTAGGCATTATCAAGTATAAACTTTCAATACTGTTAAATAACAGAAGTTTGTGTTCGTGAAAATCAAACTTGTCAAATATTCCATCAGCTGTTGTGTAATTAGTTGTGTAGATAGATAGATAGATAGATAGATAGATAGATAGATAGATAGATAGATAGATAGATAGATAGATAGATAGATAGATAGATAGATACTTTATAGCTACTTAATCCCAGGGAAAATTGCACTAATACTACAATTTTGCAATAAAATTGCAATATCCCAGAGGGTATTAATAAGTGTTAATTAAAGAGAGTGTGCCCAGCAGAGCTGTTGGGAATACCCTTGGATAATTCTGTGAAATAATTCAGTCTTCAAGGAAACATGGATTAAGGAACAAAACAGCATATCAGTTCCTCACAATAAAGATCACAATAAAGTTGATGAAAGATGTTAATGTGATGATGCCACTGAAAACAGGAATGACCTCCCATGGATCTGTGTGTGTTCTCCGCTCAGACCTGTCCAACCTCTTTGCTTTATTTATTTATTTATTTTACCAGTGGGACCTGGTTTGCGACAAAGCTGAACTGAACAGTTTTGGTCCGTCTATCTACATGTTTGGCTTGTTGGTGGGGTCTGTGGTGTTTGGAGCCATGGCTGACAGGTGGGTGTTTTTGTGGCTCTCAGCCTGGAGCCCTGTCACACTAAAATTTGTCCAGATGCAACAAAAAGACTAGATCAGACTCTGTAGGAGAAATAAAGTTATATGTAAATACAGTTCTAGGTAGTTGATAGTTTCAGATCGAAGTAATATTTCCAGATCTCTTGGCCCATGATGTTTAAATTTGTAGTGCTCACAGAGACCTCACCGTGAGGTAAATATTAATGCTACGGACTTACAGTGCGGCTTCTGTCAATCTTGTGTGAATGGGTGTTGGCTGGCTTTGAGTGGTCAGCCAGGCTTGAAAGGTTTTCTGTAGTATATACAGTCCACTTCCTCTGCTGGAGGCGTTCTCTGAGTGCTTTTTCATGATATTATAAAATATTCAGTGCATCACAGAGTGATACTCCAGTCTCATCCTGTCACCTTCAGTTTTCCACCTTCGCATGTTCTTAGTAAGCTTGATAATACCCACACCCGCTCTCTCTGGACCAGGTATGGCCGGCGTTTCGTCCTACTCCTCTCCATCGCCCTTCAGACCGTGTTCGGAGTCGCCGTGGCCTTTGCACCAAACTTCACCATCTACGTGATTCTTCGCTTCATCGTTGGCAGCACCATATCTGGAGTCATCATCAATGCCTTTGTACTTGGTAATAACAAAACACACATCACATTAGCACTCAGTTGCAAGCGTGAAGAGATGTAACATCCAGAACAAAATGCAATAATCAATAAGTGAGAAATCACACAAATTACATTTGCCATTATGTGTTATATGATATTCTAGACAGGAAATTTGTTGCCTTTTTTTGAATGAAAAGGTTAGATAAGATGTAAGGATGAGGACTAATGAGGATCAGATATGTAAAGATAGATTTTCCTCCAAATTTTGTCTCTCTGCTGTGCATTTTGGGAAGTATTATATTACAAGATCTTTTGTAAATTCTCATTAGGCAAGGAAAAATGCATGCAGGCATGTTTCTCACATCGTAAAACACTAACATTTAGGTTGAGGTTCAGACAATTATTCTTATATAGAGTGAGCATCTGTCAAGGAAAACTGTAGACATTTCATTCAATTTAATCTGTCATTATTTTCCTAAAGCCTCAGGTATTGTATTTTAAATGTATCATGCTTTTTTGCGCTATTTTGCCCGATCCCATCACAAACCCTCACTGCTCTTTCCACTACCTAAAAGTTCCAACTCACAGCCACAGTTTCATTAGTCCTCGTTTCCTTTCCTCTCCTCCCTTCTTACCTTCTTCCAAATCCTGCACTGTATTGTCAAAGGCACTGAGTGGACATGCACCAAGAAGCGCATGCTGGCTGGCATCATCACAGACTATGCATTTGGTCTTGGCTACATGCTGCTTGCAGGCATAGCTTATTTGATAAGGGACTGGAGAAAGCTTCAGCTGGCTATATCAACTCCGGGCTTCCTGCTCATCTTCTATATATGGTGGGAAATGAACTCTGCATTTGAACATTAGATCAACTGTGAATATATCCATCCCCATGTGCTAATCTGATTTTCCTCTACTACTCGTATGTCTGGTTCTTGGTCCACTTTTTTCCTCTCTATTTTCTCCTTGTATCCTGTTGCTCTCTCCATCTCCTTTCAGGGTGCTTCCTCATTCTGCCAGATGGTTGTTGGCCAAAGACAGGCATGAAGAAGCCATAGCACTCCTCCGTAAGGCAGCACTTGTTAATGGTCGAGTCTTACCTCCTACTCTACAAGTAGGACATCATCATTTTCTATTGCTGTTTCTTGTGCATATTTTTCTCTTTTTTTCTGCTTTCTGGAGAGTAACCAGTTAAGGACTAATTGTTTTGTGAAAAGATAAAGATGGTGCGCCTCTATATTTTTCATTACCATTAACAAACTCATGAAAAGAATGAAGCCAAAACAAACTTGGTTCCAAGTGCATGTTCTTACCGTGGGCATAAATCTTTTTGATAATTAGGTGAAAATGTTCAGTTTAGTTTGGCATCAAGATGACAAATGGCTCGATTGTCTCTCTGCAAAAGTAACAAATCAGTTGAGTTTGTCTGCATGTTGAGAGATTTAAATAATTGATAAAAACACTGTCTCCTACATGTAAATCTGCACAGACAGCAGAGATGCAATTACCATTTCTGCTGCCCACAGATCGCAGTAGCTAATATGTATGCATATATGTCTTGACTTTTGCTTACTAGTAAAATGTATTTTCATCATTTCAATAGATTTGCTAACAAAGTGTATCACTGAATATCAGCATCTTTGTCTTTTAAAGGTTTTGTTCTGACTGCAGGTTGAGAAAGGTGAAGGTGAAGAAAAGCAAAGTAATTCACAGCTGGATCTCATGCGAACACCTCAGATGAGAAAGAGGGCTATCATCCTGTTCTACCTCTGGTAAAGAGAGTGTGTGTGTGTGTGTGTGTGTGTGTGTGTGTGTGTGTGTGTGTGTGTGTGTGTGTGTGTGTGTGTGTGTGTGTGTGTGTGTGTGTGTGTGTGTGTATGTGCATGCACATGCAATCAAGTTGTGTAATCCTTTTAACAAATTCTCACTCTTGCTGCTCTCCTCCGTCTTTGTCCCTTGACTCCCACCCCAGGTTTGTGACTGTACTGGTGTATTATGGGCTCTCACTGGGTGTTTCCAGACTGGGGACAAACCTTTACCTGACCCAGTTTGTGTTCGGGTTGATTGAGATCCCGGCTCGTACGCTTGTCCTGCTGGTCCTGCCTTTGAGTCGCCGACTGTCCCAGTGTGTTTTTCTGGCACTAGGAGGAGTCGCCTGTCTGCTCATGCTTGCTGTCCCAGCTGGTAAGGATGCTGAGTTTTGAACTGCCAGGCAGGAGGCCTAGAGGAAGACCAAAGAGGAGGTTTATGGATGTAATGAGGGAAGACATGAAGGTAGTTGGTGTGAGAGAAGAGGATTCAAAGGACAGGGCTAGATGGAGGACATTGATTCGCTGTGGCGACCCCTGAAGGGAAAAGCCGAAAGGAAAAGAAGAACAGCAAACCTTAGAAAAAGATTTTAATTGCTTCCCTCCACCCGTCTGCAGATCATTTCAAAGTCCTGGCTGGCCTCGCCATAGTGGGGAAGTTTGGAATAACAGCTTCCTTTGCTGTAATCTATGTGTACACTGCTGAGCTGTTCCCCACTGTTCTCCGGTTAGTCTTCACGTTCATTTCTTCTCAAGAATTTCTCTTTTAATAAGAGGCATGTGGATAATATCTATATTGTAATTTCCTTTAGGATTAATAAAGTGTTTATTGATCTGTGTTATTCTTTCCTGTTGTACGTACAGTCAAACAGGAATAGGTGTGTCCTGTATGTTTGCGAGGTTGGGTGGTATGTTAGCTCCCATCATAAACATGGTGCACAACCACAGCCCTGCTACGCCGCTGCTCATCTTTGGCAGCTCCCCCCTGCTGGGAGCTGCTCTGGCCTTGTTGCTGCCTGAAACTGCAGACAGACCTCTTCCTGACACAGTGGAGGACGCAGAGAACTGGGGTGCGAGGTACAACAGTGTTCATTTAATTTAGGATGGAGGTTGAAGGATGGTTTCTCAACCTTTTCACACCAAAGATACCCATATGTTTACAAATGAGTGAAATCCAAACTTGATCATATTTTATCCCTCAGTCAGCACACGTTATTAGAACTAATAATATCCTCTTCAAATCCTTAAAAATAATTTGAATCACCACCAACAAAATGACTGGTACATTTTAAATCAATCTAGTGTTGTTGTTTTGTTTGTTCTTTTAAGTTTTGATTTGTTCTATTGTTTCTCGTTGTGTTCACACCTCTTCATCATTTCATCATGGTCAAAGGCATATCCTTCTCAGGGGTATTCCATTAAAATATAGTTCCTCTTTGCTGACAGACGTCATTTTTGTCCATTCTCTGGATCCTTCTGAGAATGACTTCTAGATGAAATATGTTTTGTTTGTTTGGTTTTTTGCCTTCAAGAGTCATATTTTCTCACTTTTTGTCAGGTATTATTAGAATTTTTGTAAAAATAAATAGTCCTTTCTTTAAGCCTGTCGCAGCTCTTGGGAATCCAGTGCACCAGATATTCTTTACATTCTCAGTCACATTTGAACTCTTTGTTCAATGTGTCCTTGCTGCTCAGCCTGCGACCCTGAACTGTATATGTAGTCTAACTGCCCTGTTTGTTCCCATGTAAACAAAACAAAAACTACCTCTGTGTACTTTTGTCTCATGCAGGCCTCCCAACAAGGACCACTCTGAGATGTCTGAGGGTATAACCCAAACAGCCTGGAGCACGGAGGGGCAGGAACATCTAACTAGTGAAGCCTAAGCGTGTGAATCCACATACTTATTTTCATCACTCATGTATTACACAGTCTAAACCTCAACAGTACTTGACATGATGTCCTCTTTGTGATTTCATGTCAGGATGTAGACAAAAACTCTATGCAACACAGCCAAACTAGCATGTGGTTCACCATGCACATCAAACAGGTTAACCAGGTGTTCATAAATGCTGCTCAGGCTGATGACAGTTTCATTTTTATAAGTAAGCCTTTGCCATGCGGCCTCATGTTTTCAGCTGTTTACAGTTTAATGCCATTAATTTATTGGTTTTACATTGATAGTGAGGTGTAGTAAATACTACTGCACTGACTTGGGGAATCAGATTTCACTTCACCAGGATGCCAGTATCTCTCTATAAAATTATTTTTTGGGAGTGAAGGAGTTTTAACATTTTGTGCATTATTAAAAGCACAATATTTTTGTATTGGGTGCACCACTTCTATGGATTGTGGAAAGCCTTTGCTCTACCAGTATCTTAATGCTGCATCAAACAAGCAAATGCCTTGTTTTCTATATTCTCAAGCTGAAAGGAAAAGTGCATGAATGAGATTGCATGAACATGCTAGTTATAGCTCATGTAGCTTTTTGATGGACTGAAGTAGTTCGTTTGCGGCATCGAATATAAACTATGGGTTGTGAAAGATAAGCATGGAAGTCAATGATGCATTATTTGTAGGTTTAATGTTTTTATTGCTGATTTTATAATGAATTTTACTCGGATGGAAAAATCACTTGCCGTGATGACTTGTGTCCGTGAAGTACCTCCAACATTTTACAAATGTACTTAAGGGCTGTAACTTGTGTAAGAATTCTTGATAAAAAGGGCATGGATCAGAAGTGCAGGCCACATTTTAAATTACTCAGGCAAAAGGAATCTGATTCCTCTAAAACCATTGTACCTCTAGCAAAAAATTACAAGGCTCGTATGTTATGAAGGAATGTGTATGTGTTGAGGATAACATTGCATTGATTTAGAAAGCATGTCTTACTCCAAACAGTATATCAAACAACTCACAGAAGCAAAGTAATGGAAGAATTTTTCTTCTTTATTGCATTGATTCTCACATCCCTTGTAAATTGTAAGAAAACAAAGAACAAAATTGATAAGCAATAAATCTGCCCATGTTTGAAAAAGCCAAAAGGGCTGTGTGCAAGTTGTGCCTTTTTAGTGTGTCTCGCATCATTTGACTGCAACATTCAACACAATTGTCATCACCATGGAGCCCAGTTTGACGTGATAACAGCACAGTAACACATCCACCGTAAAGTGTCAATATATCGTCAGACTGCTGTACATAGTGGTATTAAAGCAGACAGGAATAGACCATAAACTAGGTTTGGCTATCCCAGCGTAACAAACGTAGCACCAGTGGTGACACCACAGTTATTATCCTTCATAGACATGAGGACGTAGCCGTCATTGCCCCAGTAGGTGGACCATGAGTTCTTTATCAACCAGTATGGCTCCCCGTTCAGGGTGCCGTATCCCACTGCAAGCACAGCATGGTCCAAGTCGTCAGTGGTGTTACCTGGACAACAGGAGCGAGTTGAGTTTAACACTGAGACAAACACTTGTGAAAATGTTGGCGAGTGAATGAGCAGCAAACTAACCACAAGCAGGTTCGTAGTAGACGCCATGGCTGTAGAATGTAAACGATGGGTGAGAAGCATCGATGCTGACGGCGACCGGCCCATTTTTATAGAGCGCCATCTTCAGGGCCTCTGCATCTCCTGAGGTGACGTTGGTGTAGCTTTTGATGTGTGCAGTGAGCCGAGATGAGTTCACATGGCAAAATCCATTCTGCTCAGAAAAAACCCAAAATGGAGCACTGAAGGATGTAGTACATCAGAATTAAAAAAAAGATAATCTTGAGAGGGTGTATCCCAGGATAAAAGCACAGCGGGTTTTTTTGCATCAGGTCATCATCTCACCATTCCCCTGTAGGGTCCATAGGTTTCTGCGGTGGCGATGCCTCCGTGTTTCATGATCCACTCGTATGCTCTCCACTCCTCCCCTCCATCACAGCCGTCATTACCAAAACCCCAAGAACAGTCCACCAGCATTTGTTGAGACAGACCCTGTAAAAATCCTGTCTGGAAGACAAGAGCAGAGCAGACTGGTCACCTGCCTGCTCTGCACCAATCGTCATCTTCACCAGGTTCTAGTGTCCCACTGCAAGAGTAAAAATGAAGCGATCTATTGTAATAATAACACGAACGCTTTGTGCCACAAACAATGGTTTATAATATTTTTTACCTCATTGCACAGTTTAAAATAATTGCAGCAGTTCTTTATCCTACCCTCACCAAATGGCTCATGCAACAAATTAGAAACAGCAAATCAGAGCCCTAGTTCGTCGTTTCTCTTTTTTTTAAAAGAATATTTTGTACATCTGCCCGTCTCTATTTTTCCCATAATACATCACTCTCCAGGCAGACACATGCTTCTTAGACTACAAGATTCAAAACCACAATTTTAATAATGTACGGCTTTAAAAATGACCAAAGTTATAAATATTTTTACTTTACTCCCCACTGAGTGTCAACTACCTCCTTATCAGCCTTGACTAAGCAGCTACTGCACAACAAGAGGCAGAACAAAGGATGTGCATGAGGCGTATCTCATAATTTACTATTCGATGGAGTTGACTGGCAACAAAGGAAAAGGAATGCCTTTGAGCTTGGCTCTATAAGGGTTGGAGACGGGCTCATCGGAGCTGTCTAATGCATGTGAAAGTGGCCCAATGATCTGGGGAGGAATTCTCAAAGAGGAGCTTTTCTCCAGCTTACTGGAGACAAATTAAGTCACGACTCAAACAAAGAGCATCCACTGAAGTTTAATCTGGAAACTAGTTGGAAAAACATTTAACTGAGCAGACTTATCAAGTTATCCCTCAGAAGGAAAAACATCCTTAGTCCACACTTTCACTGGTAGAAGTAATGGCTTTATTCATAACTTCCTTTTTGTATTTTTATCTGAAATAGTTAAACTCACTTTACGTCAAATCCAATTAGTTGTTCCTACACGCATCTGTGTCAAAACTGTTGTTTTCTTGCCCAGTAGAGACGTAATTTTCCATACTGAATCATCCAAATCATTACACAAGTGATTATTAAAGTTACATTATATTTATACACAATATTTAAAAATGTGCTGGAAACAGTCCAAGTCTGGTAGCTTCACGTTAGCTGAGACCTGCCTGATGAGCTGCCCTCCTGAGCATCTGAGGCCACAAAGAACATAAGGAAATAGAACTCATGAATGAAAACACAGACAGTCATGGTTATCCAAAGCTGTTTAAGTCAATCCACTGGACGTTAAGAAAGTTTCTTTCTTAATGTCCAGTGGAATGACTTAAACAGCTTTGGATAACCATGGTCTGGATAACTGAGAACCTACATAGACAGACAGTCATTGTCATCCTTTTACCTTGAGGAAGAGAGCGCCCTCTATTGCTCCAGTGGAGGCAAAGCTCCAGCAGGAGCCACAGATTGCCTGGTCCTTCACTGGAGTCACTGCACCTGCAGAAGCACGATGAACTCAAAATTACAAGCTCTCCTGCATTGCTTGGCATTTTTAATTGTATTAACATACCATAAAGCCTCCAGTCAAGTGATTCAGGGACAGTCACCCCTTTGTAAGTCTCTGAGGGGAAGGGGAGCCCTCCGTTTGGGGTTTTCACGGGTTTTCTTCCTCTAATGGTGGAGAGTTCAGCCTTAGTGCAATCTGACAGAGCATTCAGAGCCAGAGTGTAGGACAGACCTGCTCTGTTCTTAGAGTGGATATACCTGCAGTAACAGGAAAACAGTCATCAGCTAAAGTCTCATTAGGTGTTTCAGGGAACAATCGTCTCAGTCGATCAGCAGCATTTCAACATTCCTCTCACCGAAGGTTCTGAACAAAAGCCTGCTGCCGCTCCTCGTGTTCCCTCTCATCTTTGTACTGGCGCTGGAATTGATCCTTGAAATGGTTGAAGATACGTTGTGAGTGTACCGATTCCGAGGTGTGGACAATATCTTGCATTGGATTGGCCAACAGGTGGTGCTCCACCCCCGGACCAGGAAATTCCCCACAGGTCATGCCTGATAAAGAAGACATTAAAACCACAGAAGTGTTTTTCCCCACTTAAGTAATTTCCTCTCCAACGATCTGATGCATGCAGCTACAGGAGAGCACAAACCTTCAGGCACTAAGAAAGTTTCAGGGTTCACTTCAGAGCTGAACTCTGTGTAGTCCACCAAGTATTTGTCATAATGGGACCGAAGCAGCGTGTTGTAGCCCATCATCTCATAATGGATGGGTGTATCCGGCAGATTCTTCCCATCTCTCTCTGACGGGATCACCCACAGCGTGTATTTGTTATTCTTCGTACCCACAACGTTCACATGTTGCCAAACGTCACACAGGTAACCTTCATAGTACTCTTTCCTCAGGAACTACATCAGAATAAATGTTGAAATTATTACTGCTGGATTACCCATTTTCGTGCGTCACAGATCACATTCAACAGTTAAGTCTTCAGGTTGGTTTTTGATGAAATCATAATGCACAGTATGTGCCCATCATACCTGTTTTATAGTCTCCAGTTCATGATTACAGGTATTTGCAATCACAGAAATTTAATATTTCCATCAATTTTTACACAAAGCTTTCCGTTTGATGCTTGATATACAATCTGCTTGTTCTAGGAGACTTTGCTTTTCCGTAAATGCTACAGACTGTTTACTTTTATTAAATAAGCTTTTTGACGTTAGTGAATATTTTAAGAGAGCCAAATAAAATGTGTAGCAATGCAGTGGTAGGCGTCACTTTGTTGACAGACAAACAAAAGCAGGTCCACTTTGACAACTTGTCAGCTGTAAGCTAGAATGTAATGATGGTGACAGTCCTGCTAATGCTACGTTTTAGTTGTGACAATGTTGTATTTATGTGGTTTACATGCACACACACCTTGAAGTCCTGCACTTGGGGCAGCGTTGCCTGTGGTTTGATGGGGTCACTCTCAGTCCCGTTGATCTGGAAACACTTCATCACATTCTGCTCTACCTCTGTGGTTTCAGGAGTGATCTTATAGGCCACGCCCCACTGCTGCGCCGCCGCCAACTGGAACGTCGAGACCTGGCCTGTTGAGCGGTGTGAGAGTTATTGCACAGAATTACCAGATTTAATGTCAAGATTATTCTGTTAGATGCTCAATATTTGTTTAGTGCTTCCAGTGGCCCCATTATGTTGTATATGATTTCAAATGTGGACACTTGTCTGTTTATTTTATGTAACTTTAACAGAACCAACAATTATTTGGAAAATCTGAGATCAATTTCAGTTTTTAGACTAAATACCAGCGCCCAATCTTCAACAGCCTAAATGATGTTGCTGTGATGAGTTATTGGCTTACCTAATCTTTACCAACCAGGTACCGATAGTCCGCAAGGAAAAGGGCATCTTTCACAGGAATTGTCAGAATTTATATATACAATAACATATTTTATCACAAAAAAAGACCCCCATCTGCTTAAAAACAGACTCTCACGTGATTGTAATCACATGAGTATTCAACAAGATTCTACAGAGTAAGTCATGTGACAGCACTTATTAATGAACTTTCACTTCCTTTTTTGTGCTTCATGCTTTAAGTTCGGCTCTGGTTACCAGAGTTGGACACAAGACGCTCTCAGTTTCACATCAGAAATCCAAGGAATAACAAAAAAAGTCAGGTTTAAGAGAAACAGCTGCAGCCCAGTGGCTTCTCACCATGGTAGTAGTTTATTCTGCTGGAATTACTCGACAGATCAAACCAACCCTCAAATGGCTCTTCGATTTCAGCATAAGGAAGAGAGATCACCCCTATAATGGAAAAGTGAAATAGTTTTACAAACTTTTGAGGAAGTCAAAGGAGGTCAAAATATAATTAAATGTTCTGCTCACCTTTGACGTGATACTTGTTTCCAAAAACTGGAAGTGAAGGCAATGATTTTGCATCTGTAGCTACAATCAGACAAAACATGTTAGTCCTCTCTCCTTTAAATACTGGTTGCACATCTATAGGTAGGGCAGATTTTCTGATAGTTGTCAGTGTGAGAGGTTTGGTCCTGTTTGACCGATATTTGTGAGAGGCCACAAGTCTGAAACTAAGTTCATTTAGGAGCAATGCCTTAGAAATTTCAGATGCTTATAGAACGAATATACAGTATTGTTAGGTAAACGGTGAAATACAAAGTAAATACAAAACCTGAGAATATATTTGATTATATTTTCCTATAAGTATATTAAAAAAAAAATTTTGTTAAAAAAAAACAAACAAAAAACTAGAGCGTGTTCTTAATTTCCCTGCGGGGATTATTAACGTATACAAAATTATATTAAAAAAATAATAATAATTGCGCAACTTATCGAGTTCCAACACTTCCTGTATTCAACCAAACACTTTTTCTCTCAGCTGAAAAACAGACAGAATACCGTTCAGACTTTAAATGCTGTCTTTCATTCAGTCCTTGTGGTATTAAGTCTGTCCTGAACAGTGGATTAAAGCCTGTTTCGTGTTTTTCGGTATATTTTTGACCGCATGTGACCAGGAACACAACCCAAACAATGGACACACGTGTAAGACAATCACGGTAATCCATTTACTTTACAAAATATAATCATCTAATATTTGCACTAATTATAAGAGGATTTTCTCAGTACATGCTAAGATTACTGTGTGTTTACTGCAGCTGGAATAGCTGCCAAGAAACAATAACGCAGCAACACTTACCTGCAGAAGTAGCATATAGCTAGCCGGCTAGCTGTAAACAAGACTTGTATCTTACCTATAGTCCACAAAAGAACGGCAGCGATGATCAAACGCATTATGTCTGCTGTCAGAAGAGATACAGGAACACTATTTAACTTGATTATGTTCAGACAAATCATCTCAGCCAATTATATTGCGGCGCAGGGGGGAGAATCCTCCAATCAGATCAGGAGAGGCGGGCTTTATCCAATATCATGTAATTACTTTAAAAACATGTGGATATTTACTCTGGCAAATAGCTGTACCGGTCGTATGATAAATGCTTTTCCTACAATTTTCACATTTAAAATGTGATGACACATTTTAAAATCTAGGGTTTGTGTTTTGATATGGTTAAATCAAATACTGTTCAGTATTTGGCGACACTATCTGGTTTTCTGTTCATGGAAACCAGGAAGGATAAGTTCTAATATGGTGAAAAAAATTATTGAAAATAATGTGAGTCCAAGGTTAAATGGACCTATACTGTACACAATACCTAAATGTCACTAGATGTCAATATCTTACAGACTTATTCTTATTCTTATTTTTAGTTTCATATGTGCTCTGAAAGACCTGATAGCAGATCTGCTCTAATGCAAATACAAAAATAACAGGATACAACATAGCCGAAAGGCATGCTCTGAGGAACATGAGCAGAAAACTGAACTGTGCTGACCCGAGTCTCTGTGGAACATTTACAGTTGACACTGCAAAAGCTGACCGGTTAGGAAGACATAAGAATGATAAAGTTTAAAAGGCTGCATTTTTTAATATATATATATCCATGAAAATCAAACCTGTAAATCAAAAAATTCAAAACTTTAATCCAAGCCAGGTATTTTGCACTGTATCATGCACTCATCTGAATATTGTGTTTTATAATTTTGTCCAGGAAAATGGCTTGTTAATTTTGTGTAATATTGGTTTTAAAGATTTTCTTTTAAGTGCAAAATTTGACATATTCTTCTCTGACTGTACTCATAAGCTCAATAAAAAAAAATTCTGAAAATGTTTAGATTTTAACAGATGAACTCTTAGTTTGTGAAGCACAGTTTCAGTACGTGAGATCAGAGGTTCCTCTAACCAATACTTTTTTCCAAAGCCATATTCAAATATAAGTGTTAGTTTACACAATGTAATTTTTCACTTCATTATCCCTTATAGTTCTGCCAAGAGGGTCTGCTGCCAGTTAGTTAATTTTAGGTGCTCACAGACACAAGACTGATCCAAGAATAGGAGTGATATAAAAATAATCAATGTAGCACATGTTTATTGCTTATTTTGTGTTAAAACATAACAAGTCACCACAGAACATTGTTCTTATACAAGAATACAGGAGTATAAATATAAATATTTTTATTACACATTAGCTTGTTTCTACAAACAAAAATAATTTGCTAAATTATTCACAAATACAAGTGGAAGAACATTGTGTCTCACAAAAGTTTTGTTCTTAAGTGTGGTCCTCAGGCTACTGCTTGTACTCTTCTTTCCTCCTCAACAGCTGTTCCTCCAAAATCAGCTTACAACTAACATTTAGTTTACAGAAGGAACACAGTATGCAAGGAAATAGAATACATAATCTAACATCTCACATACTCCTTTGCTCAATTTTAACCCTCCTTTGAAAATTCAGATTCAAAAAATTGGCTCATTGTTTATGTTAATACAAAAGTGACGAACGTTAATATGCATGTCAACACAGATGACTCAGGTTTCCTGATGGAACCTCCTGAAGGGATGAATAAAGTCCTACTCTACTCTCCTACTCTCTACATCAGAGATGCTGAGAAGCTACGGCATTGTCGAAAAAATTGAAAGTGAGTTCAAAGTGCAAAAGAATACTTTGTGGTACAACATGATACAAAATAGATACATAATTAACGCAATAGTAGTGATCAACATGGAAAAGGTAGCAACAAGGTTCATGCAAAGTTTATTATTTAAATGAGGCCACCACAAACAATACAGGTTGAAATTGATCCTCTTGAACCTGCTTCAATTTAATAACAAAACTCCACAAACACTCACATTTTGTTTGGATGACAGTTTTTTTGGGACAAGTTTCTTGTGAAAGTTCAGTCAGGCGGTGTCCTTCTTAGCATCCTTATGCCTTTGGTATTTTCTGTCAGTCATTTCCCGAATGTATGCTCGGATTGTAATGTCTGCTGTCCTTGTCTGGGGGATTGAATTGAAATGAACTCTTCTACTTGGCTGATCAAATCCATCCAGCAACAGCAACACAATGTTGGTCAATCATGTGTCTTTTACAAATGAGTCTTTCTCTGCCTTCAATTCATCCATGAACTGATATGGTAGTCTTTCACTTCCTCATCACTAACAAGTATGTATCATTTCATCATTTACTTCATTCAAGTGTTACCTATGTTGATTGAACTGATGTTCAAACACACACACACACACACACACACACACACACACACACACACACACACACACACACACACACACACACACACACACACACGCAAATCACCTTGTGAGATGAAAACGTGGAAAATAGAGACATCATATTGGTTTGGACAGATCAGGAAGTCTGCACTTCTTTCTGCCTTACTCCAAGTTTGTCCAAGTGGGAGGCTTGAGGCACATCGCGGGGTTTGAAGTAAAGGATGTGTATTAAACACTGTTTAGTAGTAGAATGGCAGCGGCTGAGCCTGGAGAGGAGATTTCAGGAACGTAATGGGGGTCCTGTTCATCCCCAGAATACTCATCTTCCTTTTGTGCAACGGTCAATGTTAGCTTGTTTAAACCAGCTTCAAGAGCAGCCTCTGCTCCCTCTGCTCTGTCACCTGTGACACACAGGAAAAGAAAGAACAAAAGTTAAAAGTACAGAGGCTTGTCCTTTGTAGGATCACAAGGGGGCTGGTGTCTATTCCAATTCAGAGCAGGGTACACCTTGGATAAATCGCCAATTCATCACAGCTGCTGGCCCCTCAACCTCAAGTGGCAGAGAACAATGACCAGAACCCTAGGCAAAAAGATGGGTACCACCATGACACCATCTCTTCAAGGAGCTGTCAAAAAAAGATACAATTTCCTAATTCTGTAGAATTAACTATTTTTAAACCGAAAACTTGACTTAAATAGATGAATAGGTGATCATTAATCAATAGGTCTAGTCTTAATGTGCAGCACTGATTTTGGCCCTACAGTTTCTGACCTGTCCAGGCCAACAATGGACAAGAGGTGTGGTACAACTTTGAACAGCACCAATCCTTATTATCACGGTTAGGTTAAAGGATGTGACTGGTTTATATTCTCGTGTGTGGCTTTCAGCACAGGGGTTCTTGAATTGTACTCATTTTTCAAACAAGGTTCATGTGTGGAAAGAGGGATATTTTTTGTTGATGGTGGATATTGACTAAAATACATATAGGTATGTGCAAATACCAGATGCCTGAGATGCTATTATTTTGCTTAGCTATGTTTTGGGCCACATTTTATCATCAGCAAGTGCCCTGAGAGGAACTTTTATTCTCATTATCATATTTTTGCATTGTGTTATCCAAATTGGTATTTATCTTAGTCTTGTCTGGAGGAAAAAGTATTTGTTAGTTAGTTAGTTAGTTAGTTAGTTAGTTAGTTAGTTAGTTAGTTAGTTAAAACGAGTTCTTTTTAAAAAAATGCAACTTCATAAATCCAACAGACAGATAAACGTTTCATTAGCACTCAACATGCACACACTGATGTGATGAATACACACCTCTCTCCAGTTCGCAGTCTGGAGAGGAAGCACCGCTGCATTGGCTGCGAGGGCCCAGGAGAGGCGAGCAATGCCCAGACCCACACACTGACTCTGGCTGGTGAGAACTACAAGGGTTTTCTGACTCAATGCCGCCAGGACAGGAGGTGAGGATGGAGGAAGAGGGAGATGAAGAGATGAAGGAGCAGGAGCTGTACAGCAAGGAGGCTGGGTGAGGGCAGATCCCGTCCGCGGAGGTGGAGGTAGAGATGGAAGGGTGGGAGGAGGATGAGGAGGGTGAGGAGGGTATGGCTTGTGGTGAGGAGGTGGTGTGAGTGTTGGATTCCTCCTCTGAGCTGCTACCTTGACTGCTTTCTTCATCAAATAATAAGGACACCACTGAAACACACACAGATATGCACATTAACCATGCAGACACACCGATGGACCAGCAACACACAAGGATGAATGAAGTAAAAAACCATCAAGTTCTACTCACTGGACAGACCATCTGACTCCATCTTTAAACTAGTTATGTCCTCATCGCCAACATCTCCCTCTGCGCCAACACCTCGCTCCCTGGTTCCCATGGCGAGGGAGCGTCGCTGGGCATGAATCTCTTCGGAAATGCTTTCAAGGTTGCGTAACGCTGCACGGTAATCCGCCTTAGCAACCACGAGTTTGGCTTGACGCTCGTCTACAAGACGCTTCAGTTGCTGTAAGAAACAAAACAATATGTTGACAAACACATTCCAGTAAGTCTCTATCCATGTGTGACTTACATACAGTCTGACATGCATGAAGTTTGTTTCATGAGGGGTTTATAATATGAATAATATTTTGCAATAATCTTAACAAAATGAGGTAGGTCACTATAACACGCTGGTTGGCGCACAATGTTAGCATATTGATGTGTAGCACATATGTTACCATGGTGACCGTCTCAGCATCAGACACAGAGCACCTCAGGATGATGAAGATTAGAGCATAAACGGATATAACTCAAAGTACCTGAGTAATTAGGATGACAGTACTATTTAATGATGGTCATACAGTATATGAATCAATCATAAAGAACTCAGTCAGTAGAGGCCACATTCTTCATGATTCATTTACTGGATGACCATCATCAGTTTATCCTGAGGGGGACGCACACACCTGTCAAAGCTTAGCATTTCTTAAAACGGAATTACTGCAAAACAAGTTTACAATGAGTTCGGTTGCTTTTGTAAAGTATGTCATTTAAATTACTTACAGGCCTGCTAAATACATACCTCGAGGTGTAGATAATACTTGGCTTTCAGTTCAAAATATGGCCTACAGGGGGAGGAAAAGAAGAGACGCTGAGACGGAAGGAGGAGAAAGTGCAGAACGCTGCTGGAGGAGCAACGCTCGTCTGAGAGTGGTCAAATTCCTTGGCTCTTAAAAAGGGAGTACACCCCGACACGACGCTAGCAGCACATAAAACATCTGGACTGCATCAAATGACATAAATGTAGACCATCTCCCTCTGTCTTACACACACACACACACACACACACACACACACACACACACACACACACACACACACACACACACACACACACACACACACACACACACACACACACAATTACACAAAGGCTCAACGAGAGGCGAAAGAAAGGAGAACAGACCTAGATTTGTTGATGGAGCGTTTAAGTTTCTTCTCAAAGTGCTTCATGTGGTTGATGCAGGAGTTGTAATGGGCTGCTGTTTTCCTGTGTTCGGCTTCACAGTGAGTTCTCTCCTGCTCAGCCTCCATCACCTGAGATTATCAATAATGCTGGATTACAGAGTGAAAATTAATAAATTCCAGCATAACAACTGGAAAAACATTTGACTCTACTGTCAGAAAACATCCACACCTCACCCTGGAGCACAAAGGAAAAAGTTATTCATCAGATTCCTTGCGTTATATGTGTACCCTCTGTGTGGCGTGGTTGAGCATTTCCTGCCAGGCGGAGTCAAACTGGCGTGTGTCCTCCTCCAGTAGCCTCTCCTCAGCGAGGGCAATGGTCTCCTTGGCTGCCCTCAAGATCTCCACCGCCCGCTGGAACTCCTGAGTGGCTTTTTGTGCTTCAATCTGGGCCTAAAGTTTAGAGACATGAGTAATTTTCATCATATAGAAAAACAAAAAAAGACAAAAAACAGCATTCAGGTGATAAATAACATCACTGTGGAGCTCAGGCTTTTGTGATAAACTTAGACCGAGTCCTAATAAGTAATGGATTTGGTTTAAAGAAGTGTACTAACATTGTTATAGCTGATAAAAACAGTTGGTTAACCCCCATGCGCTCTCCAAATGCCACCATCTTGACACACACACAAAAACTGCACCTTGACTTAATGGAAGCTTTGTGACTCAGAAATGTGACATGCTGTCAGTGGGTTCTTCCTACACACACTCAGTCAATAGAGGGATTATTCCCATCATGCTCAAAATGCTTGGACCCACTCTCACTGCTCTGACTTGAGTGACATAAAGGTCAGAGAACATTAGCATCAGCATCATTCTCATTGAACCTTCATTTTAAAAAATGTAAAATTCCGTCTTTGTTATTATTCATCGAAGCTGATCAGACAACAATCATCTCCCACAGCTTCTGTTTTTCAGATTACAGGGCTCTGATGCTACCAGTTTAAAACGTGATCAAGTCTTAACAGTTTTGAGATTGAGTGTTAAGACTTTGGGTTCTTTTTTTCCAATAAAATAACTGAACACAACTTAACAGTAGGAATTGGCTGATAACTCTTCAGCTCATACCACTAAACAATCCCCATTTAGATAAGAATGAATAAGGCTGTCATCCAAAAATACTTTGTTTCCAGACTAAGATTACAAATCTGTCATGCATTCAGCAACAAATTAACTTTAACTACCTACCTACCTACCTACCTATCTATCAAAAGCAGTACAGCAAACCATAAGCCTCACACATCTGGGAGCAATGATCTGTCATTTGGCATGCAATTGCACTTGTGTCAGTGTCGACATCCAGAATTATGCAACAACTGGCTCTTCCACTTTCCTCGAGTCCTTCAAAACCTGCACAATTTGTTTCGAAACACTTTGTACAGTGATATCATTTAATGGGATTGATCGCCGTAACGCTATGACCTCATATGGAATATCCTCTAATTCTGTCAAAACGCCTTTTGTCCTGTTTTAACTGCATTGTCCAACTCTATTGATCTAGAACACAACAGCAAAAATATGGACTAGTTTGTGTTTGAACTGTCTGTATTTTGAATGGATGATTTCATAATCTATTGCCGCTAGCAGTCGTTTTAACCATGAAACAGGGCCGTCTGATTGTGACAACTGTATGCCACAAACAACTTGCATTAAATATCTTTGACCTAACATACCCTCAACAGGCCCGTCTAGTCCTCTCCATTGTTGCATTTTGCTCTCATGGTCGTCCCTTGCTTTCTGTTTCACTAACCTCTGTAACATGACCTCATGCCAATGTCAGACATGTTTATGATAAAGGTTCAAACAGTGGCGTGAACAATCACCGCGTCTGCAGTGTCTCACACAAATCTGTTGTGATATCTGAGTGTTGCAGCAGTGAAATGTGTTGTCCAGAGTTGTCAACGTATAAAGATAAATGAAAAGAAGAGGAAAATAACAGCCTTTCTTTGTTAGTTTAAGGTCCTTCTCGTTGTCCCTTATCATGACCCCATTTCCTGAAATCAGGGATGGGGGGCAGGGGGTTGGGTGACAGAAGGATGATGTTTTTTTAATGACGAGACCCCAAAAGCAAGGTGCTGAGATGTAAGTAATGATTTAAAAAAATCACTCCTATGGCCCGTCCTTCACACCATCCTTCCTTCCCAGAACTTCCTGGACACAGCATTCGCATACTTCCTTTTTTCTCATGCAGAGTTAACATAGTTAGTGCTAAGCAAGCACATATATGAGGCTCCAACTTTTTTTTACTTCATCGGTATAAATATCAAATTGTTCGCACCCTGGTGACTAACATGCATCACATGTGAAGGATTCAAAAGCAGGTCTGTAAGTCAGAACGTCTGCTGAGCAAGCAAAGACATGTGAAGGCGGACAATACCATGGTGACGCATGAACAGCTTGAATATGGATGATGTCTCTATATATCATCTCAGTAGAGGATATTTTTTTGTCCTGTGTGTGTGTAACCATGGACATGACTCATCTTTAATTCATCTGTAACACACCCTCATTCAGTCTGTCACTTTTTCCTCGCAAGAAATTTAGGTGAAAGACACAGGGAGAAGAGGCCGACAGAGAGGAGGCAGACATCCAGACAGATGGGTGTCGGCGCAAAGAGAATTATGGGTAAAAAAGGGACAAAGATAAGACAGGAAAAGCCCCCCCACACCCCAATCTGATGGAATGCAGGGGGGGAAACATGGGGGTTGGGGGCAAAGACTGGGTGGAGGTAGGCACGTGGTATGTGTGTGTGTGTGTCTTTGTGTGTGTCTTTGTGTGTGTGTCTTGTAGGGTCCACAAGTGTGAGCATCTGAAATAGGTCATGCATTAAATATTAAACATTCATCTATAAATTATTACCAGAAATACAGCAGTTGACCTGAGGCCATCCTCAGCTTTGCTCTGTTGAATCTCCCTGATCACACTAACACACACTCACAGGCATGCACGCACACACACGCGCACACACACACACACACACACACACACACACACACACATCTAATTCCGTTCACAGCTCAGCTCTGACACGTAAATATCCTGGATGATGATTGACTCGTGAGCTTTTTCCTCACAGAGCAGCGAGAAGCGGTGGCTGCGTCTTCCACCTGCAGTCAGAGGTGACCTGGGTCAGGAGTTACTGTCCCAGACACCCACAGGACAGCACCACTGGGTGCTCTAAGCATGGAGGAAGCGGAATGACTTTCACATATACAGTACCTGCAACAGGGGAGCAAACAATGTACTCCACCTGTAAGAGGCACCATTGTACCTTTACTGCCCCTCACCATTCACCACTAAAACACCAGGCAGACACCATTCATCGTTGTTCTGCAGCTGCACAGGCATTAGAGGAAGTAATCAACATCTGCATGAATGGAACTTGCCAAGCAATGGAATGGGACTCTGACGCACTCTCATTATGCAACCAATAAAAAGCTAGTAGCAGTTATCTTTTCAAAAAAGATTCACGTACACGAGGAAAGATTAAGGTTTTTAGCAAAATCAATATTGCAAAAAAATGTCCTAACCAAACAAAGGGTCTTTGTTGTGATGCTATTCCATGATGTACGTGCACTCAGGGACCAAGGCTCTTAGAGATTATAAAAAATATGGCAAGTATGGCTGTTTCAGTGCATTTCAGACAATTTCCCGACTGTGTGTGTGTGTGTGTGTGTGTGTGTGTGTGTGTGTGTGTGTGTGTGTGTGTGTGTGTGTGTGTGTGTGTGTGTGTGTGTGTGTGTGTGTGTGTGTGTGTGTGTGTGTGTGTGTGTGTGTGTGTGTGTGTGTGTGTGTGAGAGAGAGAGAGAGAGAGAGAGGGGGAGAGAGAGACCATCCTAATGTACAGTAATACTCCAAATAGACGTCACGTGAGTGCGCTTCCTTTCAGTCGATATGAGCTGAGCTCTTTAAACTTCTCATTGGTTAATCCTCAGTAAGCCGGCCTTCATGCTCTCTGTCTGCCAAACTCAGTCAATTCAGCTCTTCTTTTGTGTGTGTGTGTGTGTGTGTGTGTGTGTGTGTGTGTGTGTTTGTGTGTGTGTGTGTGTGTGTACCTGTCTAGCTGCTTTGCGGGCTTCCCAGTATGGTTTGGAGTCGTCCACGGCTCGTCCGATCCTCTTCATCTGCTCATCCAGCTTCACTGTTGCTTCGACCAGCACTGCACGAAACTTCTGTCGGTAGTCCTGCAGACAAATGCAACAGTAACTCAGAGTTTATCAGTCAACCTGCAGTCCTTCCACAGTTTAAAGAGGTCTGTGGCAGAGGAAAGTAGACATCCTTATGACAAACGAAGAGTTTCAACCATTTAAAGCCATGCTAGCTGGACCTGACTTGCTGATCATGATCATTAGAGCTACCCATGATTATCTTGTATAATCATCATATTCATATGAGTAGCAGCTGGATGAAACAGAAATGTCAAAGGTTTCCATCAGTAATTCTTCCTGGTGTTTGACTGTTAAGTTACAGGAGGATTAAACTAGCTTTAAATTGGCATCATAATGATGATCATCAACATTTATATGCAAAGCCAAACACAGCAGCACAGCAGTGGATGCATTTTGGTTTAAAGCTGAGTTACAAAGGAGAGCTGGAATGCATTTTGTATGAAAAAAAGGCAGTCAAAGCTGCTGATGCCACCAATCTAAAACCCATCGACTTCTCAGCTACTCCTGCCAAAGGAATGAACTGGTACAGTTAGCGGGTCCATAGGCATTGGTTATAACTGAGGATTTCAGATGAGAGTCCAGATATAAATGATAACTAATAGATCATCTTCTAAAGGCGTGATCTACCTGTGATTGGACTGGATTCCCCTCCCCAGCCACTGCAAAACATTCTGCAACCCTAAACCTAATATTTTAATAAATGAGATGTAAAGATAGAATGTGACATATATATTGACAGATGTGCTCCTGAAAATTAAAGTCCAATCCTTTCAGTCCATTTAAAAATCAAAAACACAACAAAACAAAAATAAGGAAGACAAAAAACAACAAATTAAAAGACACACCCATGAATCGCAGTTAATAAACTGCACGTGCGATGGTTGGACGAAGCTATGCAACGATAGAATAAAGTTATTATGGGTGGTAATTTTATGTCGCAGAGTTCAAAAGTTGAGAAACAGCTTTGCGGGTCTATTCAGGGTGACTCTATCATTTGTCTTATTTTATTTTGTGCTTTCTGCCGTCGGGCTAGTGTCTGGCCTCTCAGTTGTGTTTGTTGTGTGATTGAATGCTTGAGAATCAGCGGCACCTGCATCCTGGCCAAAAGGCTGAAGGTGGAGGGTACAAGAGGGCAGGGGAGAGAGAGTACAGGAAGCTATTACATCATTATGCTTCCTGACTTCCTGTTCCTGCAATAGGAAATATGACACAGCATGAAGTTTATGAGGTTAATTCCACATGCATCTGGTCACATGATTAATATTATTTTTCTTTCTTTTTCTCTTCTTAGTGACATCTTTAATCTCTGCCAGGGCCCATGGGATGATCCTCAGCACAGATTTAACTTCATTATCTCAGCCTTTCCTGCATCCCCATGAATCGACGCCAAATCATCTTTAATCAGCTCCAGACTCTTATCATTCTTCTCCTCCTGACTTTCATTCTGCCTCACAATGAATACACTTTCTGTTTTTGTTATCTCATGCCCAGTTTACATATTTGTATCAATGATTCAACTGACGCAGCTGCTGCTGTGGAAAAAAAAAAAAAAAACATTCCCAAAAAACCAAAATGCAACAACTGATTCCCTCACACCAGTTGTTAAAAAATATCCAGTTTCTATCGACGAGCATTTAGCTGGAAAACATTAATCCACTTTTGCAACACTTTCTCGCCTTATGATTCTCTGTCTTTGGATATAGTTTTCCTGCACTGCTGTGTTCATACATGAGTAAAAGTTTAACGAGAAACAGAACAGAAGAGGCCCACTTAAAGGAAAAGAAAACATGGTGGTTTGGGTTTGCCTCGGGAATGCTTTTGCTTTTGCTGAACAATCCCTCTTGGAGCACACATATAATTCTGAGTGAACGCTGCTACAGAAACATCCATCATTCTGTTGTTCCTCACTGCATTTTGCAGCCGCTTCCTTTTTTTAAAAGTGCTTTTGTGTGTTTTTAACGTCGGCCTGAGGGAGTAGTGAGGAAATGAGGAGAACTTGTGGGATTTAGATTGAGTCAAATGTTCCTTCCAGATATTTTAGCTAACATTCAAATCATTCCTCTTGCAGATTGAATACTTCACACAGTGCAGTTTTCTCACTTTTGTCATCGGAAGCAGCTGCGAACTCTAAGCTGTTTCTGTGCAGCGGCCTTGTTGGCGTCTGAATCCCTAAAATGCATGCAGCTGGAAAGAAAATCTCACTTCCTGGAGCAAAACATTCAATTTCATTCTGAAAATGAAACTCCCTGAAATGTTTTCACAGAGCAGCTCGACCTTGACAGAAACTGTTTACCCCAACAGAGAGAGGCACTCATGATGATGTCAGTGTTGGTGGACATTCTTACCTCCAGCTCACTCTCACAGCGGTTGATGTCATCCGTGGACTGGTTTAACTTCTCCAGCTCTCCCTGTTTACAGGAAACATGGCATCGATGGGTCAGAGACAGAGGAGGACTATGGTTAAATCAGGGAATGTGTCTGGAGGCTGAACTGTGTGGCTTCTGTTTATCACATTACTGAGCACGCAGAGCTCAGTTGTGTTTGTGCTGAGGGAGTAAAAATGTTCTATTTATTAACATTTAATAATAATGCCAAAAAAAGTTGAATTCATTAGTTTTTAACAGTTTCATATCAAATATATTATAATGAGGGTTTTTGTCATTTTCAGAATCATAATCTGACAGATTATTTTTCGGATTATGGCAGATTTTTTTTTCTTCTTAAGGTTCAATGTCACTTTGACACGGAGAACAACATAATGTTTTATTTTTTTATTTTTTTTCCTCATAAATAAAACTCACCTGGATTCTTGGATCCACTTCTTCCTCTCTCTCATCACACTGTGACTCATCCTCGCCGTTATTCTCTGAAGGATCCATTTTCAGGCTATTTGGAATTTTTTGTGTGTGTATGTGAGCACCGCAAAACAAAAGCTGGACAGCGGGGTGTCCGGCAGAACTCCACCCTCACTGATCCTCTCTTTGAGTGCATTTCATGCTTCAGGCTGTTTAGGAATTCCGTGTGAAGAAGAGGCTGGAGTTCGCCGACCGTAAAGGAGCGCGTCAAGACGCACGGAGGTCACAGTAGAGGACCCGGACCTTAGGGATCGACACGAAGTCTAGGAAACAGGATTAAACTCGCAATAACAGTAAAGAACACTGCTTCTGGTTTGGACTTTCAAAATAAAAGTCTAACATTATTTACCGGTTCATCCCTTGAGCATATTGAGCTCAGATATTTTGATGTTGATTGACACATTTTTTAAAAATAAATATATGTACGAATGGTTCCTCTGTTTGGGGAAAAAAACAACTGCAAACAATCTTGTAACCCTTAACATCTTGCGATTAGTCATTTGTGTCATGACAGACGTTTGCATTAATTTCACAAGTAAAAAATTACGAGCATTTACAATAAAATAAATTCAAATACAATTGTACCAAAGCATTAAATCAACAGTTCTAAGGCTCGCTGTTGTGATGACTGCAGTGCTGGCACAGCAGACTGGCCGGGACGCAGAAGAGGGATGATTGTGCGGTGGAATGTACTTCTGTGTACCAACGTTATCTTGAATGATGCTTTTATATTGACGGGACATTCGTTCATGTTGGCCTTATTATTATTGTTACCTTTACGCAACTCCAGGGAGGGATTGATTTGGTTTCACGCTCCCTCTGGTGGCGAGAACTCCTAGGAGCAATGACGACAGTAAAATATTGATAATGATCAATAAGTAATATTGATAACAAATAAATTGATGGTATTTATTTTACTGTCTGAGCTTAAGCGTGACTTTTAAAGCCTACTTTCACAACTACATAACACCAGAGCGCCATCTGCCAAGTCAAACATTCCAACCACAGTTTCCTTTTTAAGACTTAAAAAAAAATTTTTTTTTTACAGGCTATAAAATCTATTTTCCTTCGCCTTGCAGCGAGCAGCATCCAGTCCAAGCCTCATTTCGCCTTCAGCATGCCCGCACAGCGACTCAGGCAGATATGGACGGCTGCCCGGCTTCTCTGTTCGTCATCGCGTTTTTTCCAGCGTCCTCCTGCGTATGCATGTGTGCGACCGACGGACTGATTTCATAACGTGGGGAGGAAGGGAGGAATGAGAACGTACGAGCACCAGGCCCGGTAGGCTCTGCACCACCACTGTGTTGTCGGGCCGTGCAGACGGCGCGCTAGAGGAGATGCGGTAGTGGATGGAGGCTGCTGATGCTGCTGTCCGATCAGCTGATCTTTGTGTCTTGAGCATCGTCGCCGTGACGGCCGGAGAGACCCAGACGTAGGGACACCGCAGCGCGGAGAACAGAGGATGGAGTTTAAGAATCTGGTGGAGGCGGCGGAGAAGTGGTGCTCCGGGAACCCGTTCGACCTCATCTTCGCCGAGGAGGACGACGAGAGGCGGCTGGACTTCTACGCAGAGCCCGGCGTCTCCTTCTACGTGCTGTGTCCGGGCGGCACCGACAATTTCGTAAGTGCGTCTGTTGAACAAGGCCCAAGCTGGGCTGGAGGTGGGGGCGTCCCGGTGCCGTCCAGCTGATTGATGGAGGGGGTTGGGGGGGCTTTGGAGCGGATGATGTCATCCCCAAACCCTCCTCCCACCGTCATGCTCCTTTTTCCTCCTCATTACCCGGTGTGATACTGTAGACCTCCGGGTCTCACCCGCAGCAGGTAAACCATTCCAGGGCCCGTGGCTTTCAAAATAAAAGCATCACAAACTAACTATCGGGAACAAAGTACTGTATTAGAACAGGGTGAGGGCCACATCAGCATAATGTCTGTCCTCAAAGGGCCAGATATAATTCATAAATGTAACTCAAAATGTAATGCAAAATAAATGTAACTACTCCTTCATGTTAAATAACTCTCAATTTATTACTTATTGAAGTTACAGATGCACAGAAAACCACGTTTGTTTGTTGCTCTGTTATAACATAAATCCTTTTAATTTGACAGGTTATGAAACCCACAGAACTCCATCAATCAAGGATCAAACTATCCAAGTGAATAAAGAAAAATAACATCAAAAACAAGTTAGGACTTTGTTCAAAACGTTCTTTTAAATGTTAAAATGGGCTTAATTACTGCATTGTGGGAAATGTAGTTTTGGTCAAAGCACATTTTTGCACTGTTGACCTATTTATTGTCTTTTTATCTCTTATCTTTTATGGTCTCGCGGGCCTCATGGAATGATGTGGCGTGCCACATTTGGGCCTTGAGTTTCACACATGTGCATTAGAATAAAAGAAATAGTTGGTGGATACTCAATACTCTGTTTTACAGTTTTTTTTCGTTACGTATACCTGGTGCCACTAAACCTCAGCAGTAGATATAATTTTATTACTGTACTCTCTTTAGTTAACTGACGTTTGATTGAGAGATTGATTTTCTGCAGAAAGTAGTTAACAGACTTGAACAAAGAACACCGAAAGGGTGTTTTTATTTTAAAAGTTGAATTCTATATATCAAATTCTATTTGATAAATGTTAACTTACATTAACATTTAGAAAATGTTAATGTAAGTTGTTGCTATATTTCTTCAGTTAGCCATTCATCCATGTATTTTGTAAATTTAGTTTTAATTTAGCTTTACTCATGGATGGACTTTCGTCCAAAAAAGAGTTGATTGAATTGTATGGAGTTGTCAGTGGCAGGCCTGCTTTTAAGGTTCTAAAAAATATTAAGTTCATGTTATTTATAATTTGTTAGTAATTGTCGAACATTAGCTCTCTAAATTATTAGAATTTCTCAAACCAAGGAAAAGTATGTCAAGCCATGTCAGTTTTATTTATGAAGTCCAAAATCTCTCATTACATTTATGTAGTTCACAACAGCCTTGACCCTCTTGTGAGCCCAGAGACCACATGGGCAGGACCGCTCTGATCCATTACAGCCTGTCCTGACAGATCGTTGCACCAGTGTGTCGCAGTGGTGTGGTTGTGAGCCCTAACCTTCCTGAGACTAGTCCCATCTTTCCATCTCCTCCTGCTCAGCGACAGAGGCTGACAGGCCAGGAAACATATGGCGATAACCCAGGAGTCAGGACGTCTGCTTAGTCAATAACACATGATGTCATGCTGACCACACCTCTCTCATGCATTTGCAAGCCTTGTCTCATTTACAGATAGCAGTGTGAAGCTGCTTTAGAGGGACTTTCCATTTATTACAGAAGGGGAAAAGAAATGAGAGCAGGTGCATGAATAAATGATGCTGTCTTTTAACAGTAATGTATGTCAACAGGGCATACATGCAGCAGCTCTTATTTTCACACATGTCTCCCTATCCACTTGATGTTTATCTCCACTCATGATGGTGGCTCAGTGCTCGTCCCCTTCACTAGAGGGTACTGTAAGATTAGCTCCACCATCGTAAATGTGCAACTGCATGTGATCGGTGCTGAAGCTCTGTAACTTCCCCTCAGGGTACGTCTTTGTAGTTTACAGTAAATCGCTATGTGACGCTGTGTTTTTGGACTTATGTTGTGAGCCCAGGAGGTGTTTTGGGGATGGAGAAAGGTCTCCCATCAGTGTCAGAATGCACCCACGAGGTTTCATTTGAACTCAGTCACTGTGTGTGATTCACATGACTCTGACAAAACCTCTAAAACTCACATGAACGTATGTCACCACCGCACATCATGACCAAATCTCCAGCTTTATAAAAGAAAACCCCTCATCACTTCATTAGTTCAGCCTGGAGTAATGATGAACTGAAGTTGCTCTTGATGTATTGATAATGTGTGCTTGGTAAGAAGTCCTGAAGAGTTTCATGGTTTTGTGGTTGTTTTTAAAGGTTTTATCAGCTTTCTTCCTTTAATGTCAATAATTTTTACCTGAAAAAGAAGCACCTGGTGTGGGGGGCGGGGCACGGCAGCTGTAGAAAAGCAAACAATTCAAACCTATAAATTGTTTTTTTTAACTCATGTGGAAACAAACTCCACACAGAAAGGCTCCAGGTGTGGATTGGAACCCACAACCTGGAGCAACAATGGAAGCTAGTGATCACATCCTTCTTTTTTTATTGCTGCTGGGGCTCCTTTTTTTATTTAACCAGCCCACCAGCTTTGTGCTATCTGCTTCAGTGCAAACATTAAAGGTTGGAAAAAGTATCTATTCACTTATTCAATTTCAACTGAATTGTGGGAATTGAATCTGATTCCTGAGTCTACTTTACAGAAGCAGAACTAACTGGTGCTTAGTAGTTAAAGGCTCTTAGGTGTACCTCATAGTGCGGAAAATACTGTGGGCTTGCGCTAGCCGTTCGCCACTTCGCCATAGGAGAAGTAAATTCCAGAGTGGCTACAAGGTTTTTAGACTGTGTAGCCACAGTGACGTTCATATTTTTAGGAAAAAAAGGCTAAAACTTACAACTTTTTTGGACTCGTGAAAATACCCGAGCGATAACATAAGAAAACAATAGCATGTGGCTATTTCTGCATGCCGACGGAAATAGCCGAAGTGACCCTGAACGCTCCCGATCATTAAATATGCACTCGGGTCATGACCTCCTCTCGTCCAATAAAAAAAAAAAAAGGATTCTATTTTTACAAGCTGAACCCTCGAATTGTTGTACGACAAGGTGAGGACGATCGATCAAAAGAAAATGAGAATAGAGTGTTTTATAGTAGATTTTGTGTTAAAATTCTAATTGAACAACAAATGGTGAATGCTGAGAGGGGGTAGAAGTGGTGACAGACCGATCAGAAGGTGAATGAAAGATATTATCAATACTTTTTTGTAGTCTTAGACTTTTGATCTCTATGACCGGCAGGAATAACCAGTGATGCATGTAAATGTGTATTCACCTCGCTTGCTATTTTTCATGCCTTTTTAAATTGAAATGAAAAATCATATTATCGAATCAAAAAAACCCCATCAAAACGAAACTATGACATACCAATGGTGTTGTCTAAGTTAAAGTTAAAATGTCTTCCAGTCCACGTAAAACTTGGAAAAACATTGTGTAATACCAAGAATTAAATTTGTTAAAATCAAAGTGTCAAAGTCAAAGTTAAAACTTGAATTGAATACATTGAAAACATTGAATAATATTTTGTATGACTGTATCTTCACATAGTGAATGCAACTTTTCAATTGTTGAATCACATTCATACCTGAATAAAGTAGGACAGAAATAAAGATAGTTCAGCTTGAACTGTTGACTTTAGTGTATTTTTGTAGGTAAACTGAACAGAAGATTTTGCCCTCAGAATGCACCAGAATGCAGGAAATCAACCCCATTTTCTAAAAAAGTGTCCTGGGGAGGCCCCATGGACCCCCCTCTCCCCCCTGTGGGGGGTATTAGCAGGCTGATGGGAATAAGTACCATGGTGTCATATTATCTGAACAATCTTTTTACTATATATGTGAAACATAAAAATGTGTATTTATAAACCGTACATGCTCTGACTTCAGTTCTGTTAATTCATCCCGACAGCAACATCAGACGACCAAAAAACCCAATCTCAAATCCCCAGTAGAACACATACAGCCAACACCCGTTACAAACACTCCAGATTACAGTACATGTTTTGCTAGCAGTAACAGATGAAATTAGAATCGTACTACTTAAAATATATGCAGTATTTGTTCATCCTGTTGTACAGACAGTTCCCTCAGCCGGCCTCTCTCACTGGGGGAGATGGGGTCAAGCCACGAGGATTTATGTGACCTAGCCTTCTGTGGAGAATAGAAAGTGCTGGCAGTTTGCCAGTCCATCTCTCACCTGCCTTCTACCTGCTGTCCTTTCATTTATGGTTGTTTTGTTAAAGGTTCTATTTAATGATATAAAATAAAAGCCTTAGTTACAACTCGTGTTCTCCCCACTCCTTTATACCTGCTTTGTTTAAGTCATGTAGGCTGGGCCTGGACCTTGATACTTGTCTGTAAGTGTTGAAGATGCTTCCTCTGGTCCAGGGGTTGCAGATGTGGATTGCTGATATTAACATTAATTTTTTTGACTTTACTGGTAGTCACATTTTGTTCCAAACTTGATGGTGGAGTTAATTTAAGTAACAGGTTTTGCCACGCCCTGAGCAGGCCGTCTCACCAGGACCTGACAGAGGAGTGTCTCACCACAACAAGCTTTGTGTCCCGACTACATAAACTGTTGGCTGTCAGCCAGGGTGACTCTCACCTCCTTTTCACGCTGTTGGTTTTGTTTGTCTTAAGTTGGCCGTTGCCTTAAGTTCCCCATTAGTGGTGTGAAATAAAGTCTTTCCTGCACGGCACATCCTCTGTTCCTCTTTCTTTAGCTAACAGACAGCTTTAGTTGGTCAGACTGAACAATGTTATTTTACCGGCTAAAATTTGTGCTGTATACAAGAGGAAAAAAAGCAGCCATGTGGGAGAAGTGGAAGCATCTCACTCTAACAAACACTCGTTTCAGAGCGACTCTGGGCAAAAGAATCCGCTGATAGAAAGGAATGAAAGAGCAGGGGGGTCGTCAGAGATTACAAAAATGTAAACATCTTTCAAATCCAACATTTTCGGATAGATGTGGAACATGCTCGCAGCTCCTATTCATAAGCTTTTCAGTAACTTGATCGACATTTTTAGCAAAATTTAATATACAGGAATTCATAAATTGACCGGATTTCTGCTCACAGACCTCACATAACCTTGATGCACTCTAGGTTTTCACGTAGTTCTGTTTCTTACGGTCCTGTGTACTTGTTCGGATGTCTCAATGACTTCACTTAATACATAACCAAACAGTGTGGCCTTTCGACTCCAATTAAACAACACTAACCGTAAGAGAAGAGGAATCGTTCCAGTTATCTGTCCCAGACGATGGTGTTTATCTTACAACCTCAAAGCTATTACGGTACTACTTTGTCTCTATTAATATACTTTTATTGGTCACTTACCTCTGTTAAAACTATTTTATTGCCATAAATAAGGTAACAATTCAGATGTAAATTACTGACCATAATGGTATTTAACCCAGGCTTTACATTGATAAACAGCCCTCAGACTTTCTGGTCAGAAAAGGTCACTCTGCCCTGAAGTGTTTTTACATAACGCAAATTAAACCCTGAGAAAAGAGATCTAGGATAACATTGTTATTTTTAACCTCCTTCTTCATCTAAACCCAAACATTTCAAGTAATTACAATGTCAAAACAAGGTTAAATAACAATCACAGTTAATGCTGGATCCCCTCCGATGTGAATGCAAGTGTGAATAATGGTTGTTTATCTCTGTGTCCCCCCCCCCGTGATGACCTGATGATGTGATCACAGATACCCCGCCTTCACGCCACTGAGGTTCTCATTGAAATGTATGGGTGGGAGTGAAGGGAAACTTTAACCTACCTGTAATTTTTTTGTGTTAGGTGTTTTCTAATCAAATATTGTCATTAATATACAAATAAAAACATATTCTTCAGTGTTTTAGTAGTACAATTCATTTATTTAAAGCTCAGGGGAAACCATACCTTACACCTCACAGAGGAAATAAGATTTTAATACATCAGACTTAGATTAGGAACTACATTATGCAGCATATTGCAAACTAGTAGTTTGTGTTTTGCTATGTCACCACTGGTGTAATACAACCTTCTTCCACTGTTGAACATCTTTGAAATAATGTCTTTATCTGGTTTAACTGCTTTGTTCTACTTTTCTGCTGATGTAGCTTTTCTTATTTACTCATTTCTTTGAGCTGTATGTCACTGCACACATAAGGCTACCCTTTTGCAGGACCTAACACAGTGTTACACCCTCATACAACATATTAACCTTGTTTACATAAATCATTTTCGATCTCTGTTCGTTTCTGTAGCATGTGTGGAGCGAGAGTGAGGACTGCCTTCCCTTTCTACAGCTGGCCCAGGATTACATCTCGTCCTGTGGGAAGAAGACTCTGCTGGAGGTGCTGGAGAAGGTCTTCACATCCTTCAGGCCTGTAAGGAAAAAAGAGAAAAGCTTTTAGAGTCGGTTTACTTCAATGTTAAGTCCACAGTTCTATTGTCTACAGCACTTTTTTAGTGGAAAAAAAGTGTTTTTTAGTGTCAGTATACCACCTCATCTCTGATGCCTTCTGCTTATCTTGACAGCCTTGGTATGACAAAGAGGCAGTTTGTGCCTTCAAGCCTTTTTCTCCCATAAAACCAGAAGAACTGTTCTTCTCCTTAACAACTGCGTCGATGTATTTTAGTGTGTGAGCCTCCAAGTGAAGCTTGCAGAGGTTTCTTATCTCTGGTTGGAGCCAGTCTGGCTGTTTCCACCTGTTTCCATTTGTAAGATGAGCTGCTGACTGTAGCGTCAGACGTTCTGTACAGCTTCGATCTTCTCCTCTTACCCTCAGCAGGAAAGTGATTAAATTTATACATTGGAGCTGTTCCTGTAAGTTCTTTGCTGTGTTATTTAAGGATTTATTACAGACATTTTAAGGGATTGTTGACCTTCAGCACATTGGATATACACAGAACACTGCTAAATCTAAGAGCTATATCAGAATAACTTAATTCCTCAAATAACATTAACAAAAAGTGAGATTATAACTCATGTTTGATGGTACATTTCTTTCTCTGGAATGGGACGTATTCACGGGACAGAATGGGATAACTAGTTTCTTTCCTTTTGATTTCAAATCATTTTTAAAATGTAGACCCTGCTGGTAAGTTACAAAGTAAATAAAATTTCATTATTTGAATAAATTTTTTAACAATAAAAAATTTGCATATTACTCAGTTATTAAAGTAATCATTCACACCATTCATGAGCAATTGTAGTTGAATGCTTCCAGTCCTGGATATAGATCATGTTGCAATGGAGAGTGAACCTGAATAATAAAAGCAGCTTAAAGATCATGTTCTGCCTGCCACAGATAAATTTTATCTTAACATTATCTCCTGCTTCCACCCCTGACAGCTTCTGGGTCTTCCAGACTTAGAGGATGACAGTTTTGAGCACTACCACGCTGACATGGAAGGGGAACCAGGGCCCGACCACCAGCAGATGGGGGTCAGCCAGCAGTGATGAGCCCCAAGACGACGCATGCAGTTGGGGCAGAGCTGCGTTGAAACTCTGGACCTCAGCTTATATTGCTAAAAATGCACCACCATGTTTTTTGAATGTCTGAGTGGCTTTGCTTCCCAGAGTGCACTCTGTTGCACTTCGGCGACCCCTACCCCCTCCCGAAACACACACATACACACACACACACACACACATGCACACAAATTGCGGCTACAATGCAAAATTTCGTAATCATTCACCATCTGGTTAAAATTCCACAGCAATATTACATCAGCATCTGCTGGCTTCCTTATGCAGAAAAACATCTGAAATGTTTCCGCAATATGCCCGTCTTCCCCAAACTCGACATATAACCTACTTACTCTGCCTGACAGCTGACACAGACCTGGATGAAAGATAAAAAGGTGCAAACTGACAGTTTGTGGTTGTGTGAGAAGAGTTCAGCAGGTAAAGAGAGATAAGGAGGGAAAGGGAGCATCAACCTCCACTGGTGGAGGGCAAGAAAGAGGTATGATGTGTTTCGTGTGGGGCAGCTCTTAACTAAATAGCTGTAAAAAGCATTTTACATACTGGCTTTTCATGTGGAATTAAAGTATGCAGGCTCGCAGCAGCATGGATCATTACTTGTGTTTAAATAAAGACCCACTTCACAGGGTTACAGTTGCTTTAATCGATGCTACCGCTGTACTACCATAGCGACGGAGGCCCATGCTGCCGCTCAAGATCCTCCTGGTTTGAACATCTTATTGTCATGAGTTGTGGCCTGTAGTCTTCCTTCCTGGTGGTTCCTCTTGGTTGTCCACATTTTCCCACAATCTAATTAGGAAAGTGCTTAAGTGAATCAACACCTCTTTTTTGTGTGCCGTGTTTGAGCTTAGAAACTTCTTTTGAACCCTCCTAGAACGATTCTTGAAGTGAGTGAACAGAAGGGTTGGTTACCCTTGCCCAGTTTACAATCTCTACTCTCATTGTGTTATGTCACATCCAGTGCACTGCAATGCTTCAGGCCACCGCTACCCACATCCACATGCAAGACTGTTAGAGGTACATATTTCCTTTAGCTTGTAAATGTTTGTCTTTTCTGCCTATTTAAATGTTTCTCATGCAGTGTATCTTCTGTTATTGTGTGAAATTGTTCAATAAACTGTGTGAACATAGTGTTTTGCAGGCGTGCCATGTTTTTTCATGGTGTGAAGTTAATTAAACAAGGAGCATCCAGCAATGGAGGACTTCTCCTACTCAGAGTGAGGGGACTGATGGCACACTGGTGTGCCATCAGTCAAACTGGGGTTAGCATCACAAGCTACCTGAGACATTAATGAAATGTAATACTGGTAGGGAGCACAGACAGGAAGCCACGATCAGCTGTATGTTGAGAGGATTTTAACTGACTGCCTTTTTTCATTGACCACAAGTGATTACAAAACACTAAACTGAACAACTAACAATAGTAATAATAGCAATACATTTTATTTGAGGGCACCTTTCTAGTGCACTCACGGACACTAGAATAAAAGCACAAGAAGTAAACACAAACATCTAAAAGTAAAAATTGGTGAAAAAAAAAGGAAAAAAAAGGAATTTTTAGCGTGAATCAATCTTATGACGCATGCATTCAAATCTATCTATCAACAGTATCTATCTATCTGTCCGTCTGTCCATCCATCCGTCCATCCATCCATCATGTAGTGACAGGGTCCACTCAGACAACATTTTATAGAATGGTGAACTGATCTCTTATCAGTTTCTGTGAATAATAATCAAACAGCGCCTCAACACTCTCTACAACATTCCTAAATGCTGTTTTCAGTTTGAATAATTACAATATTTTTTTCAGCATTTTCAAATTAGGATGGTTGGTTAGACGTGACACACATAATGTCATGGCACCGGTTGATTTTGACGTTATTATGGACAGTGTTTGGATTTTCTTTTCAACGCTCTAGACATTATTAAAGAAAAAAAATCTGGAGCTTAATCCATAGTGGGTAAAACATGATTAAATGAAGTCCAAACCTTCATAATACAAAAGTAAAATCATATTTTACTCTATAAATGACAAATAATAAATTGGCTATAAAGTAGCGAAGAGTAATCAATAATTTGTACATCTGTTTACTTTTTGCTTGACTTAATGACAACTAATAATCCCAATAGTGTTTACAACACAGACTATATCTAAACAGTCATCCATTTGCAAAATAATTTATGTTATAAATGTAGAATTATGTGGCAAGAATCCACTGGAAGTCAAGGTGGTAAATTCACTGCTTTTACTTTGAAGGCCGGTTTGTCTTATTCTGCTGAACTTTGATCAACTTGACGCAGCTGCTTCGTTGGGGGAGGAGAGCAATCCAAAGCTTTCTCTCCTTTTTCGCTCCAGACGGCAACAGTTGAGCACAAAAACAAACTAAACAGAAAGGCTGTAGGTCAGCGCGCACAGACGCGTCCGCGTCTGAAGGGAAGGAGCTGAAGACTAACAACTTTGAAGACAGTTTTTCGTAATTTTTTTCTTTGTTGATAAAAGTAAAGAGCTTTGAAAACAAAAAAAACGACCATCTGGAAATTAAGTTATGCGTCAGTGAGTGCGCACTTTACGCACAGCGCTCACCCTGCGACTTTAAGATGTTCTTCTTTGTTGTCGTTGACGAGTCAGGCCATTTCTTTGTCGGTGTCAATTCTTTAGAAATCACTGTAACCATGTGTCTTGGCTAAAAAAAAAAAAAAAAAAAAGAACTTGAAAGTGTACGAACAGGCCTGAAACAGCATGGGTGGCAAACAGAGCAGCCCGATATTTGATGGCAGAACTCGGGCTTATTCCAGCTCCGATGTGCCATCTGGTAACTCCAGCGGAGGGGAAAGGATCGCGGGGTTCAGGTACACCAACGGACCAGATGGCCCCCGAATTCGTTACACGGGAGGAGGGCCAACCAGCACAGGGATCAGTATATCTGCTGCTGGCGGCAGGTCAGGGTCACAAGTCCTCGACCAGAGTCTTGACGGCACGGATGGCGAAGACGAGGTCCGGCTGCCCCCCGAGGGCCACAGGTTGCTCATAGGGTCCCTCCCGGCTCACCTGTCCCCTCACCTGCTGGGAGGTAAGATTAGCAAAAAGAGCATAGTCATAGTTATACAAGTTAAGATATTATTGTTCAGTTATGCAACTGTTTAGCAGACAGTGTATCTTATCAGCACTGTTTGCACAAAGTTGTGTTTTATGTTATTTTAATTTGTCCCGTGACAGCATATATTTATGTTTCTGTACACTATGTCCTGGTATTATCTCAATGTTCACTCTCTTATGACATACCGGTAATATTTCTGGTGTAAAGACTGTGTTTATGATTCTCGGCATGAGATTAGGCAACATGTTTGTTCGTGTACAATAGTGCAACATGTTTATGATCCTCATGCGCCAAATTACTTCCTTACTGTCAAAGATGCTTAGTATTTTTCCACTTAACACACGATACCTGGCACATGGGAACAGTCCTTTGTTCAGCACTTCTGCTGTGTTCTTGGGGCCACAGGTGGCTCTTCTACCCTCTGTTGCCATCTGTTTTGCTTTGTCTTGTAAAACTGGCTTGTTTTTCACCCCAGCTGAGGGAGAAGAGTGCATAATGTAGGTCAGCAGATAAGAGCTTCCTGCTGGTTACACATTGCCTGACACACACACACACACACACATGCGCGTAGACACGTATGCATACACACTTCCTGTATCCACAAATCCAGCTGCTGTTCAACTGGTGGGTTGTTTTCAGACCAGTACACCATAGAACAGGTCTGAAATTAATGTAACCACGCTCTAACACACCACGTTTCTTTAAAAGAAAATGCCGTTCCAGATTCAAATGTCTTCCTGCTCTCCCCTCTTCTCGTAATTAAAGATCTAAGTGTCTTCCTGCTTCCACCCCCTTCTGATTATCAGCGCAGGTATTTTTTTTCTTTCCTTTTTTGATAGGAAGTCTAATCATTAGTATTCTCGTCAAGAACCTGGGCTCATCGGATCCATGTGATGCTCTACAGGAGCGACGGGCCACTATTTCCTCACCTCCACTGAAAAACACAACAGACCTGAAGCAGATATAATTACTGCTTACATACGTGATGCATTTGTTGTCCTGTTGCCTGCACTAACCGGAGGTTAGCTTATCTCAGGTCAAGCAGCATCTGGCCTTTCAATTTTAGTGTAGCTGAGAAGATGTACAGGAACAGTAGGCTGTGCTTATGTGGGGCAAATTATGAATTAATAAGTGACTAATTAAATTCCTACATGCACAGCAACAGAAGATGTCTGTAATGAGCAACACCAGTGTGTGATTAGGTAAGCAAAGTGTCACAGAGCGCATCAAGAGTGAATCAATTGGGTGATTGTGTTGGTCATGTGGGGCTGTGTGGAACATTCATTTGTGGCATGCACTTATTGGATAATTATACTGATGTTAGAAAATTGTGCATTTGTCCTCATGTTCTCGTCTTTGTGTTTCCTTCAGGTTTCCACTGTCCTGTTTGCTCTAAGTTTATGGCATCAGATGAAATAGAGAAGCACCTGCTTGTGTGTTTCAGCAAAACACGCCTCACCTACAACAGTAAGACATTCGTTATGATTCCAAATAACTGGAAAGTATTTCTGAAACTGAAAAATGAGGATGATTCTTAGCCCTGAAGTTGTCTGTTTTTCACTATGACTCTGTAAATGTTTGGTATTTATTTTAGATCCTTTATTAAAATAAAAGCTGCAGCACCACATTTTTCACCTTTTCTCCTTGTGCCAGGTGAAAAACAGATTGGCCTTTACTTGTGAAACTTCATCGTGTGTTCACACCCACGATGCAGTCACAACATTCGTTTTTCATTTGTAGATTGTCTAATTTAAAGGATTTCCAGAATCCTGAAAAGGTAACATCTGTCAAGAGTTGTGTAACAAATCGGTAACATTTAGAAAAACTAGATGAAGGCAATTGATTCGCTGTGGCGACCCCTGAAGGGAAAAGCTGAAAGGAAAAGAAGAAGCTGAAAAGATAAAAGAAATGCAGTTTGACCCCCTGGAGGGTCCTGACCAATATTTTGGGAAACATGAAACGTTTACCCCCCGCCAAGAAGGTCACGCTTGTATTGCTATAGGTCTGTTTGTTTGTTAATCAATGAGCAGGTCATCTCTGAAAGTTGACTGTCTGCTAAGGAAGGAAGAGGTGATTAGATATTCAGGCAAATCTAGATTAATGTGCGGATCCAGAAAATAATTTGCCGCCTCAGCAGAGGCTCTAGGTTCCTCCCTAGTTTATTATATTATCACACTTTATGACTAACTCTAATGTATTATGTCACATGATGTAAGTAATTGATATAAAGTTTTTTTTCTGTTTTATTTGATGTTTGGTTCTTAAACCAAATACAAAAAAACACAATTTTACAGTTTTGAAATAAGTACATTTTTATACAAATCCTGGAATTCCAAAACTGACTCTAAAATTTAGTACACAACACTGTGCTGCTGCTCCTGTCTTTACTTCCTCAGTCATATTTTATTAATTTAAAAAAATTAAAAATTGGATCATAAGAATTATGCAAAGTCACAAGTCCAACTATTAAATTATTATTACATAGATGCACCTGTGCTGGACATTTAGTGAAAATATGCAAATGTGCAGCTGTATCACATGCAGCTACACATATGACATCAGTCCAGCTGTGTGTTTGCACCTGTCTGCAGTACATACAGCTACATGCTCAGGCAGGAAAGCGTGCTTTCTGTTAATCCAGTTTTCACCACTTCCTGCACAGAGACTTCACGGGTAGGTGTTTTCATACACTATATTACCAAGAGTATTCGCTCACCCATTCAAATGATAAGAATCAGGTGTCATAATCCCTTGGCCTGGCCATAGGTGTATAAAATCAAGCATGCAGACTGGGAAACAAGGCATTTGTGAAAGAATGGGCCGCTCTCAGGAGCTCAGTGAATTCCTGTGTGGAACTGTCATAGGATGCCACCTGTGCAACGAATCCAGTCGTGAAATTTCTTCGCTTCTAAATATTCCACAGTCAACTGTCAGCTCTATTATAACAAAATGGAAGCTTCTGGGAACAACAGCAACTCGGCCACGAAGTGGTAGGCCACGTAAAGTGACGGAGAGGGGTCAGCAGATGCTGAAGCGCATAGTGCAAAGAGGTCGCCGACTTTCTGCACAGTCAATTGCTACAGAGCTACAAACTTCATGTGAGCTTCAGATTAGCCCAAGTACAGTACGCAGAGAGCTTCATGGAAGGCGACTGCATTGTGCCGACTGAAATTTGGCGGAGGAGGAATTATGGTGTGGGGTTGTATGTCAGGAGCTGGGCTTGGCCCCTTAGTTCCAGTGAAAGGAACTTTGAATGCTTCAGGATACCAAAACATTTTGGACAATTCCATGCTCCCAACCTTGTGGGAACAGTTTGGAGCGGGTCCCTTCCTCTTCTAACATGACTGTGCACCAGTACACAAAGCAAGATCCATAAAGACATGGATGACAGAGCCTGGTGTGGATGAACTTGACTGGCCTGCACAGAGTCCTGACCTGAACCCAATAGAACACCTTTGGGTTGAATTAGAGTGGAGACTGAGAGCCACGCCTTCTCGACCAACATCAGTGTGTGACCTCACCAATGCGCTGTTGGAAGACTGGTCAAAAATTCCTATAAACACTCTCCTCAACCTTGTGGACAGTCTTCCCAGAAGAGTTGAAGCTGTAATAGCTGCAAAAGGTGGACCTATCATATTGAACTCTGGGTTAGGAATGGGATGGCACTTCAGTTCATAGTATGAGTCAAGGCAGGTGAGCGAATACTTTGGTAATATAGTATATAGTATTTTATTTTAAGTAGTATATGTGAAAGGTTCTGTTTTACCTTTCCTGAGGATTTATTTTGCTATGTGTGCATGGAAACTGAGTAACTGTCTTATTCCCGTGCCTCGGGTATTGACAGTAGGGCCTGTCGTCATTTAATATGTGGGTAAACAGCCACCTGAAAAGAAACTTCAACATTGTGTGGTTTCGGGTTTGTTTCATCGGGAGCACACTTTTCTCTGGGTCGTTCAAACATTATCACACTATTATACCCTGGAAAGTGTGATAAATAACGACACTATCCTACACAGAATGCAACATGTTCTGCTTGAGGGCTTCATATCAGTACTCCATGAAGTCCAAACTTCACATCAAATGTCATGTATGTAACATAAATTAGAACAGAACATCCAATTAGTGAAAATGACTGATTTGTGTTTGTGTTGGGAAACTCCTAGGACAAGCACGCATGATAGAAGGTAATCAGGCTCCAAAGGTTAAACAGCTGGTTAGTTTGTTATTCGGGAGTCTTAGAACTAAACAGAAGATCTGATAAATGATTAGATGTGTAAGAGAATTTGTCTGTTTTCTCTTTCTCAGAGGACATTTTGTCCAGAGATTCTGGGGAATGTGCAATCTGTTTGGAAGAGCTGGAGCAGGGAGACACCATCGCCAGGTTGCCCTGCCTCTGCATCTACCATAAAGGGTAACAGCCGCACACAAACACACACCAATAAACACTTGGTAATAGCAAAGCTTGACAATATGAAGTTTGAGATACGTATGTACACATTTAGAAGTTCTGACAAGTGTTTGTATCTGGTAGTTTGACATATAGGGAAATGCAGATGTTTGTTTTCTTCCCCAGAGGAGATGAGAAGATTGGCCCCAATTTCATGTCTATACAGTTTCTACTACCCTTCATTGGTTGGTTTAGCTGAGCTGAATCTTAATCAGCTCACTAGTGTCCAATCAAAAGACGGCACAACCCATAGCAGTATTTAAATGGCAGCCTCCCTGCTAAGCTAAGCTAACCTACTACTTGCTGTGTCTTCTATTCAACAGACTGATATATGAATGCTGCTACTAACTGCCTAAGTAACTAAAATTTTATCATTAGTTGTAGTAAAATTTGCAATCATTATTAATGTATTAATTATATAATAGTACTGGGATTCATAAAGAATAATGTTCCTCTGACTTCCTCCTCCAGATGTATTGACGAGTGGTTTGAGGTGAATCGCTCGTGTCCGGAGCATCCCGTGGACTAGAGTACAGTTCCTGTCTACTGTACCCGTACCTCATGCCAACACTGTCTTGTTCCAGCAGAGCATCATCAGTGCTTCTCAGGGATTATAAGACATTATTGTGCACAGGATTTTTCATGTTGCTTTATTATGGACTATGGATATGCTTCTCTAAACATCGGGGGATGTTAAATCAGCGAACCACTGGTGGAGTCATTTTGTCTCCAGAAAAATATGCGAATGTTCCTTTTGCCATCTGCTGGCCTTTTTAGTGTGTTGATGAATCCTATGATCTCACCTGAACTGTTGAACTATCTGGTTTTATTCAGAGGACTTCTATGAACAACATGGTGGGGGATGGTTTTCAGCAGAGACTTCTGAAAACTGAAAAGCTTGTGCAATGTAAAAACAGCCATAAAAAATTATACCAGCTTTAAGGGATGATTACAGTGTTGACGGTAGTTAGGAACTAGTTCTTAATTTTATTGCAAAGTTGGCTATCAGTGCTTGTTAAACAATCATATGTTCCCACCCATCATCTGACGTGGAGCAGTCTGGCTCTGCTAATCACCTAACCGTTTGGAACCACAGTAATTTGAGTGTGTGCTTAAGTGGTGAAATTAAAAATAGACAAAACATGTCTGATGATGATTCACGCTCTAAGGAGTGCCATGATATGCTGCTATGTCATAGACTGGAAAGTTTCTCATAACTTTTGAAACTTTGTTCGTTTTACTTTCTGTTTGTACTGTAATGAATTGCACAACGATAAGTGTTTTGTCTCGTAACTGAACTGACTATTAAATATTTAATTTAGTAGCTCAATTTTCACAATTACCTATATGTAATGGAATTAGTCATGGCCAACATCTGACTTATTGTAATTGTGCATTTTTCTATTTAAGATGGTTGGAGACCAGAGGAAGATGTAGAAGGGAAATGAGGCAATAAAAAATGTTGTAAAATCAATATTTTATTATCATGCATGCATTTGTTTTTGTTGTTTTGTTTTGCTAAAGGGGAGAATTTAGAGGGTGTGTGTGTCGCAGACATTTCAAAGACTGGGGAAATTCATATTATGAAAGTCAAAAGCAGGTTAATCTTTATACCAATGTCTAACACTTTGAAATCGGGAGGCCCATGTGAGTAGGAATGATTGTTTTATAAGATGTTTTTAGTTTGATCTGTCAGTTTTCTTCAGTTCGTTGAAGAATGCTGAACTATCCAAAACATTGTTACAATTAAGTAATAAAGACATAAAATTAGTGTACGATGATGGGTTCACTCATTATTTTTCACTTAAGAACTGGGCTCAAACATATTTTAAAAAAAGAAACACCTGGAGTGTGAGCTGACAGTGGGAGGTGTCAGCTCACTTCCGGAGCACTGCCGAGGCGTCCTTGAGCAAGGCAACGTCGCCCTTACAAATCGCTCATTTTGGGCGGAGCACGAAGGACCTGCCCGCCACTCTACCTCCCATTGCATGCGTACAGGCTCCATGTGTGTTTGTTTAGGGCCTGTACACACACACACACACACACACACACACACACACACACACACACACACACACACATACGACAGTAGGGCAGAGCACTAGCTTTGATCTATGGTCTTAACACTAGCCTTCTTCCTCATCTTTCTATCTTATCCGGTTCCTGAGAGTACAAAAGATGAAATTTGACCTTGACCTAGTTTTCTCAAGGTCATCTCACTTTCATCCCCTTTGTCGCCCAAGTACTGCGCTTTTTGTTTCATCTTCTATCTGCAACGGTTGGTGGACATACGAACGAACAAACACGAACACTGACAATTACAATATAACACTGCTTTGAACCGGGATGTAATAAATATTTTTAAAATATTGTTTTATCATTTTTACATTAGATTGTTTTAATTATAGAAACAATAGTCCTGAATATTTGTGTCATGTAATGTAACTTCATGCTTACTGTGCTCTGGTTTGATGATAAATACAGTGACATAACAATATTACACAATGACAGTAGTCAATATCCAGAACCAAATCAATATTAAACGGTAAAGAAACAGTTTAGAAAGAGTTGAATGTTTCAGATACTTCGGTCTGTGGTTTGACAAGGTTTCCTGGGCAACTCATGTTCGCAAAATGATCGAAATCCTTCACATACCGGACAAATATAAAAGGTCATAGAAAAAGTCATCCCACACAGGAGATGCTTCAATCTCGCCAAACCAACAAAAACTTCAAGACCTTTTGATGTACAACACAAAAGTTATCAATGAGCTATAAATAGGACAACTTTCAGCCGTACAGCTTAGTATGTTCAACTAAACCAGGTTTTATTCGGATCAGATTCAAGTAGTGCTTTAGCAAGCAAAAATAACATGCAATCACAAGTAGGTACAGGACATGAAGTGACTCATGTCACTGCGCACTTCAATCGGGGGGTGGCGGAAGTGAGCAGCACATTACAATCTACTAAAAATAACAGAAGAAGAAGAAGAAGAAGGGAGAGCAGGAGAAAGAAGAAGAAGACTACAACGACAAAGCATTTCCCCTTCTCTTATTGTACCATACTGTAGTTAAAAATCTACGTTTTCACTTGACAAACATTTGAGTCGTAACGTAAGTGTTTATTGAATATTATTTTATGACTTAAACGTTTTGCCTTTGATGCCTACCTGACTCTCACTCAGCTGGCATCATTTGGAGCCCAGTAGCTAGCTAGTGAGCGGGTTAGCCGCGTTTTTCAGTGTAAAGTTCCAGCGGAAATCTTGGGTTTTGCGGGATATTAGTTCTAATCCCACCTCACGTTCTATGAATCCTAAGTCTTATCGGTTGTTTCTGTTTGTGACTTGACAGCTTAACGTTCAGGATGTCGTATATGCTGCCACATCTCCATAATGGCTGGCAGGTCGACCAAGCCATTTTGTCTGAGGAGGACCGAGTCCTTGTGATCCGCTTTGGACACGACTGGGACCCGACATGTATGAAGATGGACGAGGTTCTCTACAGTATTGCAGAAAAGGTGCAATTTGTGTCTGATCAGTGGCAAAGTGGTGTGTATGTCTGTGTGTCTGTGTGTGTCTGTGTGTGTGTCTGTGTGTGTCTGTGTGTGTGTCTGTGTGTGTTTGTCTCTGTGTGTGTCTCTGTGTGTCTGTGTGTCTGTCTGTGTGTGTGTCTGTGTGTGTCTCTGTGTGTGTCTGTGTGTGTGTGTGTGTGTGTGTGTGTGTGTGTGTGTGTCTCTGTGTCTGTCTGTCTGTGTGTGTCTGTCTGTCTGTGTGTCTGTCTGTGTGTCTGTCTGTGTGTCTGTCTGTGTGTGTGTGTGTGTACCAGATTGAGCAGAATTTATCGATGCGTTCTCAGTAGCACCTCCTATTGGTGTCATCTGTGTAGGTCCTCATTCATGCAGGTCGTGGTTATTCAAATCGTTTAAATCTATTCGCTGGACTTTAAGAAAGTTTTGAGGACATTTCACCGCTCATCCCGGAGGCTTCTTCAGTTCTGGTGGTGGCTGGTGCCTCAGCTTTTAACCTCTGTAAGGAGTTAATCTGTGGGACAGTGTCACTTCAAAGATTATTTCTCTTGACTGGTGTTGTTCTGTATCACTAACCCCAAAGCTTTTGTCTTCGGCATTTGAGAATAAGACTCAACCATTGTTCTTTGTTTCTTTGAATATCATCAAATTTAAAAATGGCTTTTTTACCACAAAAATCGAATGTATTTTTTCTTTGTATTACTGATCCTAAATATGGTCAGAATATCTTATTGAAAAGTGAGCAACACTTTCACTGAAGCTGTTTGTGTTCTTTTAACTGTCAGACTGGTAGGAAGATTTGTGGCAGTTCATTTCAAACATGATTCGCACCTTCATATCCTGCATTTGAAAACTAAGTATGCAGGATTAAGAGGTATACATTAATTATAATTATGTTCATTGGTTATTCAATTTCTGAATCTACTCAATAAATTTGGGTAAACTGCAGGCAGTGTTTTGTTTTTAAAATTTGGATTTATATTTTTTGTAATTTTGCATCGTTTTACATGCAGCAATGAATACTGTTTTGAAAAACAATTTGTTAAATGAATTCTATCTGCTTCCTGATAGGTAAAGAATTTTGCAGTCATTTACCTGGTGGACATCACTGAAGTGCCTGACTTCAACAAGATGTATGAGTTGTACGACCCCTGCACCGTCATGTTCTTTTTCAGGTTAGAACACAGTCTCAAGTTTAAGAATATCAGTGTGCTTATTTTATATTTTAATTGCAATTCAAATTAATTTCAGTGCTGTATGAGTAACTCGACGTTTTATTGAGTCAGTTTTGGATATTGCAGTGTCAGACCATGACATGCTTTTTGTGTTTTCCAGGAACAAACACATCATGATTGATTTGGGCACTGGTAACAACAACAAGATCAACTGGACAATGGAGGACAAACAGGAGATGATAGACATTGTTGAAACCGTTTACCGTGGAGCAAGAAAAGGAAGAGGTCTCGTAGTTTCCCCAAAGGATTATTCTACAAAATACAGATATTGATTTTTATTTTTCCAGATGTTTTGTGACATGAAACAAAGACTAAGTTACAGAACTTATGGAAGATTTTTTAAAGCTTTTTTTTCCTGTGATACAAAAACAATCTTTTTCATTCAGATGTGTGTAATATTGTGCCAATTGTTTGGCTGTGAATTGAGGAAGTATTCGGTTTCTTCAGTGAGGTTTTTTTCCTGGAAATTGGTTCATATGAAACCAGACACAGTGTGACAGTCATCGTGTTTCAGCGCTTTAATAAACATGGATAGTTACTTATGAAAGGTTTTCACAGTTTACTTATCTTGAAAATAAATACTCTATTAATGTCACACAGATAAAGCAAACTGCACAAGATGACAAGAAGTAGTTGGATCTGCAAAGTAGAAGGCAAAGCTAACATCGGGTGATTTCATGCAGTCTTTAGTAGCTGCTGGTGTCTCTCTTAGGAATTGTGGTTCATGCATGGAACAGGAGACTATGCTGCGTCCTGTGAATGGAATAATGCACAAAGAAATCAGTAGTGTCACAGAAATATGAGGAGCAACTATGAAAACTACAGTAAAAACAGCTGAAGTTCCTGTTTATGTTTTGGAGTATGTTGGCAATTCAGGTGAGTATTTATTGACTGCCCTTTACTGAGTCAGTCATGTGACAGCATGCTGACATAAAATTATTAAATTTTTCCTGTCTTAATTCCAACAAAAAGCATCCAACTTCTCACAAATGCAAAATAGCATCACTCAGCTGAAGAGTTTTGTTAAAAGTTGGGTAGATCGTGATAATCGGTGCCACAAGGCACGAGAACGTTTTCTCAAACTGTCCAGCAGGTGGAGCTAAAACGTTTGGTATCTCGTCTTTGTACTGAATAGATTGCTGTTTGGTAGATCTTCCAGACCTCTTTTTTTACTACTGAACAATAAGTTTTATTATTTTAGGGACCATTTCAAACACAAGATCACATATCCAAATTCACCTACAAATAATGATTAAGTCCAATCCTGTTGAATGTGAGCGCCCATTCCCTTCTTATCAACACTATCCAGAAAATTATAGAGGCAGATAATCTGATAAAGAGTGGATGGATTATATTATTTGAAGATTAAATATAGAGGTTCACAAATTACATTTTTGGAGCCAAAAATGTTTTGCTTTTAGATCATTTTCATTTGTCACCATTTTTGGTATAACAGTATGAGAGGCCACACAATACACTGACCTGTTTATGTGTGCTCTCTGATAGGCATGACTGTATTCAAAATAAACTAATTTCCTCATGTTGTGTGTAGACCCATAAACATTGCCCCCAGGCCTGCTTTGTCCTTTCCATTTACATCAACCTACAGTCTGGTGAGCTTTTGTCTTTGTCTGGCTTGTCCCCACAGGGCTCATGTATACATTACTGTGCCACTGCCGTCATCCGGAGTTCAGGGGCCAAAGGCCACCTCTATTGGCCCATTATAATTCACATTATCATGCATTGTTGTTCCAGTTACTGTTAATCAGCTCTGCCCCACGGGGGGAGAGGAGGTCTGGAGGACTGGGTTACTGGGGAACCTTAGTCTAGACACTTACGGAGACTGACTGGATGTACAGTACAGTATAGTGTGTGTGTGTGTGTGTGCGTTTGTGGAGAGATAAAGAAGGAGGAAGAATTGATTTTATGAGGGGCTTTATGGGGAATATACACACTCAACCCCTAGAGCTGTGCTAATCCAGGATCTGTTCTCAACTGATAGTGTTTAAGTGGATCTGCACAGCGAGTGAGCAGCAGGCCGGCCACCAGGATCATCTGGGTGCCAAGGGGAAGACATGTTGGCATCTTTCCATCCCTTCTCCCAGGCTTTCCTCTCTCCTCTAGGCTGTTGGTGTGTTTGTGGGTGCCCGAGTGGGGGGAAGGGTGAGGGGCAGTTGCCAGTTTCTGGGGCACTCCACCCCCACTAGTGGAGCTTCATCAATTGGCACTGATGCAGACAGTCATATTCGTATAACATGCTAACCCATTCTTCTTACCCATTTACTCTAGTGACGTTCTAATTTTGCCAATTTGATGAAGGTCACACACAGAATCATACACAGGTCAAGCCAAAGTGAAATCTGACTCCTGCTTTTAATGCTTTTTTTGTACTAGATTAAGGGCCGTGGTTCCCCAAAATCCGGATTGTAAGTATTGTGCTCATTGGTGTACAAGTCGAATGCAGTTTAAATATTGAGACTGATGGGGCATTTGTGGGAAATTCTAAATAATTATTCCGCCTTAGCCTAAATACTTAAAACATGACCCAAAATGTGTGACACATTCATTTGACATAAAAACCTTTATTGCAACTTATTGTCAACATTAAACTATGACGTAGAGATGAAGCACATGCTCTTTAATGGTTGACCCTGTTAGCTCCACGGGAACAACAGAAAGAAGAACTGTAGAGCAGAGCTGGAAATATTAGTGACAACAGCTACATAAATACATTTGTGTTCAGATCTGTGGCCTTTATCCTGAGTGTGCCTCAAAGCACTCATCCTACAACTCATCTCTCTCCTCTTACGTTATAACAAAACATTTTTACATAACCAGGAATAACTGAGGTCTCACTCCTCTCAGTATTTTCATTCCCTAATTCCTTTGAAAGGGATGTTGATTCAAACACACGGTGAACAGATATAAGGGGGTGATTCATGCTTATATTCTAAAAGGAGAGCTGGTTAAAACAAAAAGACAGCTGCATGGGGTCTATGGTGAGTTTGAGTCGTGTCCCTGTGGGGGCATTAGTGTAAAATAAGAGCTGCGCTCAAGTTGGTAAAGATGAACTAAAGCAGATGTTTCACACTGATAATAATCTGAAACAAACAGGCACAAATCCTATGCCATTAACGCCCCCCGCCTTGCCTCGTCTGTGTACCTGCTGACACACTCAGCAGCCGTGTGCTGTGCTGCTTTAATACCTTCATTGAGACACAAATAGCGTGTGTGTGTGTATGTGTGTGTGTTTTTTTGCAGTGACACGACTGAAGTCGAGGTACTGCCCACACTTGGATCACATGATGCCTCTTTGTTGTATGCAGTTCCATTCATGGCCAGTCTCTCCATTCAGAAGCTCCAGGCCAATTAGCACCTGTCCTGTTCTCACAGCCAGACCAGGCATCCTGATATGGGAGGTGTGATGCTGAGAAAAACCCCAGCTGAACCAACAGAAACACACACACACACACACACACACACACACACACACACACACACACACACACACACACACACACACACACACACACACACGTTAAGCAGATAAAGTCAAGGTGCCTTATCCGTCCACAATCTGTCAGACACCAGTGATTCTGTAATTTTGTCACTGATGCTCATAAACATTCAAACGACTCTTGTCTTTATATTTTTAAATATAGAATATGAAATCTATTGATATAAAGTCAGTAAAAAAAAGAACATAGTCATAATTTTACTGGAAACAACTCTTAATATTATGAGGATAAAATCTAAATATTACAAGGATAAAACTGTTAAATTTTGAGTATCATTCTTTCCACTTGTACTGAATCCAACCAACCAACCTCACTGTTTGCTGTGTTGGTGTTCATCGAATTGCATATTGATGCAACCAGTGGTAGCCTCACAGTTTTACACTATCAGACATCTCCATAAAAGAGGTCATTTTCTCCAAGTGTGACTGTTTCTACTTTGGAACAGACCCAGTTTGTCACGCAATCTTTGTGACGCCCTGACGCTTCACATTCTTTGTTTCGATACTCGTGATGTGAGTTTAGAATTCCTACTTCATCTGTGTTCTTTAACTACTGTGACTTTTTTTTGTTATTCAGACTTATTCTTGTAGTATTTTTCTCCTTATTGTGAGCAGTAGGACCAGACTCCTACATTACCCGAGACACCTTTGACTTCCTGAAAAGTAGGTTCTAAGGTCAGCAGTAGTGAAATTAGATCTGAAAGACAGCAAGACAGTATAATTTCAAGTATAAAATCTTTTACAATTGATTGGCCAAAGGAGAGAATGATGGGTTGTGATTGGATAATGAGTTAATGAGTAGCTGAAGCTTGAAACATAGCATAAAACTGAAGCCAAATTCAAAGAGGTAGCCTTTCTTACATGTATGAATATGGTGACACTTGAATACTGATTACTGATGATTAACTTATTACTATGTTGATAACATTACCAAAACACAGTTAATACTCACTATTGAACAAAGACACTGTACATGTACACTGTACAGTCCAGGTCTGACTAACACAAACTGTGGCCTCTTCTAATAACACCATCCTTCCTTCTTTTCACAGTTTCCTGTTCTTTTTCTGCCTCAACATCATCTGAGCCCTCTCAGCCACCGTCCCCTACCTGCCTGCCTGTGCTGGTACAGCCCCCTCTCTCTGCCTCTATCAATGCATTTTGCCCTTATAAGGAGAGAGCACAGGCAGACTGTACTAACAGTGTCAGCTCAATGGGGGTGTTGCAGGGGCACAGTGACTGTACAGGCGGGTGAGATGGGAGAACACATGCAGGGAGGGGGTGGTATGAGGGGGATGGGGGTTGTCAATCTACCAGTTTTGTCAATGACTCTAAAATTGATGACAGACAGGGACACAGGAAGGAAAAGTTGGGGCAAGAAGAGAATGGACAGACAGGTGAAAGGGAGACAGGTGAATGTGTCTGGGGTTGGGGAGTGTCACCTAGTTCAGTCATTTGTATTCCCACTTGATTTTTTTAAAAACTGTTTTACCCTATAGATTTAATAACTTCATGATACCTTGACATAATCACTGTGCTCTCACCCAAACCATGAGCTCCATCATGTCTGTCCTGTTACGTGTTACATGTCATGTCATGTCCATGTTAGAGAAAAACACGGTTAACAAAACCACACTCATCTCTGTTCTCTTTTTTCTTATGTCTACAGGAAGGTCTGAGCTCATTTAATGAAGTTTGCAAAGACCATTTCCTTGTTATCAATTTTTATGTTTTTACTCATTTTAAACTGTAGACAAAGACATTTTTACCACCACATCCACATCTGTATAAACACAGTACAGGAAGTATAACAGGCTCTATTATGTCTGTGGCCCTCAAGCTGGACATTCTAAAAGAAGATAGCAGCAGCGCCACCCTCTGAGCACAGAATATGAATGTTTTTGGGTCACACAGCAAGTGTTGCTTTTAGCTTGCAACCAAATGCAGTCTCTCTTGACGTTATCCTTGTTTTCTTTTACCTTGATGGCGCTAGAACACTTTATTCTTCATAATTCAGAAATTTGCATGATGGGACAACTGACCTAAAAAGAAAATAATAGGCACATAAGTAACCCAGGGCGATCCACTTTATGCATTGAAGAAATAATGTTCAATATTAATATTTCAACAAAAAAACAGAAACAGAAGGCAGCTTACCTTACAATCAATACCTGAAATGAAACACAACATATTCAGATTTCACTGCTGTTATATTGATGAAGTATAATTTATATTATATAAGATCAAGTGCAAGAAAGACACTTCTGTACAATTAAAGTTAATAAATGGCTCAACAATCATTCATTCATATTAAAGGTATAGGAAACTCATTTTAAAGTGATATATATTTTGTTAATTGTTATGAAAAAATGAAAAAATTTTTTTCCTGATGTCTGGCATCATCCCTGTGGTCAGGACACTTTATAATCTTCGCTGCAGCAGCTTCTGTATTGGGCTCCCCAGCAGGGGTCACGTGGGGTCATATGTCATCGGCGACACCCGTCGCTTCATCAGTCAGGGCAGCCGATACAACACAATACTATCACTGTAGCGATAAATCCGATAAAATTGTTCCAACACCACAGGAGTTAGACACAAAGATAGGAACCTATCTTTCTTCAAAATACCTTCTGGAAAGATTGTAGCGCAATGGAAAACCAGATTAAACAGGGTCAAAATTACCAAAAATCCAAGAATCTGCCATGAGCTCTTCACCCTGGATGATTTTGAAAGAGATTTGAAGGTAAGATCATTTTCAGATAACCAATAGTATTTATTCAGAATTCCCAAGGTTTAGTGGATAATTAATTCATGTCTGGAGCTACTGGAGGTATTGCATAAATGTTTTTATGACCAGATTATCACGTGATTATGGCACATGCGAAAAGTAAACAATATCAAAAGTGATAGACAGGTCATTTTACTGAGACGATCTGTGAGACTGAAATAAAACATACAAAAACAGCATGACTTTAGATGATTTTGTGAGAAATAGATGTGATACTGTCGACTTGCTACGTCGTCGCTTGCTGTATATTTATACAGTATAACGGTGCTGATATGGATTCATCGTGATACCTACAATTGCATCACTTCCGCACGCTCCGTAACTTAACATACATTTTGTTTTTCCAAGACCCCATTGATCATAAAAAAATAATAATGCCACTAAAACTTTTGTTTAATTATGTACTTCAAATACACACCTGGTTCATTTTGAATGTCCTGTCCATTCAATATACTGAGGGTTTGCATGCGGTATATATACAGTAGGTTTCACTGGAAGCAAACTTTCTCGACAAGTTTATGCAAATGTTGTTACTCACCATCCTCCCTCGGTATCCTTGGATACAAGTTATTTATTCATTTTGGTCTGTTTCGCTGCAGAGCTGCGCCTCTCAGAGTAATACAGCCAGATCAGGTGACAATCATGAGCCTCAGCTGACATCTGCGCGCACGCGTGCGCGAGCGTGCACACACACACACACACACACACACACACACACACACACACACACACACACACACACACACACACACACACACATACGCAGCAATAGAATTTTAAAATACAGTGCACCTTCGTTTGTCGTAGTTAGTGCGTTCAAGGAACCACACGCGATTATCAAATTACGCGATAGAGCGACGGACTATTTCTCTTATTATTTAATGTAATTTAAACATTTATGACCCTCCCCTTACTGATATTAAACCACCTTCTCTCTGTATTACCTTTTCCCAGACTCTTCTCTACTGTGTAAAGCACTTTCGTGTCTCACGTAAGTCCGACTACTCGTGGAAAGTAGCGCACTTCTGGATGCCGTCAGCCAATAGAAAGCGCGTACGGTATCACGTGACTGCCAACCAAAAATCTGTGATGTGGTGAGGTCAGGAGCGGTGATGCGCTAATGCGCGAGGGAGCAATGTGTTATTTATGTGTCACTGAGGTTTTATTTTGTCGACTTGCTGTGTGTTTTAGGGTCAAACCTCACGTGAGATTGGCTGACATTTGGTATTGTTTGCTTTTAATTTGATGAACTGGATAGGATTTTCCCAGAATGCAACACAAATGAGTTAACAGTCAGTAGCTATTTTTTTTAACTATAACTGATATGGTGATTAGAAGATGGATGGATATCAGCAAAGTCAAGGCTTCATGAAGGCGTCAAGGCTAGAACCGACCGTATGATCTTTCAAATAAAAAAATCCTAAAAACTTATGCAGTTTGGACCTGATATTTCACTCACACACAAACACACACACACACACACACACACACACACACACACACACACACACACACACACACACACACACCACCGGTGTGAATTTCATGGTGTGGTGAGAACAATTTCCTGTATATGTTGGAGAGGGATCAGCGGGTCAGGAAGGCCTCGCATCAAAGACGAGGTTTATTCACAGACAATAGTCAGAACTCACCGATGTTTCAAGAGAATTCTGCCATTGATGGGTTCATAAATGATACCGTATGTAGAAAGGCAACACATTCGTATTAGTAAGGCAGGACAATGAGTCAATGTGGTCACACAGAGAGCTCAGACCATGACGTTTAATCTGCTACTCACCAAACCAGCATATGTTACCATTTGTGTGCTGGAGAAGCCTCGAAGTTTAAGACATGTCGTCAGGATTAACAGCAGGAACATCTATCCTCTCCTGGATGGGTGTTAACCCACCGAGTCTTTTAAAATGCCACTGAAAAAGAACAAATTAAATGTACAGGTTATTAGATTAGAGAAAACATGCTACATTTTCTGAGTTAAAATATCTGTTTTAGCTTAAAACCACATAAAACCAAAAAGAATCGAGGTGTGCATCATTGTAATGAGTCTCACATCAGTTCTACACAAACCCTCCCACGCACAGAGCTTCAGTGACTTATGAATAAGTGTGTGACAATGGTCGTATTCATGCTTCAGCCTCCTTGCTATCCTTCTGGAGATAGACACACGTGTTCAGTGAAATGAAGTCTCACACACCAACATGAAGTGTGTTTTCATTCACCATGTTTTATCACCCCCCTGAACAGAAGGGTGTCAACCACTGCAGCACCACTTCAATGTCTCTGTGCACCTCCTCCTGCGATGGACTACAGGTTGCACAGGTGCATTCTGGTACATGAAGTCTAGTCAGACTTTCTTTGAATCTGTGCCTCCAGACTCCCTTACTTTTCCAATATGACAGATATACAAGCCACAAAGTGTTTTTATCATCACATTGACAACAATACTTCATTTACTATTTGCGTGTGATCACATGCTGCCTGAAGTCTGTTTAGCAATGAGGGAAACATTTTTGGCAAAGTGAGCGAGCAGTCAGAAGTTCCACTTCTCAAATACAACCACAAAAACAGGAAGATGCATGCTTTTTATTTAGGTGTTTAACCGTTAACCCATGTATGCAGCCCCATTGCATCAGAGTTGAATCAACTGGTAAATGATATTTTATGATTGGAAGTAGTTCATCAATTATACATCAGCTATATGCTGGAATACTATCTCTGTGAGAAATAATTCCAGCGTTTGTTTTTCAGAGGAAGCCAAACTACGAACTTCATTTTGCATGGCTTTCATTAACTGTGAATGAGAAGTAGAGATCATTACATCCCGCTTCAAAGCGTTGATGTATTGTAATTGTCAGTGTTTGTGTGTTCGTTTGTTTGTTTGTTTGTTCGTCCGTTTGTCCGTCCGTTCGTTAGTCCACCAAATACCTTCGCAACCGTTGCAGATAGAAAGATGAAACAAAAAAGACATTACTGTACTCGGCCAGCAAAGGGGATGAAAATGAGATGATAACCTTGACCTTGAGAAAACTAGGTCAAGGTCAAATTTCAACCTTTGTACACTCAGGAACAGGATGACAGAAAGACGAGGGAGAAGGCCAGTGTGAGTACAGCCATAGATCAAAGCTATTGCTCTAATCAATGACAGCAGGTCAGAGCACTAGCTTTGATCTTTGACCTATGCAACTACGTCAGGGTAAAATTTTTAATTCAGGGGTGACGTGGGATGTTGCTGTCTGTGACTGCATTGGTGGCAGTTAAAGTATTTTGGTTTAATTTGACCTTTAGAGTCATATTACGTGTTTTCCTGTCCTCAATTCATGAAAACATGTTCAAGTATTAAAACACACCACTTAAGTTCATGTTAGGGTAAAGTTTTTGATAAAAATATTTGATACGTGGGGTTATGCTCATGCCCACAAACAAAAAAGGATGAACAGATGGATGAATGGCACATCTAGTATGTAGTTAATGAACTGGACTCTGCTCACTGTCCACCGATAAAATCACCTGATTCTGTTCTAAATTTGGCTGTAATGCCACCTTTGTTCAAGTAATACACCACATCATCTCATCTTCTTTTCCAGTCCTTTTGGTGAGCACTGGTACGGGTGCAAAACCACCAACTAGACAATATGTAACCTCACAACACACATACACAACTAACACCATCACAAACACAAAGACACACAGACACAGTAACAGTTTAGCCATGACTCACTTAGTCTAACTCTTTTGTAAGTCATGGTCATAAAGGGAGTTTTTCATCGTAATCAATCCATAAATATCAGCTTATTAATGCTCAGCGCTGCTCTGTCCTTACTGGTCTTACTGGTTTACTGCATATATATGTATATAACGGATTCAGCTTCACACCCTGTCTATAACCACTTGTCATGTTAATTTCCTTCCTCTCTGCAGCTCTGTGGCAAATGAGCCTCAGTGTGCACCCACACAGTTTGCAAAAATACCATGCAGCACATCCTTACTCACCATGATTCACTTTCACACTATATGAACAGGAAAAGTCACTGTGCTGCTGAAACAATGTCAAACACAATACAACTCTGCCCCTCATAAACACACACACACACACACACACACACACACACACACACACACACACACACACACACACACACACACACACACACACACACACACACACACACACACACACAGTGCAGTGCCCCCCTCCTCTTGTTGCCAGCAGGCTAGTGGGAGATGTTAGTCAAAGGGGGAGGGTGTGTTGTGAGGGTATGTCGTGTGTGTGTGTGTGTGTGTGTGTGTGTGTGTGTGTGTGTGTGTGTGTGTGTGTGTGTGTGTGTGTGTGTGTGTGTGTGTTTGTGCGTGAGTGTGTGTGTGGTGGGGGTCTTTGTGAGCAAGTGAGGTAGGAGGAGAAGGGGAGAGGGAGGGGGACACAGTGTTCTATTTCTCATAGACCAACAGCTGCTGTCTTCAGTGCGGAGAGAGAGGGAGACAGAAGAGGGAGGGCTGTGAGGCGTGAGGCAGTGCGTGTGCTCAGTGTTTAGGTGAATCCACAGCCCTCTGGCTCACAAGGATAAAGGAGTCTCTTCTAGGAAGACCGAGGAACGCAAGACCGGGAATTTTTCTCCTTTACGCATCCGCATCTCTTGTCTATTCGTTCACCACCAGACAACAGACGCTGGTGTTTGTGTTTTGCCTCTCTCTCTCTCTCTCTGTCCTCTTTTTTCGTTCCCTGCATCCATCTGTGTTTCACCTCAGTCCTGAGAGACGAGAGGAAGCGCAAAGTCAGAGGCATCATCCTCCCCTCTTGCACACCCAGCCGGTAAGCTAAGACATACAACATTTTTTTTCCCCCTCTTCATTTTATCTCTTATTTTAGTGCTCTGCTAATAGGAAAGGGGGCTTACATCATGCACCTGAAAGAGAAGCCATGATCTGGCTTTGCTGGAAGAGGAGGAGGCTGAGGCTGAAGGATGGATGTGGTTTGGACTCCAGTCCTAGGCTGGTCGATGACTGGTGCTTGGTTTCAGCGGGGCTTTGGCTGAGAGAGGGTGTCTGTGGGCAGAAGGACTGGATAGGGAGGGACAGCTGAATTTGTCCCCCACCACATCAGACCCTGAGGGGCTGGTCAGTTGGGGCTTGTCCTCTTTCACTGCAGTGTTTATCCAGAGCGCCACGGTCACTGCCACAGCCACAACCAGACTCACATAAATAGGCTTGTGTGGATTAAGACTTGAATATTTCAGTGATGTCTGATGTCATGAGACGTGTGTGACCTAGAACCATCACAGGACATGCATCATATATCATGTGATGGACCAGTCTGTGAACAGTGTGCGGCCCCTTTTGTTTCCGTTCCGACACATTAATTACACCAGGACTTGTTTGCATCGTCCCAAAAGCAGCTCGGCTGGATTCACTGCGGCAGGTGTTGGAGGTGCGTGGGATCTGGCCAAACGTCTCTGCTAACAGCCTGCTGAAACAATTTTCCCAGATTGTGCTGCTGATCAGAAGGGGTGGGTGCAAGTGGCTGGACTGGAAAACAGGGAGGAGGGATGGAAGGAGGGAGGGAGGGTGGGAAAAAAATGAATGGAGGGATGAATGAATGGGAAGTGTTTAAATTTTTTTAAATGAGGACGAATTCTGGTGTCTTTATTCATGAGAGGGAAACAGGTAGAAGGTGGTGCTGCTTCCTGACAGTCGTCTGTGTGCAAGTCAGGTGGAATGAAGAGATGGGGGCCAGGGATGGAGAGATGGATTAATACTAAGGTAGAAAGAGAAAGCTTGATGAAGTACTGTGTTTCTCAGTGATGATGGGAAGGTAGATGGGAAAAACAGACAGGAGAGGTGGGTAATTGGAATATCCAGACTCTGGTTATCTCTGTAATCTACCGACTCTGGTTATAATCCATGTGAGTAGATTAAAAATGATTTACTGCCACATTGACTTTGATAACAAACACACCCTAACCCATACAGAAAACATAGTTTGATAAATTTAGTTAATGTTATTCTAGTGGCTGTATGAAATACTGTACATTTAATAATAATATTTCTTATTCTGTGAAATCTGCAGATAATTATTAACATTGTTTGGTAAAATGAAAATATATCGCTCCAGGTTGGAATTAGAATCCAGAACCTTTTTTTTATAGAACAGCTGTGTTAGCCACCAGTAAAACCAGTAAAACCAGAAACAAATCACCTCCAGATCAGAGTTGCATCAAGACAGGACACTGCTGAATTGAAACTGGTCATCATTTTTAATTGATCGAAATTAATTTTCGATTCATATATTAACAACTATCAATACACATGGCCATTAGCCAAATTCACCATGTACACTGTGTATGTACATATACAAGTACATGTACGATCACATACACAGTGTTCTACATATCGATGGGCTTTTTACACACTATATAAAATTATATACGGTACTGAAAATCATACACATCTATAAATTATGATTATCATAATTCTGAATTATATTGTATATTGTGTTTACAGCCAATAAATGGCAGATCATGATTATGCTGTGCCTTGTATGTTCATGAATCAAACCTTTTATACAACATGCGTGAAGAACAGCTTGATAGACTGAAGCAGCTAATGTGCGCGTGTGTGTGTGTGTGTGTGTGTGTGTGTGTGTGTGCATATTGAGCACAGGAGCTTATTAACCAATGTGTGTGTATAAGGTTTTTTAAGATGGAAGACTGGCTGCTACGGTATTTACTCCGCTGTTGCTAGGACACTCCCTTTGAACATTTTAACCAAGGCTTTTCATTGGCTTGCTGCAATGATGCAAGATTCTCTCACCCCAAATCTTTCCTGAGCGCCCCTAGAAACATCCCTGTCTGCATTTCCTCCTCTCTCCTCCCTGCTTCTGTGTCACTCTTTTGTCTCACCCCCCTTCTGTGTATCTCTCCTTGTGCCTTCCCTCTATTCAGCCCTCTCCCTCCGTCATTAGCTCATTAATTCATCCCTGCTCTCGATATTTCTTTCGTTCTTCGTCACCCCATACATTCTGTCACTTCCCTCACCCTCGTCGAGTCAAAAGGCTCACAGCAAAATGGTGTTGACAGCATGTGGCCGTGTCTTCCACTGATCATTTTGTCCTGCTGTCTTGCAGAGGATTAGCGTTCTGTGCTTCTCACAACGTTCCGTTTCCGCTGTCCATATGAGGTTCTATATCATATTATGTTGCCTTAGCATGTGTCAGGATTATCATGCTTGACAAGCTGGAAGAAAGGAATGGGGGTTGGGTGTCATAGAGGAAGAGAAGAGTCTTTACATTCTCCTCAGTAATATTCATTTTTTACCTCCATGTTATCTCTCCCCATTTTTCACAACTGAGCAGCGCTCCCCGTTTCGCCTGCGCCGCAGAAGAGAGTAATCTTGGAGAATGTCGGGTAATGCATCTGGAGCCACTGGGAATAGAGAATGGGGTTATTTAAGGTGAAAAGGGGAAAACAATAGGAAAAAGGAGGCACAGATGAGTGACTCTTGTCACGTTTGCAGCATCTCTATCTCACCGTTTGGAGAGCTGTCCTCACACCTCATCAGGTGATGTGTCATGAGCTCCAATTTTAAATGAACCACACAGGGCTTATACGAAGAATATATGAAGATGGAGGGCACATGCAATGAAATGCAAATATGTGTAGCTACCTGAGGGTGTCATGGTTTACATCTGAAAACCTTTTGTCAAATACTGTACCATGAAGCAGAGGAGATGTCCACATGACAGGTCAACAACCTGAAAGCTAAAGAGTGGCAGCAAACTGACAGGATGCTCGATGAAACCTGAATCTACTGTCATCTAAATATTTTACTCATCTACTTTAAATGTTGGTTTCTACTGTACTGTGACAATAGTAATTAACTAATAACACATTCTGTATGTTTGTCCATGTGTCCTGATCCTAATCTCATTTGAACTCTCTTAATCTCATTGACTGTTTGACCCATCTGTGCAACAGTGACATCTGTCACATGGTGTTCCTTTTGTTTTCACCAGAGTCCAGAGTTTAGACCAAACCATTTTGTAACCAGGGCTCACATCATTTGTGAGATATCTGTCTCCACTTGATAATCTTGTGTTTTTTTTTCAGTCCATATTGTCAGGGATGAAGGATTAGTCCCTCTGATCAGAGATGATCCTGTTAGAGGTGGACAGGGTCCACTGATGGAGGGTATGGATAAAGCATGGAGAGGAGTACAGCTGAAGGGAAATTAAAACTGGTGTAGTTGCTCATCAAACTTATTCTTGCTATCTTAATATACTTACTTTGCACCACATTTGTTTTTGTTGACTTGAGAGCTCATGCCTAAACCTGATCAAGAGGCTATATCAGATTGAGAAGCGTATCGGCTGTTAATGTCAGTGTTTAGCCTCGGCTAATGGGCCCACCAGGGCTATTTTATATCTCTATTAGGAGATTGATCAGTCTTTGCGCCCAATGCACAGCACACACAACTTTAGTCAGAGCGGCTTTTTGCCACATGTTTGATATGAAGTAATATCAAACAGTTCTCTGAGTCTTGTGATCATCTGGAATCGTGTTTGACATCAATAGTTGATAAGCCTTTAATAAATTTTAATAAACGTATTTTTTCCAGGGTGGCACTGTGGTGCAGTGGGCAGCGCTGTCACCTCACAGCTAGAAGGTTCCAGGATTGAGTCCTTTCTGTGTTGAGTTTGCATGTTCTCCCTGTGTCTGCGTGGGTTCTGTCCGGGTTCCCCACTTCCTCCCACCTCCAATAACATGCAGTTTAGGTGGATTGATCATAACAAATTGTGTGTAGGTGTGAGTCTGAGTGGTTGTCTTTTGTGTGGCTCTGTGATACACTGTTGATGCGTCCAGATTCCCAAGCTACTCAAAGGGCTCTATGTGACTGTTCTTCACCACCATCTCTCTCCCCCCAACTTGATGCTTACAGGACATGTATGTGTCTGTATGTTAAGGTGGATGGATGGATGGATTGATGAATATTTCTTTCCACATTTATCAAACCTGAATCACCCGTTTAGATCTATAGTAACTTCTTGTATTTCTCTGATACGTTTTAAGGTATGTTTGGGTCTAACAACAGAGTGATCATTAGTTCTTTCACTGAACAAAAAGCAGCATAAAATAACAAGTTGTGGGCCTGACATTGGGCTAATGTGCCATGCTATTTCTCAAACATGGCATTGTGTCGTATTAGTAAGCATTCCAGGTGCATTTTGAAGGATCTTGATGGAACCAGATTTGTTGTTCTCCTAAATCACTCTAGGGCAAGCTATCCAGCTGCTAAATGTACTTTGTGAGATTCTCACCTTAATGCTTTGAAAGAGAACGAATACGTACGTATAATAGTATAGTCATAATGTTCCTCAGTATTCCTTCAAGAAGAAGAACAAATTCCATTAAAGTCAGTTGTCTGAAATCTTAAAATTTAATAAAACTCTTGAGTTTCCGGTTTTTCTTTAGTGTCATCTAAATTTGAAAATCTTGCAACATTGTATTCATTTAATTGGAAAAGAAATGAAAGGGAAGTCTCATATTCTGAAATTAGTCAGTTTAATATAAAACTTATTGAGAAAACCGATGTAGCGTGACTGAGGGACATTTACTCCATCATGGCAGAACAACTTAGACATGTCTTTGATCAGATCACTTAAACCTGATTGTTGGGTGACGATTGAGGAGCTTTACTAATCAGTTATTATAATATTAAATCTAGCAGGAAAATGAGAAGGACCACAACACATCCTCTGCTGTCTGTTTAAGTCTACTTCAAACAGGATATGATTGGGTTTGATTGATTCTCTATTTCTTTTGCAATAAAAGAGGAAATTGAGAGCGTCTGTATGTAATCAGATTACTTCAGACCTGAGTCTCGTCCTACAATGTTTTGGTTTTCCAGATCAATTGCTGTCCACAACATCAGTAATGTCAGTGAACAAACAGATAAATAACCTTTTCATTGAAAATATCCTGCAATTAGTGCGTAGATGAAGACGGTTGAAGGTGTAGGAAGGTCACAGAGAACACTGCAGGTGGTGAGGGAGTGTAAGTGGACAGATAAATGATCTACTCAGCAAATGTACAGTACTGTATATCAGTTCAGCCCCCAGCACTCTCAACAAGTTGCTGGATAACACCCAACTGTTTGGGGAACTGGGATGTAGGTAAATACATTCAGACAGGAGCAGGATTCCTTGATTATCTGAGATGAATGAAGGAGATGTGCGTTTAAGAGTCGTAATGAGGAGGGTATTTATCATGTTTTCATTATTAAATCTCCGCCTCTCCACCCATGGTGTAAAGACTGGATAATCTTCTCTAATTTAAGATGGCTCAGGGTTAGAGAAAGGTAAAGCTCTTTTATTTTATTATCTCACAGGTTGTGATTTTTTTTATTAGTCTTACAGACTTGAACATTCTGGATCATCAAATTCCAGAATATGACTTCCAGAGCAGCATCAGATCCAGAGTAAACACAGAGTAGAATTTAGAGTGATGCCATTTTGAAATTTTTGTACTAGCATTGAATGAATTATTCATGAAAAGTCTTGTTATTCCATGACTGCAACTGTTGGATCGGTTTTCTTTTCGTTTTGTTTTTTTAATTTGGGATACAGTTGATCAGGATCACCACCAATCAACTTTATAAATATACCTTTAAAAAGCATATAATAATTTTAAAAAAAAGTGATTCTAAAGCCAAAAGCTAAAATAACTGTTTCGCAAAGGTAAAAACAGATTATCATGTTATTAGAAAATGACTTCAGGACAGGATTATCTACTGTGTGGTGTTTACAGGTCCTGCTAATGGTGCTAACTTTAGCAACTCTTTTCTGAAGGTTTGTGCCACTTTTTTGTGTCTGGAACATCCTGTAAATCTTATTCTGATATCAGACATCCGGCCTTTCAGGCCATGTTTAAGACTCCTTGATATAATGTTATTCCTATTCCTATTCCTTAGCTTTCAATCAATTAATGAAATCCATTGACTAATGAAACAGGATGAAATATTTATACAAGAAATTCTGTACAATTTGAAAAACCGATGCTTACTTTTGTTTTCTATGTTAGACCTCTATTTTTTAAATAAATAAATAATAATTAATTAATAATAATTCACTAATTTTATATTTTTTTAATAATTGCTATTGCTAATACAGTTGGTTGACAGACGATGACGAAGCAGTCGATGAAAGTGGGTCATTTTCGTTCAGTCTCCTTACTGTTTAACTAAGTATGTTGTAACGTGTCTTTCAATGTGTGTCGTTTGTCTCTGTTCATTATGGGATGCTGGCAGTCATGCTTGTGTTCAGTGTTTGATCAGGCTCATGAGACACACATTCTCTCTGTGCACATGAACACATGCAGGCTAATTAATTCAGTTTGAGTCAGTGAGGACTCTACTGTGTATATATTATTCTTTTTGCATCAAAAAGGTCTTTAAAAGTAAATCCCAGGACTTAAACACCAAAAGTAGCCAAGATCTCAAACTTTCACAGCAGGGATTCACCAATGTGTCCAAAATCAATTTCTTTTTAGTTCATCCTCATCCTGCTCCATCAATTATTTTCGCTCTGCATCATCTTGGGTTTGTATCCAACATCACAGCCCATTTCCTCTGTTTGAGCACTGATACCATTGAGCCCATCCCAGCAGGACAAGGAGTAACGCTGCATCCTCTGACATGTGAGCAACACAGCACAGCGAGGTGGAGCATCGCCTCCGTCAAGGACAGGCTGGCTGTACCCAGTATATGAAGGGTCGACCGTATACAGACTCTAGGTTGGAGCTTTCTCCATTTTTTCATTGGCTGTGGTCGTCTATCGCCGCCAAGGGACTGAGACTAATGGTCTGTTTCTGTTCCACTGTCAATAGCTGCAGGATGCAGTGTGGTGATCATAGTGATAACTAGGAAGTACCCACAAAGTACATGCCTGCACCAAAGCTGAAAATCATAGCAGACAGGGTTTAACACACTGTATGGTGCAGTCTCTGCTAAATTTAGTCACAAAAATAAACCTCCTAGTGTTTGGAATTGATCATCAGTAGTTAAGTTGTCAACCAAGAAAACATAATTTTAATAAGTGAAATATGTTAAACAGGTTCCTGCTTTAATCACTGTCTGGTAAATGTTGGTCTCTATGTATTTATCAGCTACTGTCCGATAAAGGTGAAAACAATTCATGCAAAACACATGATCAGGGACAGACAGACAGGAATCCAGAGAGACAGACGGACTATGAATGGACTGAAGGAGTGAAGGAGAGTTGAAGGAGAGCGGACAATCATGAGACTGTGAGGCGTCATGGGAGTTGAGTTGGAAGCTGCCTTTATGTACTGTTTTATGGTTGTCTTTATTACCCCCCCCCCCAACACACACACACAAACATACACACGCATATTTAAAGAAACACACGATCAATTCAACTCCATTCAAAATTAATTCAACTCAAATTTTACATCCCTGGAATTAACCTTATAAGCAATAAGGCTGACTGCTTAATGCATGTGTACGCCCCTGTCTTTTTGTGTACAGACAGAGGGGGGGGGTCATAAATGGACACAAGTAAAGGAGGTATCACACAAGTCACAATAATGACACATACACACATCACGAATGCCCCTGTGGACCCCTAAAACAGGGCAATGCTTTCTTTGATAGTGGCTAATAAGCATCCCATGTGACGAATAAACATAACAGCATCTCACCGTACACCCATCCATCCTCCGACAGCCAGAGCTCAGAGCAGAAACAGCTCCCAAAATTGTCATCCAATAGGTAATTTACTACTTTTTCAAAGTTCAAAATGTCCCGCAGCCAAATTTTGGTACTAAAGTATTCAGAGGTGTAGTAAAAATAAGGAATATATTAATTTCTGTGATGGAGAAAAGAAAGAAAACACAAAAGTCAGACTACATTGAATCAACAACTTCGACAATAATGATTCTGTGTAACACTTAATGGATTTAAACCTTTAGTAATATCTGGAGACATTCAAGCTTTTTATCCACCTGTGAGCAGAAAATATGTAAAACACCACATTTGCTGTAGCAGTTATCCATTTAAAAAGTGATCAGAGTGAAGTATGTTACACAACCAGAGTGGATTCAAGTAGAGATCAAACATAGCGAACCCTCTCTCTCTGTCATTTTGCTGTCTCCCACTCTATCCTCCCCTTTTCTTTGTCAGCCTCACGACACAGAATCACAATGCTCATTTGCAATTGCCCTTTCATGAGGCACCCTGTGTATGAGGGAGAGAGGGAGGGAGGGAGGGAGAGAGAGGGAGAAGGCAAGGGGAGGAGGAGGGGTGAGGCTGGAGAATTTCCTTCCATTTCCATCCATCTTTCGCTCTCTCGTTCAACCCTTTTATTCTCCTTCCTTCTTCACCTCAGCGAAGGACGGCAGTATCTCCGTGTGTGTGTGTGTGTGTGTGCGTGCGTGCGTGCGTGCGTGCGTACGTGGGTGCGTGTGTGTATGTGTGTATGTATCCATCCTTGGTCAATCTCTAGCAATGGACTAGCTTGGTCTGACAATGCCAACCCACATCATCCTCCTGCTCTTTGTCTCCACCTCTTGCCTCCTTCTCTTTTCTCTTGTCCTCTTCTCTCCACTCCATTTATTTCCTCTCTTTTCATTTTGCTTTCTGTCCTCTCAACATCTAAGTTTCTTTCCACATCTCTTCTTCTGGTCTCTCAGCATGTTTTCCTTTCCTTTCCTTTCCTTTCCTTTCCTTTCCTTTCCTTTCCTTTCCTTTCCTTTCCTTTCCTTTCCTTTCCTTTCCTTTCCTTTCCTTTCCTTTCCTTTCCTTTCCTTTCCTCTTTTGTATTTTCCCTTCACCATCCTTCCTTCTTTAACCCATCCTCCCCTCTGCTTTCCTATCCATGTCTTACTCTCTTATTTATCTCCTCTCTTCCTCTCCTCCTTTACTTTCACACAACATGTTTTCCCCCCAATCATCATCAGCCTGATCCTATTAACACTCTGGTTTAGATGATGATAAAAATGGATAAACAAAACAGAGGATTAACTGGGTTAAGATGGTGTTTAGTTTGCCGGAAATCCTCCTCTTTCCCCCCTTCTTTCTCTCCAAACAAACAAGCTGAGGCTTCAAGTCAGGACTGTCTACCTTTAGTGATTCAGGATTCAGGAAACAAAGACAAGAACAGGAGGAGAAGATGTGTGGCTTCACGGCTGAATAAAAGAGATGCCTGGAGAGAACACTGGGTGGAGAGAGGGGCTAAAGGTTAAAACATGGAGAGAGAGCATAGGGATAATCACCAGTGTTGTTCTTAAAGAAGGACCTGTTCAGTGAGCAGAACTAATTTGAACAAAGTAGAATGGACTCCCAACAAAAGGGACAGATGTCAGAATGAAAAAAACTTTGCGATCCCTGCCTTCTCCCTCCCAGGCCTTCTCTCGTTACCTCTTTCTGAAATACTTATCTCTCTGAAGTTGCTGAAAAAGCAAGTACTGTATATTTAAAGGCTGTCCCTGTTGGCTAGACCCCCCCCCCCTTCAGCATCTGCTCTCTGGAGACTGCAGAGTAGTCTAATATTTGATTAGCGTGACACTGATTCATGAAGATGCTCCTTAAGTGGCAGTGCCAATATCAAAGTGAAGTCTTCCTGTAGTCTGACTTATAGTTTTTTGCTGCTCTTCCTTCCAACTGGACAAGCCTCACTAAATTTGTGGAGAAGCAGTGAATTCATGGGGCATGAGTTTTCACTGAACCGATCAATAAGTATAAAACAGAAGTGGTCAAGGGCGTAAAGCCACCCGAACTCAGATCAATTCAGGAGTGATGTTTATCTCTGCGGTGTGGATGGACACACACAAACCCTCACCTGTTGTTCCTGAAGCTTTAAAACACTCGTTCCAACCCTTTCCAATAGACTGAGTTGCCATTGAACTGTTAAAATGGATGAACTGCAATGTTTCCAACTAAATATGGAATTAAATTTCAGTTAACAAAGCAACATATTTTTATGTACATATGATGAAAAATGCTCGCTTTTGTATCTCATGTCTACTCGCTGTATGGCAAATATAGAGGTGAACAACAACATTTATGGATCAGGATAGAACTGAACTAATTAGCACAATTAAAAATAGTGTTCCATCAAATCGTGTAGTCACAGCCCCGAAGCTGGAGGAAAATGATGCTGCTCTCATTTGAATCCAATAATAGTCATCATAACAGCTGCTTGGAACCAACAACACAGACTACAGTCCCTCAACCCTAAGCCATCTATCCTGACCTCCACATTCAATGCAGTCATTGGCCTTTTGCTCTTTTACTGACAAGAGAAATCAGTAAATTTCACCTGAAGTAAAACAAAATAAAAATGACAGTTTTACGTAAAATGTCACTATAGAAGTGAATCACCGACACAAGAAACAGATGTAAGGCTTTGGTGATGATCTATCCATCCATCCATCCATCCATCCATCCATTGACCTGATTGACACAACGAAGCCCCCCCTGTGCGTTTGCCAGCACAGGGGGGGCAAAACGAGAGGCTGTGTTTGACTGGCATCGATTCTTCAAAGGCCCTTTGCCTCTCTTCTGTCTGCACCCTCTCTTGATGACATTCAGTGATGCAAGAGTCGTACCAAGAGTGTTAATCGTTACAACAGTGTGTGGGTAAGATGGCGCTGAACATAGAGACAGATACATAATGAACGAGAGAAGCTTAACAAGCTCGATGTGATCAACATGCTCAAAACGACTTCTCAGACCAGACTGATTGAGCTCTGGAGGGATAATCCTGATCATCGTGGATTGGAGCTCATCGTTTGTTTCTCACTTTGATAACTACTGTTTTGCACCATTAAAGCTGAAATGGTGTCACTCCATCAAGGCCATTGTATGACATGCAAGGTAACAAGGTTGTAATATTGTTTTTAATACTAATAAGAAATCAGAAGAAAGATCATTTACCATCATCATTGGATTTACCAATCATTGATAAATCCACAGACAAGAAAGCTAGCAATGAACTAATTAGCATTATTGAAATTTTGGCCCCTAAGAGCCAAATATTAACTTTAGAAATTATCAGCAGTTCAAAGACAGCTTAGAACAGAGTGAATGTATAATTTACATCAACTAGATGGGCAATAATCAGCTGTTGTATCATGTAAATTAAACTGATTACAGTAATACCACCCATCATGTCTTTATCATCAGTTTATGATTTTCCACAATGACTGATCCAGATCTTTATTTTTCAGAAATGTGCAACAGGTTGCCTTCATGGTTGCCTGCTACTTGTATCTAAACTAGCACATTTTCCTGAATACAGTATTGCTGGTTTTCCTCCTCTCGCATTTATTTGACCTTTGCGAGTCTGTCTTTGTCCATACTTTTCTCTGCCCTTGTTGACTCAGTTCCCTTCCTCTTTAAACTGAAACCAAAACTTCCCTAGCCCTGATTTGCAAACACTACTCCATGTGCTGTCAAACTTTATGCTAATTTCTCTTTCTCTCTGTCTTATCTGTCTGCCTCTTTGTCAGGTGGTGGGTGCTGATGCTGTAACCACCGTGTAGAGCTGACAAGCCCTGGTTGATGCAGTGAAGTGTTCCAGAGGGATAAACACACGCGAAGGTAGGAATAAAAAATGAGGAGAGAGAAATGCAGAGAAACCAAGAACAGATTTTTTATTTTTTTTTAAAAAGGACGAGGCGTAGAGAGAGACACCATATGGGTGACTGGGAGAGGAGGAGACAGATGGATGATTTAGGAATAGGAATGAGTAGAGAGGTGGATGAGAGTACAGTCATTGCTTCCGATTGCGTACAGTACAGCTGCTCCCTGGGTTGGATTTACAGGCCAGTAAACATCCAGTCAGACGGTGTGCAACAGAAAGACACATCACTGATGGTTGGACAGAAAGGGACACAGATGGAGAAGGGAGCTTGCACGGTAATATAGTGGTTGGCAAAGATGAGCAGAGCTCTGTAAATCCACAGTGATGAAGCTCCTGGTCCATAACAGGAGGAATCTTTCAGTCAGAGCTGAAAAGAAGCCGAACGTCCCCGAATCAGATGCTTGGCCTCCTGTCTCCACCAGGCTTGCATTTCAAATACCGTGTGGGAGTTGAGACGCGTCTTCATTAAGACTCAAGGAGCCCCTTGGTTTGGTTTCCTCCTGCTGGACTACAGATGGGAGCTATGTCTGCTGCGCAGTTGCACAAGAGAAGCACTTTGCACCACTTTTGTGGTCTCTAATGACAATTTTCTGCATTTCTGCCTGTAAGAGGAAGTGTAACCAGTGGACGTCAACACATTTCCTAATTCACAGTGTTTAATGCAGGGACTGTGACGAATCTAGAGGCTTTCCTGTAATGCAGATGGCTGGACATAGTTGTGTTTGTGCAACCTAAGGGTAACCAGTGAGAATGAATGGCAAGGATATGCTGAACCAAGACAAGGCCAAAGGAGCTGAGAGAGTGTTGTTGAGTGGAGAAAAGAGAAGTAGGGCAGAGAGGAGAGCCAGAGGGGAGATTTTTGAGGAACCCATTCTGACTTAAGAAACAAAAAGAGAGAGGAAGCTTTCTTTGAATTAAAGCACACCCAGAGGAAAAAGACAGAAATGCAAATAACGTAGGCTCTTAATACCAACAACCCTCACCCTCCAGAAACAGATACCTCGCTCTACAAACAGATAAAATACACAACAGCAGGATCGGGGACATTGATTAATGAGAGAAACATTGCGCTTTAAATAGATGTCGGAAAAAACAGAAGTGTGAAGTGGACAGGGATCCACAGAGGAACAAGCTTGCGTCGGTCTCTCAGAGCGGCAACCAGCGCCGCTGTGGGAATGCCGTCTACGCTCTGAGCGGCGCTAAACTGGGATTTACTCACAGCAACGATTTCCAGAAGTAGGGAGGACGGAGACGGGAGGTACGAGAAGAAACTAAAGATAAAGAGCAACTCTTAAGAAAAGTGGGTAAGAGAAGAGAAATGTTTTATCTGTTTTTTCTTGTACTCTGTAGCTAATGTTCAAATATCAAAAACTGGTGTATGACCTCGTATGTGAGCAAACTGGATGCTTTTTTTCCCACATCTTCTTCTGAGGCGAGCAGACCATATCTCCAGGCCAACAGTATCCTGGCAACCATCAGCCGAGCTCTGGACCACATGCTGCTCCCAGCCTCCCAGTATGTGTTTGTGCACGAGGCTGATGTGCAGCTACCTCGAACACAAATTCACACGTTAGAAACACCCGTTTCAATGCTTTAGATGAGATCCTCAGCCTGAGGACGCCTCTGCAATCAACTTGCCATGCAGAAGATATGAATCTGCTATTCATTTATTCATAGTGTCTTATGAGCTTGACGCAGGTGGTCTGAAATTCAGGAAAAAATTTGAGTTTTACTCAGAATATATCTGCCTGTCGATAGATTTTGTAGAGTTAACGTATAAATCAGCAAACAGCACTCGACTAAGAAAGTCTTCAAGCTGTCCCAGCGTCTGTACAGTGGAACTCCATCCCCTGGCTCTCTGTCCCTCAGTGCTGCATTGCAACACCATTCTTGCTGAATGACAGCAAAAAGAAGACTTTATGCTGGATGTTGGCATCTCATAAACATGCTACTGCTAGGCATTAATCAGTCTTACAGAGGGGAAAACTGATAAGCATCTGCTATGTGCGTAAAAACAAAGGAAGTGAAACTTGGCGGCTGCTCACCTTCTACTGCTGCCATCCCCAAGTGATCACAAAGACGCTTTCATGTTCGCATAGCTGAGAGTCATTTTTGATTATGAGATCAGTTTTTATTTGTGTGTTTTTAGACAGGCACATCCCTCGGTCCTCTTCCTCTTTGGTCCCAGAGCATTCGGTTTATTTACATTTGTTAATGCATTCTGAAGGTGGCAAGCTCTTTACTGAAAAAGTGAACTCATTATAATTCACGCCTGCACTATTCAATCAAACATAACATATCTTAGGAAACTTTGGGAACGCCACTAATTCAAAAATGTACTTTAAGTCTGAGGGGTGGGTGTTATAAAATCAGAAGTATTGATGTGACTGAAACTTAAACAGCTCCAACTAATCCTAGTTTTCCTGCCTTGGAAAACTGGAAAACATGAACATGCAGATCAATACAGTTGTGGCAACGGGAGGACACTGGAGACCAACGGCGCCCATAAATGGCTTGTACATGACAAAACATTAAGAAGCCCTTTGAAGCGAGGCAGACTTCGAGGCCAATGACCTCACGCTGGTGCTGTGCTAATTGGAAAACAACTTCAAGCCCGTGAGTGTACTCAGCTTCTGGAACGGAGTGATGTCACAGTTCTGGACGGCTGGGCGGCGATGAACCCCGACCTAAACCCCAGTGGATGATGTTCGGATTGGTGATAGAGTGTGACAGCAGGGGTTGGCTATCAGTTGGATGATATTAGAGGTTGTGTCAGTCCATGAGGAGGAGGATTACTGATGTTTTGCCGAGAAACAAAGTGGTGGATTTTTGAAAAATGACGGGGAAACCTGTCAGGAGCATCATGAGGTGGGACTCTAAATCTCCTGACATGCTGTTCCGTCTGCTGCTGTGAACGTATGAAGTTCGCAGCACTGGTTTGGTTCTGTGCTGGCAGCTGGCCTTTAGGTATGAAGTCTGAAGAGCTTGTTATGAAGTGACCACAGACTGCAGTACATGAAGGGCATTAGGAGAAAGTAGCCTGTACATCGAAGGATTTTATTAGGTTACTATAGCGATGTAAATGGATTTCGACCACCACTCAGCTCCAGTGACTCCCACTGAGTGAGCTAAATGTTTCACCACTGGTTTTAGGGCCACGTCTAATCGAATACATCATACAGTGTGCTGTGGATGAGATGCAGAACATTACCTCTGTCAGGACGACAGAGGAAGAGATGAGGCTTAGAGAAGTGCAGATCAGTACAACAAAATAAACACAACCTGCTGTGTTTTCCATGTGCATGTTGTGTGTTTCATGGACGTTGCCAGGTTCTGTATGCATTTTGTTGTTTCCTCCCCTCCCGTCCAGGTCGCCAGCCATGGGGAACCTCATTAAGGTCCTTGGCAAGGATTTAGAGAACTGTCCACATTTTTTCCTGGACTTTGAAAGTAAGTGAGCGCCGGGGAGTGTGCACGTGTCTGTGTGCTTGAAATGTGAACGCGCACGTGTGCAGCGGAGGTGTGCGGTGGGAGGTTGCTGGGTGGGGTCAGGGGAGGTAAATTATGTTTGGATGTGAGCTGCTGAGTTGTTGATGGTGTGATGGAGCGGTGTTGCGGGTGTGGTTTCTCATTATCAGATGCTCTCTAGTCCCACTTTCAGGGCTTTCTGGTCCTCTCCCATCCACTGAGGGTAAAGAGATAAATAAAATGTTAGAGAGCTGATTTATGCTGTTTCCTTTGGCCCTGAAATTAGCAACTTTTATTTATTCTGACTTAAAAACTTATATTCAGATTTCACTGAATGCAAGTGTGTCATTTTTTTCAAAAGTAATTTAATAAGATTAGATTCATGTCATGTCATTTTAATCTTTTAATCAACCAAATCTTCCAAGAATTGGATATAATTTAGTAAACTGAGCATGATCGAAATGTTTCAAACCAAAAATAAATTAGTGTCTTCAAAATTAAAATCTGTAAAGTTTCATGTTTAGCATTTGATGAAAATTTTGCTTCTCCAGTTATGATCTGTTAGTGATCATAATAACAAGAAAATGACATAAAAGAGCTTTGTCAGGTATTTAAAACAAAGTAAATCAATTTCCATGACAACATATCTTGTGAGACATTCTTTGACAATGAAAACCTTTTTTTCTTTTCATATTGTACAGCAAAGTCATTTTTGGGTTAATTACCCTTATTGACTTTTTTTTACCATAAAACTCTGAAGATGAAGTTACTGCTGTATTTTTAAAATTTATACTTCAGTATATGAAAACAAATAGCTAAGGCAAAAAAGTGGGATTAAAGAAGCTCTGTGTCCATGTCGCCATGCTTCACCCAGGACATACTTCACCATGCCATTCCAACAATCCCCTCTCATCCAGGTCCCCACCCCAAAACCTCTCACACACCACACACACATACACACACAAACATGTGCACAACCCCCCGACACCCATCCCCTCATCACCCACAGACTTCTCCCCTCTCTCTGTTCCAGGGGGCTCATGGGAAACCTCCTGAAAGTGCTGGCTTGCGCCGAACTTGAGCATGGCCCAATAGTTTTCCTTGACTTTGAACGTGAGACCATCCGCTTCTTATTTCTTTGAGTTGTCCCTTTCTCTTTGTTGCCTTTACTTTCCTCATTCCATTAATCCCTGCTGATCATCGTGTCATCTTTATTATTTGCCCTGTTTTCCCTCCTCAATCCTTTTCATTTCTGCTCCAGGAACTGGCATTTGAAAGTCATTTGGCTCCTTTCTAAGAGTCTCATTCACACGCGCCACATCTTGTTAGACGCTGACAGATGCACAATAGTGCGGTGACGCTCCAGCAAAATGACGACAATAATATTTGACTCATGAGCTCCGAAACCAAAGGAAAATGCCAGTCTTTTCTGGGATTCTGATGCTCGGGGATGAAGATGACTTACGAAGGTCTATTTTCATCCCTCCACCTCCTCATCTCCTCGTCCCTGATTGTGTGACCAAATGTATGTCTGACCTATCTGTGTGTCAAGTGTTGAGTGAGTGGAGAATTGAAAGAAATAGGAAGATTGTGAAAGAGGCTGGCAAATTAAACCACCTCTATCCCCCTTTTCCTCTGCTTTGTGAAAATGTCCATCTTAACAAGTCATTTCATTTTAGAGCTCAGTCTGAAAATCTTCTGCAGATTCTTCAATAAATAAAACATGCTTCCAGTCGTAAACGGTGATAAAGCTAACACGCTGACATTTGACTGCAGATGTTTAACCTTTTTGATTTAACATGCTTGCCAGCATTTGTCAGTTTTCACTCCATGTGAAGCATTGATGCTGCTAAAAATGCAAAAATATCAACCGTTTTCTTAAATTTCATTGATGCTGAAATGCTTCCTTTCACTTCTTTCACAGTATTTTAACTGTATGGATGCTGCATGATTCAAGCACGAATAATATGTATCAGAATATTTTAAAACTAATTATGAGATTAAATGAATTGTTTGGATGGAGATATTTACCCAAACCTATTCTGCCCCTCCTCGATCACTTTCCCGCTTTAACAGCTGGCTTCCTTCTCCTCCTTTACTGGCTGTATGTTAAAGTGGGAGAGCTCACTGCTGGCTTTATTTATTATGCCTCTGATTCACTTTACTTCAAAAGCAAGTGGAATGAGTCAGACTCTTGGCAGTTTTAGACATCCTTCCCTCTAACACCCCTGTGCCATCTGTGAGCTCTCTTCAACCCAGAGGCTCAGTCGCCTCTGTCACACAGCTGAAGGCTTGCTTTGAACTCTGGACCGAGGCCATTCGCCTCTGATAAAAGCTCAGAAGATCAAGACAAAATCTCTCAAATTTTAAAAAACCCCCACAAGTGAATAATTTTTATTATAGGACAAATATGAAAGCATTTTTGTTTTGAATCATGTGTTAATAAAAGGTCTCCCTTTATTAAACCAATGCATGTGCTCTAAATTGTTATTGATTTTGCTATTAAGAATGACAGTTGATTAACTTTGCGTAGCATAAAAGTAAAAAATGACTATCACGGTTCTGACAAAGGTAATAAAATCCACCATCTTCAATTTTGAAGGTCAGTAGAAGATTCTGTGTATGTTAAAATTAGTGCAACAGTAAATCAGTAAAGCCCTTTAGTACAGAGTAAGTGATATCTTATTTTATGTAGAGGACAAGAAAGTGTCCCATTCCTTTAGAGCTATGTGCTTAATAACGAACTGAAACTACTGTAGTGAGGAAATAAAAGATGTAGTTGTTTACCAGAGCACTGCAGGAGGATGTGAGAAGTCGTCACTTAAATAGCAAAGCTTTCTGTGCATGTCATGGCACCTATTTGTGCACATATGTTGGCAAATGTTCCATGATTACCATTTCTCTGCAGGGAGGCAGTGCAGAAATAATCACTGCTAGTAGCGCTTGTAGAGCTGCCTGGGCGCGCGCAAACACACACACACACACACACACATGAAGTAAACCCAAACAGCGGGATGACACGAGGACATGTCTTAAATCGTGTTGCTCAGACACTGAATCCCTCCTGTATGCACACAGAATGCCACACAGGCCAACAAAGCAGAAGCGTGACTGGAAGCTGCCCAGTGGCAGAAACACTGGATTCGTGTGCGTTGTGCTCTGCGAAACCAAAACCGGAAAGATTGTCCTCACTTCTGCTGGTTTGTTTAATCGTTTCTCACATTTAAGACTCAAGGGGGGAAAAGAATGTGTCTACATTGTTCCTTGATGTGAGAAAAAAGACGATAAGATCAATTCATCAGCAGGATTACACCTATCCAGACCTTCAGTCTCCACTGAATGAACGTTTGAGATGATTGCAGTTCTGCAGGCAGACACATTGTTCATGTGGTGCAATCCGAGGATTTATATGGCACCTGAAACCCATCAGAATGTTTAACCATCACTTGTGACACCCTCGATCAAACGCCGCAGCTCCCTAGAGTGAAGCTGACTTGTTATTTTCCAGTTCTTACTGACCAAATACTGTAATCAAACCTCACTGTGTGACAGAGCGAGGCCTGCAGGTCTCTCATTATGATTATAAATGGGATAAATCCATTTATTGGCCAGATTTAACCTCAGATGCGTAAAGAATACTAACAAGATGAAATGTAGTAATTTACAAGTAAAGCTTTTCATGTAATATGTGATTACATGCTTTTATCTGGCCTTCTAGGGTGTCATCTATTCAGCTCTCTCTTTACCTAAACTCCTTGAAACCTTTCTACATTTTCTTCTCATTTCTTCCCCTCAATACTTCCATCACTATCAACACCTTGTATCACACTTTCACTTCCCACTCTCTATTTTCCCTTTTCTTGCTCTTCATTTTTCCACTCTCCCCCTCCCAGATGCCCAGCCCACGGAGGCAGAGACAGCCGTGTGGAACCAGGTCAGCGCCGTGCTGGAGGAGGCTCACGGCATCCTAGCCGAGCTGCAGTCTTATAATGGCGCAGGCCAGGAGATACGAGAAGTGAGCACCAAGCAGCCAATAAAGGCTGAACATCAATAAACTGTTGAGCCACAGTGAAGTGTGGAAAAATAATGATTATGGATGATTCACACAGCTTGCAGGGAGAAGTTCTGGTGTACCCTGCATTAAATACAAGCGGTGCTAGAAATGTATGAAAGTTTTTTTAGTTTTTAAAAAAAAAACATTTCATGCTGGATGTTGTGTTACATATGCAGAGGCATAAACATCATCATTTAGAAAGCTGGTCATGATCCATTCCTCTGCAGCACGAACCACTGCTGCTGATTGCCGAGCTGCTGGCATCGCCGTCTTGTTAACAAATAGTGCTGAATCATTTCCTCTCCTTGCTGTCTAACCCTGAGCAAATGGAAACAGAGACCTTTTACACTATATCTCTCTGAAGTTGACAATCTGGGTTTTTTCTATTCTGATTGGCCTTCAATTATTAATCATGATGTTAGAGGAATGTTTTGAAAGAGAAAATGACAAAATGACACAGAATCTGAATTCACATCAGATCATCACAAATTTGATCAATTTAATCAATTACACAAAAATTGAACAAAATCTGCTGCCAACTTGTCAATATTTTTTTACAGACAAACAAACAAATAAAGCCTTATAAATAAACCTCTTGTTGGTAGAGATAAATGTTTCAGCTCAGGACAAGGAGATTTCTCTGCCATATTCCTGTCTTAGTGTGAAATCTGTTCTTATATGGCATCAAGTCTTCCGTGGACAGTGAGGTCACCAAAGCCATTAAATTCATCCCACCAGAGAGAAAGATATGTCAGTATTATCAAATGTGCATCCATATTCTTTAAAGGATGTCATCGTTAAAATGGTAAAATTCTTGTTGTTTTTCTATCAATGAGTTGCATGAAAAACCAACAAAGAATTAATCCCATTAACAAATATTGTGTAGTCAAAGCCTAATGAACAGTGACTCATTCCTTTGTCCCTCCAAAAGCTCTTAAATCTTTTTATTTTTTCACACCAATGCACTGAGTGTTTCCTCATTAAGATCACTGTTACATGTGCACTAATTCATATTTAAAAGTGCTCTCCTTTAGCTTTTTGCTAAAACTGCAGTACACCGCTGTTTAAAGGAGCTAGTGGGCTGTTTCCCTGAAATGCAGCCATACGCTGTAGGGTTTTTTGACAGGAACAGATGGGACTGGACCTGAATGCCACAGAAATAACAGAAATGAAAGAGAAATTGTAGTTTAATTTATTCTGATGGCGATAAAAAGCAACAAAACCTTCCTCCTCTAAAGAATTGTGTTCCTAGTATACAGGACCTGTCTACTGGATTGTTAGAAGTCTGGAAACATTAAAAAGCCTAAATAATGCAGTGATGTGTCATTAGGTCACATCATTAAAAAAAAACTGTGTTACGGAGTCTTTGATGCCTGCTTTTAGGTGGAACTAATCACTATAAAATGTGAATTTGTGAAGTGAAAATGTTACTCAAAAGAAATGCTGCTTTAAGATAAAGAGTATAAATGAGAAAGGAACATTTTTAAATTGTTTTTTTTTTTTTTTTTACAAAGTAATATCTGTCAAACTGTTTTTCCTCGCCCACAGGCCATCCAGAACCCGGGCGACCTCGCTCTTCAGGAGAAGGCCTGGAATGCAGTCTGTCCCCTGGTGGCCAAGCTGAAGCGCTTCTACGAGTTTTCCCTCCGACTGGGTGAGCATAGTTTAAATTCTACACTCATTTCAGGTGATGCGATACTGGAGCTGTAATTATGAGCAAGCAGCTAATTTAACTTTATAAATAGTTTCTGCTGCCACTCACTCAGTCATAGAACGGGAGATATCAGCACAGAATGAGCATCACTCTCATTCGGGTGTCTGTCGCACACAAAGCCAAAACATCTCAGGGTAAGATAACATTTATTTGACTAAAAATTAAAAAAAGAGGAAGATTATATATGTGGAAATTAACAGCGAGACTCTAACCATTATTAATCAATCAATCAAACTATCTATAGAGAGGCTTTCAAACCATTTCAATGCAATTTAATTGCTTTACAAGCAACTGATGACACAAAGGAAATAAAGTCTCAGGTCAACTATTCAGAGATTGAAAAAACCCCCAATAATAATAAAACAATAATATGAGGGATCATTATCAAATGATGACATATAAATAAAATCACAACATAAAGATGGGTTGTCACTGAACAGATGGGCGATAAAAGCACAAGCATCAAAATAATAAAAAAAATGAACAAATATGTGGATATAATAAAATGTAACGGTACAAAACATTAGTATTATTATTATCATCAATGTTATTATATCAACAATATAAATTTATTCAAGCCTCATCCTTCCATCTGAACCCATGCTACAATAAACTAAATGTTAAAGTAAATAAAATACATCCTGGATCAGCCTCTTTCATATATCTGCACCACAATTCAATGGATTCTATTCTGGCCCGGTTTCATGTAGTTTTTGTCTCATCCTGCTGACAAACTAATCATTGGGTTAAAGGACGTCTTGGTGGAGGTAACTAACAGGTAACCAGAGGTTAATTAGGTAAAATGGAGAGAAGCTGCTTTTATACCGTCAGCTCATGTATTCATGTCCTAAATTTCCCAGTTTGGGATAAATAAAGTATATCTATCTATCTATCTATCTATCTATCTATCTATCTATCTATCTATCTATCTATCTATCTATCTACCACCGTCGTGACTCTACATGCAGTCATTCCTTAACACACGCATACGCATCCACACCGTGATGTCCTCACAGCCGTCTCTGCAGCATCCTGACCTAGCAGCCAGGCAGCCGTTGCTAGGGAAACAGTGGTACATGGCTGTCCAGAACAGAGAGAGGGAAGAGAGAGAAGTATGAGCAGAGTAATAGAGTTCGGCTGCCGCCTCTGCTCTGCTTTCCAATAATACTTCGATCTCATGGACATCTTGTTCTCAACTTACCGTAGAAAGAGGCTAACGAATAATTGATGTAAATATATCAGCACTAATGTATCTACAAACACAGAACAATAGATATCCTCTAGACAAGGTCTGTATGGTCTACTTTGTGGACTACAAATAAGTTGATCCTTCTGAGCACCATCTTTCATTTGATTTATGGTTTGATCAAAGGGGCAATAAGATGTTTAAAGATCCTCCAATCAGGAAACAAACAGCTGCAGCGTCGGTGTGTCACCTCAGGAATCAGTGCTGGTGATGGGGACAGTGTGCTAACATCACACTGGAGAGTAGGATGAGCAGGCCCTTTAGATGAAACACTTCAGTGCTGTATTTATAGAAAGGCCTCATACATTTTTAATGCAGACTAAGGGACAGGGGCCCCGGAGACGTTGCTTCTGGGGCGTTACTAGCATATAACGCCTCTGAGGTCCAGCTCTGGTGATTTGTTAGCAGAGGCAGCAGAGCGTATGTGACACGGTGGACGCAGTGGTTGCTGGGATGGTGTTGATGTTCAGGTCACTGAGTGATGTCTGTGGTTCAGTACTTACCGATGGTGGTGGTGGACTGTTTACCTTCAATAAGGTCAAAAACGGTAAATTTAGTATCCCTTCTGTCGTTTCCACTGGCTCTAGATTCTGTGTTGTGACAGCCTCCCTCCTGGAAAGTCTTGACTCTTTGCTGCCAAGTTCTGCAGGGCTGTATCTAAGCTAATGTTAACACACTTATAATGACAAATATATTTAGCAGTTACAAAAGTACTCTATTAATTATCTCATCTCAGAATTAGCATGCTATCATGTGCAAATTATTAGAGGATGCATTTGGTAAAAACCTGTTTTGCATGAGTCCAACAAGGACTGATTTCATCTATTGGAACGAGTTTAAATCTTGCAGTTGCTTAAATTTGGTGTGAAAGAGAAACTCCAGATCCAGATTAGAGACTGAAAGAAATCTGAACAGTTAGGCATCATTATGTGAATACATTTCTGACATGTACGTTTGTTTGCAGAGAATGCTTTGCGCAGCCTGCTGGAGGCGTTGACCAGCCCGCCGTACGCTCCCATGCAGCACCTGGAGAGAGAGCAGGCTTTGGCCAAGCAGTTTGCAGAGATCCTTCATTTTACACTCAGCTTTGATGAGCTAAAGGTGAAGGGCGTTGTTCCTGGTCTAATTACAGCCCCCAGAGACTAAACTCCTGACTGACAGTCCTGAAATATCGATATCTCCTACAGATGACAAATCCAGCCATTCAGAATGACTTCAGCTACTATAGGAGGACCATAAGCAGGAACAGGCTGAACAACCAGCAGGTGAGGCCTTGGAGACATGATCTGGCTCAGGCTGTTAATGCTGCATACATGATCAAATGTTAAGCTTGAAGCAGCACGGCTTCTCTTTCTCTCTTCAAACATTCATGATGGAGGAGGATGCTCCTTTTATCCAGACAGGGAACCAGTATTAGCTCCAGCATCACCAGATGACATGATGACGGGACTGAGTGCAGCTGATTTTAAAAGATGTGTTATCTTTTCATTTTGTCGCACAGCTGGAAGCGGAGAATGAGGTAAATAATGAAATGGCCAATCGGATGTCCTTGTTCTACGCTGAAGCGACACCAATGCTGAAGACTCTGAGTAACGCCACCACCAAGTTTGTTTCAGAGGTAGACTTCCACTTCTTCCTAGAATCAGATCTGTAGATGTGATAGTGGGCAAATTCAGATCTGATGCCATAGCATTATTTTTATTCAGTATGACATATTAGAGGAAAGAACAGGGGTTATCGCCAGAACCAGAATCAGGATCAGAGGTCTGAAGTGAGTCAGAGTCAGTGCCGAGATACAGAAATTAGTGGGATCAGGTCAGTGGACGTCCTGGTTTGAAAAAGTCTTCACCTCAAGCAGACAAATCCCTGTTTTCCTCTCCTAACTTTACATTTCAATAACTTTGAGATTCATTCAAAATGTTTGGGAATGCTGGTCATAAAAGTTGCTGTAGAAATTAAACTGAAGAAGAAGGTTATCTTTGTCTCCACCCTGTGGTAGAATATTTGTCCGATCATTACAAAAAAGTCCTAACGGCTGCATGTCTGAAAAGTCAAATGAATGTAGTTTCAGTGTGTTTTCCTCCTATGTGCTGATGTCTCTGTCCTCTAGAATAAGACCTTGCCCATTGAGGACACCACAGACTGTCTGAGCACCATGGCCTGTGTGTGCCGCGTCATGCTGGAGACTCCGTGAGTACTTTCCACTCTTTCCCTTCACTCCATCATTCCTTTATCAATCCATCTCTTTCTCTGCAGTTTCATTAAAGTGCCCTTTCAAAGCAAATTCAAAAGAGGCTCTCTCAAGTCTGAACGACAAATTAAACAGTCTCAATAACAATAATTCAGAAAGTAAATCATCCGTGAAGCCCTTCATGCTAAATTAGAATGTTGAATCTCTTTCAATAATTGTCTTGATTTCAATAAAAGTCCATCAGTCTTTTCCTGAAAATGTAAAGGCTGCCATATTTTCAATAGTTCATTCCCTGATGACTTTTCTTTTTTTAAATCCTATTCCTCTGTACTGTCTCCGTCACAGGGAGTATCGTTGTCGGTTCACCAACACAGACACCATGCTGTTCTGCATGAGGGTGATGGTGGGAGTCATCATTCTTTATGACCACGTTCACCCCGTCGGGGCTTTTGCCAAGACCTCCAAAATTGATGTGAGTACAATGAAGAAGACAAACTGGTTTCTATCCAAGCCCTTCATCATTGTACTTCTTGCCAGATGATGATGGTGATGCTGATGAGGGTGCAACACATTTGATAAATCATGTATCCCACACAACTTTGCTGTAAACTTCATTTTTTATAAATCCAGTTAGAGTATCCCAGTCCTACCAATAACAGCTGCTAACCCTCTAAAATAAAATTAGTCCAAGCTTCTGTTGAAGAGTTTTTTTTTTCAAATCAAAAAAAATAAGGAAATCCTTCAAATTTATGTCAACGAATATTTTGTTCAAATTATAAAGCAGACAGTTTCTGGACCTTGGTAGTGATTCATAAAGATCCACAAAGGATCATGTGGAGTAACAAGATGATTAAAAACCTTTCTATGTCAAAACATTTACTGCTTTCCCTTTATTTTAGATATTTTTTGTGAAGTACTGAGTTCTTCCATAGAATGGGGGTCGAAATATCCCTTATATCAAACCTGCTAAAGTTAAAAATCCCTCTTTGACTCGTGTCCATCAACAAGCTGAGGTGAGGGCTACCCTTTAAAGACGTGTTCACTCATGTCTGGTATGTTCTTATATGTGTGTGTTTTGTGTCGGTGTGAGGCTGTGGCCGCAGCAGAGGCTGACCTTTCTCTGACTTCCTGTGTTGTCTTTGTGTCGCCAGATGAAGGGCTGCATCAAAGTGCTGAAAGAGCAGCCGTCCAACAGCGTGGAGGGACTTCTGAACGCACTGAGGTGTGTATGTTCACACACACACACACACACACACACACACACACACACACACACACACACACATACACCAGCCGCGAGAGACACACACACACAAGCAAAGATGTAATACGCAAGGATTTTTAATGTCTCGTCCTCTTCTTCAGGTATACGACACGACATCTAAATGACGACAGCACCTCCAAACAAATCAGGGCCCTCCTGCAATGAGAAAGAAAGGGGCGAGAAAAAAGACGGGGAGGAGGAAACAAACACCAGAGGCTGATCAACCACCTTGGTTTATGATGAACAAAGAGAAAAATCATCTCCAGGTTAAGACAAACCTGCTGAGAATTGAAAAAGAGTAAAATAATTATATATATTGTCAGCTGTCCATCATTCTGTCTCTCATTTTGTAAAGTAAGAAAAGAGGAAAAACAGAAAAGAAAATATAGATATATATTAAAACAAGTGAAACACAAGCAGCAGATGAAAAATAAGTAGGATTAAAGAAGAAGCTATATCGCAAGATTTAAAGTCAGAACCGCAGCAAAATGAAAATGTACACACAAAAAAAGGGTTGACGTTTGAGCTGTAGTCCAGTACCTTTGCACACTTTGAAAGTCCTCTCCTTCCCCCTGAGCTGTGATCCTGAAGACCTCCCTGTGCTCCCTCACACTGCTCCTGGGGTTTACAGATGTGGTGGCCTGGCTCCTCCACCTCCTTCAACTGCACTCATCTCCGCAGGTGATTCGTGAAGCAATGTGATGGATGCACTCCGGAGATTTGCTTCTACCTGGTTTCTTTTCTGTGTTGGTGCAGCTGAAGGACATAAGAAGTCTTTCGAGGACGCTTCCATTTTCCCCCTGACCCATCCATTCAAGGGATACATTGTTTTTTCTTTATCAGATAAAGATTACTCCATATTTTTGATCTTACGCTGTGTGGTCGAGCATGAATCATCCTGCGAGCAGTCTGGCTTCATTGGAACAATGTTCTCCATGGTGCTATTTTTGGTTCAGATATCAGAGTACTAGTTTGTTAGAAATCATTAAAAAATGTAATTTTCATCAGGTTTTTTGCACGGATATATTAAATCTCAATTTCTGAGGAACAGCAGGTTCTCTGTGATTTCACATTTTAGTGCAAAAACAGATGATTGGCCTCCAAGATCCAAGAAAGACATTGTAGGAAACCACAGCACACTTACTTCTTCACCCAGTGCCAAAGCCAACTCATTTTTTCTGAAAAATCATCAAAACAGGCTAAATGAGAGAGGGAAGGGGTTTGAGAGGATGAGATATTGTGAAACATCACTGATTGTCATTTTAAGTATAAATGAGGATGAGAAACTAAGTGAGACGACACGCACAAGTCAGAGTGAAACTGATTTTTAAGAGAGGTCTGCGTGTTATGGTGCAACCGTGTGAGTTTTCTTAGCAGGCATCTTCATGGCCATCTGCGGTCCTCGAGGAAAAACATCACTATCTGCATACAAGTTTTTTCTCTTATTATGAGGTTGTTAAAGAACTATGTGACTATTTAAAATGGGAAAATAAAAACGGACATTAAAGGAAGTGCTGTACTTTGGAGGTCTATAGCCCTTAGTCTAATTTAATTTGATCTTATAATATATTTTCTATACAGGGGTATGTGCACAGGCATAGTCTGTATAAATATATAGATGGCATGTTGTAAAAGTTCTGACAGAAATGTGTAAATAAGGTGTTTTTATTCATTTTTAATTGTTCAGTGATGATGAAATTGGGTATGTGTTGTCTCTCAGAATTACCATGCGTTTGGCTTGGACCATCAGACTTGCCGTAGTCATAGGTTTCAGAAATTTAGCTTCATTGTGGCGAATGAACCAGAGGTGGGGGGTGGGTGGGGGCTGAGGGGGGGTAAGGGACTGTCCATTTGCTTGTTATTTTGTACATTTTGTGCAACAATAAACTTTCATTTATGACATTCAACCACTGATATTGTGTCTATTAAGCTTCATCCATTGAATCACATTAGTATTTATTCGGCACTCATTCATATAAATGTATGATGACATTAGCTAAACAAACACAATATGATGCCACGGTCATGTGACTGGTGTTGCTTCCTGTGCAGCTGGTCTGGAGACTGCAGTTTCAGCAGCTTCTCCATAATCAGGTGGCAAAAAGAAAAACACACCGAAAGTTTGCATTCTATGATCATTCATCTGGTTTGGCCAGTAAGAGATACTTCACTTTGAGATACTCTTTCAGTGTGTAAAAGATGAGAAATAAAATCCACATAAAATGACAACATGAACCTTTTAAGGCAAAAAGGTAACACAAAATATGGTCGACAGAGGGGTGGAAAAACCCCCCAGGAAAAAACAGAAAAGAAATAGAAAAAAGTTTGATCTGAATCCAAGTAACATCTCAAATATAAAAATCACAATGAAGAGATAACTATTAATAAAACAGTAGCTTTAAAACTAAGTGTTCTCTAAATGTACCTGAAAATAATGTTGGTGTCAGATCTGAGTAGGAAAGAAAATATAGATTTTTTTTAATATAACCATCAAAATAATAATGAATCCAATGTAATTTCAGATTGTAAGGAAGGTTGCCATGGTTACAGAGTCATGTTATGAGTTTGAAACTATCATGGAACCATAGCTTTCAGGTGCTGAGACATTATGTTGAAACTCAGCTGCCTCAGTAGAGATTTGTTCTCTCTCACTGATGTTCGGTACAAAATTAGAGTAGATTATGTCATCGTCATTTCAACTAAGACAGTGCTAAAATGTTTTCCGATGTTGAGTAACACAAAGCTGCACAAACAAAAAACAATACTCCCAGATCCTCTTTAGTGGTGCATCAGTTCACTTTAATAAATGGGAAAAGAGAGCAGCATGCATGTGCTTTTCATTCAGTATGGATACAAACGCAACACTATTCAAACTTTATATGAGCACCTGACTGAAGTTAAATAGAAGAACAAATGCTCTTTGACTGGTCTGCTCCCAGACAACACTTCCTGTGATGAGAAGACGCATGCAAAAACAAGCTAGGAGGACTGCAGTACAAAGATGGTCATAAAATATGCAAAAGATGCAAAAAAATAAATCAGCTTGAGCTTAAACAAAGGCGATAAGATGTGAAGCCAATCATGAGCAACGCATGGCACAAATGAAGAAGCATGAGGGTTAAAAACAAATTCAAACTGAAGGAATGTAAGTAGAACAAGATCAGTTTTGTCTGAAACTCTACAGCAATACTAAAACATGCATGATTCATGTGTTCTGCAAGATACTGAATGATTTATAATTGCATAATCTTTAATGGTAAATGTAGTTGCTAGTGTCATTTGTTATTTGATTTTAAGAAAAAGCTCCACAAAGATTTTGATATCTCAACCACAAGGGGGCAGCAAAGGATGGATTAACGATGGCCCTGACAAAGATTAAAGGATGACTAACTCAAGGTGACAAGTTTGAAGTTTTGTTTTCATATCCCTTAAAATATTCCCTTATTAGACAACAAATCAAATCACATCACATGTTGTTAGAACACAGAGCCAACTAGAACTCCATGAGTGATGTTCACCATGACCAATCCAAAAGCAGAAAAAAAGCTCAGAACTGATTATACAATAGTATTTTTTAAACACAAACCTTAAATATAATGAAGTTGAACAGTTTTCATTCGTAGCTTAAGGTACCCAGGACAATCCACTGTAAGCGCTGTGAAGCTGTTCTGTACAGGGTGAATGCTGGTTAGTGTACCAGTAAACTAGGGCAGGGGACACAGGGCAGCCGGATGCCATTTATACTGTGAAATGAGAGCAGCAGGCAGATAATCTACCACCTAAAAAATACAACCACTACTTAAAAACAGAGGAAGGAGCAGTGGTAAAAAGACACCGGCAGTCCTGAATAAACAGTACTTGGATGTAAAATGAAAAAGATAGGCAAATGTGGGATCTAGTAGTTAGGGAAATTTGAGTTGTGCGTCATTGTGTAGTACACACCAGTACACACAGACTGGGTTCCTGATCTAACTGCCATGTAATGAAAAAGGAACCAACATCTCACTTCACTTCCTTAATGGAGAGCATTTATATTGAAAAACCAGGAGCACTGCTGACAAACAGGCTATTTACTGCCTTTCAAAAGAAACATCAAGCCAATAATAACAGACTGTTCATTGGGGAAAAAAGCAGTGAAACATGGATCAATAGACCACAAACTGAATATTAATTAATTTGGATGACAAATTCGAAGTTAAAGAACAATCAATTTTCACTTTGAGCCCAAAAGTGTCTTGTCGGGACATTTATTCGCAACAGGGCCGTTAAGTCTCACATTAAAATTTATTAAAATTCAGACTAGTGGAACTATTTTACTGCCTCACCTTCACCTGCTCAGTTATCTGAGACACTGTGGATTTCACAGATGTCTTTTACAACAAATTATGTCATGAACTGAGGAATAAAAGACACCAATACAAATGTCAAGGTTTTTTTTTTTTTTTTTTTTTTTACAAAACTGTGTTCATGGACCCTCCACCACAGCAGCAGAGACAACATTCACTGAAACCAGTCTCTTTGTCTGGACTTGTGATCACAGAACTAAACACCTGCAGAGCAAACTGAAGGTGTTTGAAGGTGGGCAGTCATGTTTTGCATATTCCCCTCTTTTGTTAGTTAATATGGCGCCGCTGCAGCCGCCTCGGCCCAAACGGATCAGCTATTAACCGTTAACCGCCCCAAGGAGGGAACACCATATCAGCCACGCCGTGTGATACACACTCAACAGTGGTTTGATGCCATTACCTCCCCTCCCACCTTTCAAAGAACTCTTATTCACAACCACAGCATGCACACACACACACACACACACACACACACACACACACACACACACACACACACACACACACACACACACACACACACACACACACACACACACACCATGTCCTCTATCAGCTGACAGTTACTGTGCTCACTGACCACAATGTAAATCAGTCCTGATTAACAACTGCTGCTCTGCACAACCTGCACTGTGTAAATGAGCTGAACCTGGACTTAGCAGCACCTTGGTATGCATTTAACACCTCCATGGGTGTTTGTAAAGGTTTCCTAATAATCTAAAATGAAAATTTCAGGGAATTCAAACATATTTTATATTTCTCAGTTGCTCCAGAAATTGTGCACCTCAAAGAATTACTTCCATTCTGTTTAAAAACCACAGGACTAGTCTGCAGAGGAAGACAAAACTCCACCAACACTAAGCAGCAGCTTTATTCTGAGACTGGTGTCTTTTTGCTTTTGTTAACATTGTGATCCACAGTAAAGGTTCGTCTTACTAGAAGGGTTTTAATCGCCTCGCTTTCTCCTTCATAAAGAGGTGGTCCTGTCCTTTACAGCTCAGCAGCACACAAACATAAAAACAAAAACAAAACACTTCTGTGGTTTCAAGGGTGAAAAAAGCTTATTTTATTTTATACTCCGTCATTTCTAGAGACAATGGATAATACTAGGAGTATTTTATATACTAACTATATAAGAAGAGATATGGGATCAGCTATGATGTGATCTACTTATCACCTCTATAATTATTACACCATCTAGGAGTTAAACTTCAGGTGCAGCAGGAGTACGTACGCCTGGCTCTGATCGTTCAAGAACCATCACTGGAAACATTACATAACTTCTGTGACTTAGATTAAATATCACATATGTTGGATACCTGCTGTCAACTGCATAACTCAAATGATTCTCAAGCATGAGCTGACCACGCTGTAATGATACAGCAGCAGATACGAGCTGCGCTGCAAATGATGGAGGTGGTATGTAAGAAATGCACAAATGGAGGGTAAGTATTTGAGCCATGAGGGAGTGTGAGAGGTGTGTGAGACCACGAGGAGTCCTCATCCTGTCTGCAGCTTAGGATGTTGAAGCACACAGCTTCGTCATATAACAGGGCCCTTTGTTGAAAACCAGGTGATGAGGGGGTGTGTTATAGCACATATGTGCACAACAGCCACTATTGGCTTACATGTCATATAATGTTACATGTAGTTGCATAACACTCCTAAAACATGGGTGAGCCATGAGCTGGACACTCTTATTTGTTTGAGAATCCATGTAACAAGTGCTTATGAAAAAATGTTGGTTTTCCCGCCAAGTTTGGATGTGTGAAAGGTTTCATCCAGTCCATTATAGATAAACTTTGAGATCAATCAACACTCAACAGACCTTAGTAACATGGTGACCTTAAACTACAGCAAATAAAACTCAATCGATCATTCAGAAGTCAATCCAAAAGCTGATGGATCTAAAATGTGATCAATTCGTCCTCCTCATCCCTCTAACCCAGTGAGTTTTTTGAGTATTTCATTTAATGTTGCTTCAACATCAGACCACAAAATGTCCTCCTGTTCAGGATGACTTGTCTTTCAACAATGACTTACAGTATATTAAAACTACTCATACATTTTTAATAAACCACAAAATTCGTTTTTATCTCCTCATCAAAAACTGTTTGAAACACAAAATTTGTTGAACGTTTCATAAATAATCTGATGTACAAACTTACACGATATGAAGAGTTTACGCTTTCAAAAAATATGATTATGACAGGACTGCGAGCCAATCAGAATGCAGTACTATTACATAGAGTCGTATTGGAAACATAGCAGCACAGTCGATTACAAACATACAGCAATGTTACCACGACTCAGCAGTTGCTGCATTCGGCCTCCACCACAACTCAAATACGTTTTATAAAAGCAGAGCTGAAAAACACATCATTGGGCTGAAACAATTCTGACATCAGACGAAATGTTTATAATTTAGTTACAGGAAACAAATGAGAAACCCATCATGTTTCAACATATTCAGTTAATGTAGTATATGTTGGAGGAGGATTGGTCGCAAATATTAACAAAAGTTCAAATCCCACCACTGATTGAAGGACTCAGAATGACCAAATTAGCAGGTAGTTCTCATAAAAACTATTATCTACAACGTACAAATTAAGAATTGTTAACAGAAAACCAAAATGTCAGATCTGAGACCTTACCAGTTTATAAACTAAAAAAATAGCAGCACGTTTAATTTTGAACATCTGACCATTCCTTGACGCATCCTCTAGTGAAAGGCTAGTAGGTTCGTAGGGTGTCTGATGAAACAACCAAACGATCAAGCGAGGATAGATCCCCCTCAATGTATTTCATCCATAGACTTGTCATTTCTAGAGATGACGGAGTATTCTAGAAATGAAGGAGTATTTTATATACGAACTATATAAGAAGAGATATGGGGTCAGCTATGATGTGATCTACTTATCACCTCTATAATTATTACACCATCTAGGAGTTAAACTTCAGGTGCAGCAGGAGTACGTACGCCTGGCTCAAGAACCATCACTGGAAACATTACATAACTTCTGTGCCGTAGATTGAATATCACATGTCGGATACCTGCTGTCAACTGCATAACTCAAATGATTCTCACGCATGAGCTGACCACGCTGTAATGATACAGCAGCAGAAACGAGCTGCGCTGCAAATGATGGAGGTGGTATGTAAGAAATGCACAAATGGAGGGTAAGCATTTGAGCCATGAGGGAGTGTGAGAGGTGTGTGAGACCACGAGGAGTCCTCATCCTGTCTGCAGCTTAGGATGTTGAAGCACACAGCTTCGTCATATAATAGGGCCCTTTGTTAAAAACCAGGTGATGAGGGGGTGTGTTATAGCACATATGCACACAACAGCTGCTTTTGGCCTACATGTCATATAATGTTACATGTAGTTGCATAACACTTCTAAAACATGGGTGAGCCATGAGCTGGACACTCTTATTTGTTTGAAAATCCATGTGTAAGGTAAGTCAGTACTTTTCAGTGAATCTTTAAGAAGGCGATCGCTATGGAGATATTGCACTGATGACGCTGGAAAAAGTCACTGACCTTCAAATTGTCTGGACAAAGCAACCGCCCTTCAGAGTCACATAAGGAAATACATTATCATGGAAACCACAGAAAAATAAAATTATCATAGAGTTCAATACTAGAGGCACCATCCGGTTTGTATACATGAGGTGTTTGGGAATACTGAAGATTATATCGCCACTATTAATTTATATTAAGGATTCATAAAATGTAATGTTGCAAGAATAAAAATGGAAACACTCCATTTATGCCAATTCAAACTGCGCTATATGTTTTTCCAGCATAGGAAAGGAGTACAGGTCAAGACTGTGGAAAGAATGGAGGGTTTATCCCACAGCTTTATCAGGATATCAACACAGAACATAAACAGTATAGAGTTTAACCGTAGACTAAACCACCTTCAGCTTCCTCTGTTTCTGTGAATAGGCCCCCCTGTGCTTCGCTGACTTCTGCCCTGGCCATGAAATAGTTAAGTGCAGCAGTAGGGGAGGTTCCCTGCCCGCCCACTCCCAGCCTATTTGCATATCAGGCGGGAAGCTCTTCTCTTTGTTGCTGCTGAACCCAGCCAAAGGCCCTCCCACAAAACACTGCACTGGCGGGAAAAAGCCGGCTCCTGGCGGCTGGAGCCTCTGAAAATAGAGAAACACACACACTCACACACACACACACACACACACACACACACACACACACACACCCACACACACACACTAACACACACACACACACAAGCAGATGAGCTGCATTGTTGGGCATTTATGGGCCGGCACACCCATTTCCTACCTGAGAGCAAAGGTGAAAACAAATGGACGATAAGAGGGAAGAAATGAACTGGAGTAGGGATATAAACAAATATTAGAGTGAAACTGTGACGTCTGTGGAGCCCACCAGACACAATACTTCCAACGATAAGAAGCTTTGTCTAATATAAGCACATTACTTAGAATATGTGCCAACTGTACGAGCTCTGTGTGAGCGGGCCCTGGGAAAAGAGATCATTGGGTTGTTGGAAAAACAGGAAGGCATGTCAGGCTATGGACTGGGGAGGGCAGGAGCAATAGATGGGGGAAAAAGTACAGTGGCCCCTGCATTACATAACCAGGCAGGAAATATGCAGCAGCAGCAGAGAGAGAGAGAGCACAGGAAGACATACATGCACTACCTATAACACTTCCCTCAAAGACTTTTCACATCTACTCACATCTCTTCTTCTCATCCTTCCATTGCTTTGTTGTTACCATGCAGCCACAACAGAAGCTCCATGGTAACCCCCTCCCATTCTGTTTAACGGTCAGTTAGATATACATACCTAACTGAAAATATATAATAATAGCATAAATCTCACTGAAAATATATTTTTTAATGTACAAAGCTAAAAAATCTTAACAGAAAAAGGAAGTATTTGTTAAAAACTGATTAAATATTTCTATATTGAAACTCACGACACACTCAAAACATCCAGAGGTGAATATATTACAAGTGTTAAAAATCCTAAAATCCCCGAAATGTATCATTCTTGTATAAATTTGGTGTGCTAGTAAAGTTTAGTTTAAAACATATTGAAGGGTATTTGATTTACCCATCTGAGAGACAGAGCTAAATACCCCCCCTTAGATGATGGAGGTTAAATAAACCCACTGGACCATGTCTGTACCCACACCCACACCCACACCCACACACACACACCAATAAATATCAGTCTGCACTTGTCTGGTTGTCTGCGCGCCCTGAAACAGAACACAGTGTCTCTGGACTGGATTAAGCTGTAGCATCAGTCAACGCGCTGCTCTGCTCCTGTATGTGTGTAATCCATAATGCCCAATGCTATAACTGCCTACCAGACAGCGTAGAGAGATTGTGTTGTGCTTCTCGGATTACTCATATGAAATTAAAAAGGACCGCTCAAATAAAAAGCACAACGCTCTTTTAGTCGATTGAGTCACACCTGACAGTGTTGTGTTTCTCTCCTGGTTGTGCGACAGAAAACTTTTGCACTCGTCTTTGTCCTCTTCTTGACCGGCTGCAGAACGCTGACCCTGAGCAGAGGAAGCTCCCATGCAGAGAAAGTAATGTTAGAACGCACATATAAAAGCACTCGACATACTTTAGGGATTAAGAGTAATACATTTATGTACACAACAGATGGCTGCCTGACTCAAATACAGTAACAAAAAAAGCTTCACATTCTTAATTAGGTCCTTCATGTTCTAAAAACATCTACTGTGAGATTACACGTCTAGTCTAGTCTCCTACCAAATATTTGTCTGTCTTTGTTATCTATGAGCATGCCACATTAGCAGAGCTGATATTCCTCATAAATAAAGGTCCTCCATGGTCGTCAAGTCAACAGCATCTTCGACCACAGCTGCCGTACCATCTGATTAGCTCCTTGCATGTCTGTGTGCTTGGTTTTTTTTTTTTGTCTAGCCAGTGCCAGATGGCAGAGAATGTTTAGCCAAATGGGATTAGAGATTTGGATTAAGTGGACTTCAAATTACCTAGACGCACAGTCACTGCATGACACACGACTAGTCGAGCATTGAAGCGGTGTGGCCTTGGCAAGTTCAACAACACAGACTTTCACACATAAATTCTGGGGAAAAACTGGTGTTGTTTGCCGCCGTCATGAAGTCATGGCTGTCTGCTTTCATGCAATGAAGAGGTAGTAAGTGCCGTCAAATCACAATCATTATTCCAGGGACTAATAATAATAGTGAATAACATTCTATACAGATGCTGAGAATCACCTGAAGATCAAATGCAAATATGCAATGAAGCTGCAGTGGTCTATGATGCTACAAACATGGATGGTGCTGCAAAGGAGCTATAAATTCTAAGACATGGACGTCTTCCACCTGGTAGCGCAAAAGATCTTTACAAACAGCACAGTTTCAAGGTTGGCAGCCAACATTAGTTTCACTTTTTATCTTTAAATTCTAATCATTTCATCCTTGAAGTAGGCATTTGTGCCAGATGTAATTAAATTCCGTCTAGGATTTCCTGACATATTGCATTCGTGGGCATTGGACGGACGTGAGGTCAGAACGACCTCGACCATTGACCGTCAAAAATCCAATTAGTTCATCCTTGCATCCAAATTGTGTAACATTCTCAGAAATTTCTTCAAGGTCTTCACTTTTGTATTTAAATAGCAGAAATGGAAGGATAGAAAATTAGGAATGAAAATGTAAAAACAGAGTTTGATTGGCTTGAAAAAATGCTTATGTTTTATCCTACATGGATAACCATTTTTTGAATCTGTATTATTTTACACTTTCATATCTACTGAACATACTGGAAATAAGATCTAAATGTAAAGTTAATTATATTAGTAGAACAACTGGAAGCAGGGAGGGAAACCACCTAGCTCTGTCCCAAAGTTAATCCTCCCACTGGCATCCCCTAAATCTCATTTTGTCTCATATTTCCTGCCTGGTTATGTAATGCAGGGCCCCTACCTGTACACGAGTAAAAATGAGATACAACATGCTAATTAAAAACACAAAAGCCCATTTTCTCACAACTATGAAAGTGGTATCAGTTCGCTTAGTAAGAAAGCAAACAAGCATATATTTTCCAAAACAAAAAACACAATACTTCCTCTTTGGCATGGTAACAAATGAACTGCAGCTAAAGTTACCGTAACTTTTATTGGTGTTTTTATGTTTGCAAGAAACAATTTAGTCTACAAAATATCACTTGACTAATATTCTGGAGCAATGGCAGTGGACAAAGTGGTTCGCATAGTGAAATACGAGGGCTGAAATTACTCCTGGAATAAATTGATTACAAAAAAAAAATTGCATCAAAGCTGGTTTCAACTATAAAAGCATAAATATTCTAATAACAACAATATTTAAAATACTGTACGTAAACATACTACAACTCACTATGTTTCATTATGAAAACATTGGAGAGAAAGCAGTATGGTTGACAGTTATGGTGACAAAACACTGGAAGTATTCAACATTTGGAGTAATAAAAAAACCCAACCCTCTACTGTGTGTAAAAGTTCGTAAAATTTAACTTGTCTAAGACGTTAATAAAAAATGCTCTGCAGAGAGCATCCAGTCCACATGCAGCAGCATGTCATAAGTTAACACGAATGTCAGGAGTGAAAATACATAAAATCCATACAGGTAGTTTCTTTCTCACCAGTATCCTGCTTGCTCATGAAGGATTGCTGGATTTCTGTAGTATATCTGTAATATATTCTGTAATAAAATCTGGAATAATAAAGTTGATTTCATTCATTCATTCATATCCATTTGAGCTACACCTGCTTTTCTTGAAAAGTGTGTTGAGATAACAAACTTGTCAAATTTAAGGGATTACAAAACAGGAATTTTAAAATAAAAAAGTGTACAAGGACAAGCCACTGGAAAAACCTGATTTATGCTGATGTGGATGCACAATCACATCTATTGTTAAACATACTGTATTAGCAGCTATTTTCAAAAGGGAAATGTGTGAAAATACAATTACAGTTAGAAATCTAGGAGGAAAACGAAACGTTTTTTATACCAATTATGGATAGAGTACTATGAAAAGCCACATTTAATTATCTGTCACAAAGAAACTTAAATTAACAGGCAAGCTAGAAAAGAAAGAAACTCAATCTTCACCAACAACTACCTCATGGTCAAAATGCAAAAATAAGACAACTGAAAAAGTTAATCACGAGATGCACACCTTCAGGAGCCCTACTAAGTATGCAAGAAATTTCCCTCAATTCTAGTCACTGGTTTTTAATATGTGAACAGAGCGTACCCCCCAGGCACCAACTCCAACGCTGCCATGAGATCTGTTACACACATACAAGGGTAACCTTATATGACCCTGTGGCGGGGGCATGAATAGGCATTGCTCACACGTGGAAAGCACAAACAAGCTAATGTTTAATCAAGCTATTTTGTAGATAAGTAGGACACAAAAACAATTTATTGTAAAAAAAATTCAATTATGCTGATATAATTGCATCATGGTGGCGATTAGGGAAAACATTTCAAAAGTAGTCATCATTCATTTTCTGCATACATCAGATGCAGTGAGGCCAAAACATTAAGAAAAACATGTCAGACACAGACAACAAACGTCTATAAGCTGCAGTGTGTGTTACATAAGCAGTGCCCCTACACAGGGCCTCTGGTAGGGACAGTGTGTGCTCTGTGAACATACACAGCTTAGTGCGCCGCTATTGGGCGGGACCAGACGGAGAGGGAGGGAGAGAAATGCAGCGACCAAACTGGCGGAATTAATGTACAGCTTGCTGACTGATGCAGACATACATACTGTGCGCACACAGACACAGACACACACAAACACACACACACACACAGGAGCAGCATATCATATGGTCAAAAAATCAGATAAGTCCAGCGTGTGAGACGCCACAGTTGCATGTTTCCTGTTTGGTGTGTTGATTCTTTGTGCTCACTGTCAGGAGCAGAAGTCCATTCATTCGCGTGTGTATGATGATCCACCACATCAAGGCGTATAAATAAGTCATTAGCCTTGTGACCATGGACGCTGCCCTAGTTATTCACTTCTGAAAGAGTGCGTGTGTGTGGTTCAAGGGGCTGAAGCCTTATGTCATTGTATTGCGCAAGTTACTTTCTTCAGTTGTGGAGTGATTCAGCAGTACCTGGAGGTGCCAGGTCATCGCCTAGGTGCTTGAGATAAGAACATACCACACATAAAGTTGCATTAGACAAGGAGGAACAGATGACTGATAACATCCAAAGATCACTCCTGTTTTTAAAATTGCTCAGATGAAGGGAAAAGAAAGCTGCACAAAAAAGTCCAACAGGAGGAAAGAAAAACAAACCCTCCAAACTCAGAGGTTATAAAAACCAGACACCGGTTGCACAGTGACCTTTGCTATCAGGGACTGTATGGTAAGCCCCCAGTCAGCTTGAGGCCTGACCCAGTTTGAACAGAGAATGTGGGACATACAAATACACACTTCCAGCTATTATACGGCTCAAAATATTTTTAGTCATGCGGTCATACGCTGGGAGACTGTAATTGAAACTTCAAGTGAAACAACAAGCCTAAAGACAGAGAAGATGGGAGGTTGAGAATGTAGAACAACTGAATCTGAATGTTAGGAACAGCGGGAACGACAGGTGAGAAGAGGGAAAGAAAGCGCCAAAGCTGGTCTGTGGATCCATGCCAACAGTTGTGCAACTGGCTTTACAGCAGGAAGGCACACCTTGGTTTGAAAAGTGCTACAACTATTTTCTATTGTTTCTGACCTTGCCATCCAAAATTTTGCCAAGTCATAAAAAATTATATGTTGTTCCACCATGACATGCAAGTGTATCCAAATCTGGGTCATAATCGTATCTGGCGGACGAAAACAAATATTTGAAGGGGCGCAACATCGAGCAGTTTCAATAGCACTAATGGCGCTAGCCACAAAGTTCTGTCTAGTTTTACTTCAGTGACACAAAAGGCATCATTCACCATCAGTTCAGAAGTTTTACACGTTGGTTAATAAACATTTTCAGAATAAAAGTGCATGGTGGATACCGGTAATATAAAGATGAGGGCCTTTATTTCCTGAAATGCTAACAGTATGTTGGGAATGTAGAACAGTATGAGCAATCAAAATTTCAGTGAAGGCACAAAAAAAAACGCAAGTTCTCTCTTAAATTGAGTTTCAGAGGCAATTTTTAAAAACAAAACAAAGTTTCTTTGTCTACACATACTGTAAAACATGTTCTACATTTTCCTTTAAGTCTGCAAAAACAGATCACCTGAAAAATCCAAACTCATTGCCAAAGAATAGCCCATTGATCGAGGGTCGTTGTTATTTTTCATCTGCAAAGGCTAAAGTCTACAATCCCATTCAAAGGGATATGATCTGACAAACAATCCCATTGAGCAGAGAGAAAATGTAAAGACTCCATAGGAACTGAGAAAACAGCCCAACAGTGACAGTAAAGATGCATTCACAGATAAGGATGCAGAACAGTGTTGGAAACATTAATGAAGACGTCTATGTTGCTCTTAAAATGTCACTGGTACTTTCTCATCCATTGTCCTGGTGTCTTGGGAAGACTCCTGAGAAGTTTGGCTGTAGCCTGGGGCAACAGCAGCAGAATCAGAGTCCTTTGAGAGTGTCTCTGCAGAGGGAGGGGGTGCAGTGGGAACCTGAGGTTGGTCAGACTTCCTCCTCTTCTTCACATGCCGGTGATGCTTTTTGGATTTCAGGTGGGCTGCAGAGAAACAGGAATGAGGACAGGATACTGCTGGATGCACAAAGTATGAGACAGCATGGTTTCATGTCGATGAAACTTGTGGGATCAAAATGAATTATTGAATAAGTAGAAACTAAAAGTGGGTAGACCTGATGTTTATTTTGCTGGCATCAGAAACCGTTTCGCATACGAAGCAGAAAAGATTGGCAATATTCACAGATATCTGAAACAAATCTCAGTGTCTGATGAGAGACTGTGTGCTGTGACATACTGTAAAATTTGCGTTGTTGGCCTCACCTGCCCACTCCAGGTCACCAATGATCACCTTGTCACACAGATCACACGAATGGCGGCTCCGTTTATTCCCCTGCTCCGTCCCCTGAACTCTGATGGGTGCAATAGCTGGTTCGTCACCCTAATTGGCAAAAATGTTTGTGGTATCACTATTTTTATGGCCATAAGTTGAAGGGGATTTTTTACATTTGGTGTTTTACTAAAATACTGAATAACTGAATACATTTGAGATTTGACGAATAAATGTTAAAGGATAATCGATCAACCAAGCTTTGATCAATCAATCAAAAGAAGCATCAAACATGATAATACAAAAAATAAATGATGTGCAATTTAGCAATATAGCAGGTACACAGTATTGTACAATGTGCTGTTAAAGAGTCTTCCAGCCAAAAGGATGAAACTGTGTCTGAGCCTGGATGCTTTGGTACCGTCAGACGGCACCAGGCAGAACATCTTGTATCTGGGATGATGAGGATCTTTAGCAATCATGATGGCCTATGTGGGCAGTGTGGTCCTGGTGACGTTCTAAGGGAACCTCACCACCCTGTGTAGGGCCTTAAAGTCGAGGATGGTCTAGCTGTTGCAACAGGCAGTGACGTATAAAGTCAGGAGGTCCTCTATGGTCCACCTACAGATGCTACAGAGTATCCTGAAGTTCATATTAAGCCTCCACAGCAGGTAGAGGTAGAAGAGTCAGTGTCTGGCTGATTTTGTAATGAAAGCTGTGGAGACTTTATGGAACCACAGGTATTGAGGTAGGACAAATGAAAAATAATACTACTCTAATAGTACTGTAAAAGAGTGTGGAAAAGAGATGGAGCAGTGTGTACAGGCAGGATGGAACGGGTGATGTGTGATAGAGTTTCAGCTAAAATGAAAGTAAAGGTGTACAAAACTGTGGTGAGACCAGCGATGTTGTTTGGTCTAGAGCAGTGGTTCTTAACCTGAGTTCGATCGAACCCTAGGGGTTTGGTGAGTCGGTCTCAGGGGTTCGGCGGAGATGGGGGTCAAGGCGAAACACCCGACACGATGTGTCAGGTGTCTTTGCCGAACATACACAAATCACTGTGTACGTTTGACACATTGTGTCAACTCTTGATGACACGTTCCCCTTAGCCATCACTGCCTGCAGGTGATCACGCTAAATCTATTAGCCTACCTGTGCTACATGGGATTTTGCGCACTCAGTAGTCGATTTATTCCTGTCATGATGGTACATCATCTGACTGCTTTCTTAATATTTTAATTCATAGTGACTATGTTGAACAAAAAAAAGAAAGTGGTCGGACGAATATGTGCAACGTGAATTTACATGTACTGTATAACGGAACATGATGGGAGTCAGTGTTCTGCATGATTTACAATGTCAAGTTGAGAAACTCTAGTCTCGTACTGGCAAAAATAAAGGAGGACTTCCTTAAGCTGCACGGAAAACAACAGAAACAGACTTTGCTGTGAAAATGACATAAGAGTAGCACTTGCCAAGGTGAAGCAAAATATATCTGAACTGGTCTCTCAATAACAACAGCAGAAGTGACACTGATTTGCAGGTAGGTCATTTCATGTGAGTTCATGCACTGTCTTGGTTTTGTTATTTGAAAAAGGTGACATTGATGCACAATCCATTAAATACACCAGTAAAACATATACTTATGTATTAAATTTGAAATTAAAAAAAATTTTTTTTACTAAAGAAGGGTTCGGTGAGTGAGCATATGAAACCGGAAGGGTTCGGTACCCCCAACAAGGTTAAGAACCACTGGTCTAGAGACAGAGTAACTGAGAAAAAGACAGGAGACAGAGCTGGAGGTAGCAGAGATGAAGGTGCTGAGGTTCTCTCTGGGAGTGACCAGGAAGGATAGGATCAGGAATGAGTACATCAGAGGGACAGCACATGTTAGAGGTTTTGGAGATAAAGTCAGAGAGGCCAGACTGAGATGGTTTGGACATGTCCAGAGGAGAGACAGTGAATATATTGGTAGAAGGATGCTGAGTTTTGAACTGCCAGGCAGGAGGCCTAGAGGAAGACCAAAGAGGAGGTTTATGGATGTAATGAAAGAGGACATGAAGGTAGTTGGTGTGAGAGAAGAGGATGCAGAAGACAGGGTTAGATGGAGGCAACTGATTCGCTGTGGCGACCCCTGAAGGGAAAAGCCGAATGGAAAAGAAGAAGGATAATACAGTAAAAGAAAAAGAAAGAAAGCAAAGCTTGGTGGTCCAAAGAAAACTTAGAGCAGGGGATAAAACAAAGGAAAGCAGTAACTCCAACAACAAATAATCAAAAAATGAGAGGGGGAACATTTCATCATTTCACGTTTTAAAACAGATGAATGCAGCTACAGGACCACATCTACTTTAGTCCTGAGGCCTCACCTTGCTGAGATTTTCCAGTATCTGCAGTGCAGGATTCAGAACCGTCTCCTCCCACTTGGTCAAGTCCGTTACATCCAGGCCGTACACCGCCGGCACGTTGTCTCCTGATCCTGAACACACAGTTAACACACATTATGAATACAGATGACCAGTGACTCTAATTAAGTCTTTTCATAGCCAATATTTCAATTCCATGTTTCCAACATTTATTTTATTTGAACTCTCACCTCACTTTGTTAATATAAAACAAGAGTACCCAAATACAAAACTCAAATTTATACTGATGACAATTGAATAAGAAAACTTCAAAGCAGAACATGAGCTAGACTTCAGGATAAATTCTGTACTAGCTGGGAAATTTACAGCGATGTGTCGGAGCCACACCCTGAAGCTCAGTCAACCTGCTGACTCACAGTGGCTCGATAATACCTCCTTCCTTCCTCCCCACCCTGCTGCTCTCTTGTGCATCATCTCTCTGTCTGTCTCTGCCTTGCCATCAGTCTTGCTTCAGCTCTCACTCACTCCCTCTCTCCCTTTGACTGTTCCACCCCCATGTTTCTATTTTGCATCAGTCAGCGGTCTCCAGGACAGGCCTGAGCACCCAACAGCAGCACCAGACCCATCCCTACTCGTCTGCTCCGCTTTGATTAAAGAAACACAGAAGCCCATCACATTTTTTTTAAGAGTAGAAGATACAGACCCTTTTAGAAAACCTGTTCAAGGCGACATCACTTTTAATTGCTCCTCATCATTCTGTATAAACGTTACATTACGTAGTAACAGCGACATATTAATGTATGTAAAACAAGTGGTACAAGAGAACAGGTGAACGATGACGTGCTCTGTATGACCCTTAAAAAGGAGGTGCACAAAGTTTGCAACTGAATTAAAGATGTGAAAAAACAACCAAAAATGTTTTCCGATTGGAATGATGGAAGGAAGTCGTTACTATTGCTGGGTTATAAGTCAAACTTCTTTCCCTTAGGGAAATTACTTTTTTTCCCCCTCTCTAAATATTTGCACACCTATATATATACTATCGTACAGGCACAAACACCGGCCTGTGGGCATGATGACGATGGGAGGGTTTCGCATGGGGCAGCGCCTTGCTCAGGGGCACCACGGTGCTCAGGAGGTGAACTGGCACCTCCCACTGCAAGTTCACAATCCAAATATTTTTGACCCAGCCAGGTACTTATAAACCTCGCTATGAAGAGACCGTGCTAACCAATGCTGCCACACTTGGTGAGCACGGGGTAAAAGCTGAATCTATTCAGGTACTCTTAATAAAATATCAAAGCGTGAAGCACTCACATTCATGCAAATGAATCCCATTAACCTATGAAGCACAGTTAGTCAACTCAATTATGGCTTAATCCTTTCCACACAGACTGAACTGTGGAGCTCAGGGCAGCAGACATCCTTAAGTTACTAGCTCTACTGGGAACTGTCTGAGACTTCATTATTAAACTGGGAACCAGAGAGCTGACTGTATTACTGCTCATCTGTTTGTGGGAACAATGAGTTCAAACAGCCCAGCCTGGCAGCTATTAACATTTTAGCCAAGTTCTGGACACAAAGTCACATTTAAAACGCTTTGGGTCTGAATTTATTCACAGCTGGTGTAATGTACCATGACTCACATTTTCTCTTGAAAAGAACATAAATAAAGTAAATCGACATAAGCAGAAAAAAAGCAAATATATAATGATTCAATTTTATTTATGTTAAAAAAAGGATTGGCAAATTTTTCATTTTTGGTTTTAAAGTTGTTTTTGAATTGTGCTTGCCATCCCAAACTCCATCTAGAGTGTGTGGACATCCCACCAGACTTCAGGTGGGATGTGTGGGTGTGTATTTTCAACAACAGTGACCGTTGGTGAAAGCCTCGTGTTTCTACGGCGTGTGTTAGAGGGGAAGTCTCTTGTAATGGCAGGCGGTAAGCATCACCTGGAATACTGATACCAGATGTAGAGCTGGAGCCCTCGCCCCCCTGGGGGTTGTATAGACACCTCACCAGGCGCCGTCCTGCGTCCTTCTGTTGCAGCTGTCTCTCAACTAACTGTTTTTTGTTTTTTTAATCTCTGTCAACATCACCCCCACCCCCCCATGAACAATTCCCCTTTGCAAACACCAACCTCCCATAAGGAGGGTTAGGTGGTAAATAAAAGGGAGACACTATCACTGTATGCTAGCTTGCCAGATGCTTGATGGAACCCCCCCCCCCCCCACCGCCGCCGCCCCTCTTTTTTTTCAGGTAACCTTGTTTGGTATCTGCTGAAATTTTACTCTGCTAATCTACTCTGCAGTGAATGAGGGGTGATATCATATGCTGTAGAAACAAAGAGCAGGGTGGTCAACCCACACACACACACACACACACACACACACACGCCTTTCAAACACACAGGGGAGGCCTGCCAACAAGAAAGAGCATCGACTGTCGCCAGGCAGCTGCTTGCCAGTGAGACTCGTCCACCTGTTGTAACAAATGGGCCAGGAGTCAATTGCTGCGTTAGCCTCATGTTTGCTGAGTGAGGATGTGTGACTGTGTGCGCTCTGCTGTAAAAAACCGGACTACCAGTTTTTCGCAGCGCCTCCAGGACCAGCTGTGCTTATCTGGCTGTCATCCACACTGGAACACAACAGTTGCCTCTATTAAGTTAACAGCCTCCTTCCTTTTTCTTATAGTTCCTCTTCCACTTTCTGTCTCCCTTCTGTTTGTGATGTTTGATGTTAGAGCAACAGTTTGTGTAAAAGACAAGGATATAGCCCTGGTTTTAGCAAAATGTAAAATGTTAATTTGTTATCATAGGATTGGTGTTTTTCTCCTTTTGTAATCCTTTTTTCACCTCAGCATAGCCTGAAGGAAACCCAAATGTTTTTCTCTTCTTTGTCTCAGCAAATTATGTTTGGTGATCTGTGAAATCATAGTTTTAATGGAGCTGTTATAATTGTTACTTCTTCATGAACATCTTATCACTGCTTGAAGTTAATATTGCTTTGGGTCACTGTCACCACCTTAACAGCAGTAGGCAGATTGTTAATGTTAAATATGCATCATGCCCAGCAGTGATACACAGTGAGTGACGAGCTGGTGAAAACAGTGTCTTATTTAACAGCTAGAGTCAGATAGTTCCCTTTGGGATGGAGAGAGAATTCTCAGACTAACTGCTGGGTGTCCCTCATATTATTCCTCACAGTCATTTAAAAGATAGTAATACATCAATATATTTTTTTTTTGCTCACCCCAGGTGGCCAAAGAAGAGGTAAGAGAGATCTTTGTGGGAACAGCCTTCCTGCTTTGCCCCCCCCCCCACACACACACACACATTTGTTTGTATGTGCACACATGAAAGCTTCACACTTGTTAGAGGACAAGGTTGTAAACTCGCCCCACACCTGTTGACCCAGCTGGATCAAATTACTTTCACTCTCCGTCCACCCGTCTCCGTCACTCAGAGACATCCACACCTCAGTTACTTAACTCACGGGGCCTCGGTCCAACTGCAGCTGGGTATCAAGGAACTTGTGTGTTTCTGTGCAAAGTCTGTGAGGAAATAAAAGTGAACCCTGACAGGACGGGTATCCCTCGACTAAATATTTGCTACATCTCAAAATTATGTAACCCCGAATTAGCATTTCTCTATGGGTAATTAAATCCACTAAATAAACATCCTATAAAGACCAGTATAACACACAGAGACACAACCTTTAAGCAAACACCCGCATGCAGATGCACTTAAAGACAAATTAATCTTGATTTAGTTTGAGCTGTGTGACCTGCTGGTTAAATCGCTGCTCTAAGAGAACTGTATATTCTGCTGACGGGTGTTTAAGACACTGAACGCCCACCTGCTCCGTCAACAACTGCTTTAGAATTGACGCAAGGTTAAAATTCTACATCTGAGGTCTGTCATTTGGAGCAAATCTGCAAATTTCGTATTCACTGAGGTCACTGTCAGGCCTCTCTAACCCACTTCATCACCTGGCTGCGGCTCTCTGTCACGTCCAATTTGTCTTCCCTTTGACCCACTAGTCTCTGCATGCTTGGGTTGGTACACGTAGCCCCCGCTGACCCTGTAGCCTGAGTTTGTGTGGTCGGGGCAAATTCCCAGCAGCTCTGTAATTCTTCAGGAGATTAGCCTGCTCAGCTGAGACCTGTTGGCATCTGCAGAAGAGTGTGGTGGGGGGGTGGGGGGGGGGCTTGGATAAAATAGAAAGGAGGTCAGCCGTCATCGTGAAGGGGCAAGGAGAAAATAGATAACGTTGAAAGGAAGGTGGGAGGAGTGGGGTGAAACAGGAAAACCTTGGAAGAGGACAAGGTTGCCCAAATGGGGAAACATCTCGAGGCTGTGACACTGACAAATACACAAATACTTCTGAAAAAGTTCACATTTGAAAATCATCTCTCTCGTTTTTTTTAAAAAAGCTGCGGGGAGTTTGCACTTCATACCCAGACCGGCATTACTGATAAATCTCAAAATTGCTGGGTGAATTAAAACTACAGTGAATTTTGCAGAACCATACAATGTCAGTAAAACATTCTGTTTTCAAATTAAATGTGAAAATGTGCAAGTATCATGACAAGCAGAATAGCATGTAAAAAGAATGTAATACAACAGGCATAACAAAAAATAAAAATGATTGTTGCCATGGTAATTTTTCAGCTCATTATAAGGCCTCATATCAAATCATCTCTAATACCTGAAAAACATAACACAGGGCACAGTTGTGGCAACTGAAATATCCTCAAATTTATGTCAATGAACTTCCAGTATTTCATGTTCTCTTCAGGACTGAAGTAAACATATCCCAAATGCTTTATACTGAATGCCGACCAAAAAATATCCAAACTTCATTTAACATCGATTTGAATTTTGCTTTGTCCTTAAAGACTTCATGGGACAGAAGGGCTTTTAACACTTAAGATCTGATCTCATCCGTCACCACCAGAACGCTCAGGCTGGACTCTGTAGCTTCAGATAACACATGTTCAAAACTGCAAAATAAAGTTATCACCTTGCAGTCGTGTGATTCCAGGAACGGCACCGGTTGCTAGCAAACAACAGTTTCAAGGTGGACACCAAAGATTAGTGCACCACTTCATTTCAACTTTTTATTCTATCAAACTTTTGTGTTAAAGATTTCCTCAAATATGTGTATTCATGAGTTCCAAGAGCTCATCTTTGAGTCCTAATGGAGGTGGTTTTGTTTTTCAGTTTTCATAGAAAGCAAACAATAAACACCGTCAAGAAATCCCTACAATTATGATGTTCACAAAAACACTCAGACAACCTGCGGGCATAATGCGTCCATCTATCTATTAACAGCAGAAAGTAGAGACTTAAAAGTCGTATATAGGTAACAGTTCCTAAAGGCACCTGGAGAGACAATACCTAGAGGCAATTCAAGGACAACTTCTTATGTTTTCCAGAAATTTCTGACTCAGTGACATTTTTATTTGAAGTCATTTCTGTCTGAAATTTTGGAAAGATTGCATGCCTTGCCCTGATTGATAATGTTCTTGCCAAAAAAACAGACATTTCCTCTGTCCAAGACCTCTAAGTGGGAAATAAGATGGACTATCATGCCCAGTGGTAATAAAATATGAACATTAGAATGAATACGAAAAAAAAAATCCAGCCTGACATATCAGAAGTTTTCTCTCTAAACTCTTAGCGAGTACTTTGGGTAATTTTATTTCTGAGCAGTGTAAGCAAATGATATAACACTGATCTGCAAATTGAAAGTCGGAAATGTGTTGATGGGTGGTTTTACTGATGGCTCAAAAGGCCGAGACACAAGGGCAACATCTGATGGATCAATGCATATGTAAAAGCACAGGAAAACAGAGACATACACACGACGAAGACCATATGGTGAGTGCAGTGGGTAGGAACACAGACAGAAAAAGGGGTATTGAGGTCCTGCTGGGGCGTAAGCCACTCGGGCCTAACAGGATTAAGAGGCTGGGTTACTACAGGGCAGACTGCCGGTGGGACGCGGCGGGTTTTCTTTCAGGATTGGAAACAGTCGCGCTTCACATATGTATACAAACACACCCAGGTGTTGTGACTGGGGGGGGTGGGGGGTAGATTAGCACCTGTCAAATACCAGATGACTGATAGCGGTGGGTTTGTTTTACAGGGCCAGAACCAACATTGTGGATCTTTGGTATGCATATGAGGGAAAAGGAGCATTCAATGTCTTTAATTCAGGTGTCTGATGGGAATAAAACATTATGCCCATTATCACACCACAGTAACACGAAAATTTCATATAAACACAAATCCAATTCTGCGATGATAAACTTATTACTCTTGTGATTTCTAAAATGTAAAAATCGAATTTTTGGATGTGAAGGTTGTTGATATAAATATGAAAGAGTAAACTTCACTCTGGGTTATGGCAATTTATGAAAACCAAGTTTTGCTTCATTTTCTTTCTTTTTTTTTGGATATTAGTGTAGCCATTCCACGATGTGCTGGCAATGTGTCCAGAGCATCTCCCCACTTCATGTCGTAGTATGCTGTGATACACTCTGGCAACCCCTGTGACTCGCGAAAGTGGAGCAAGCAGTATGGATAATGGATTTTTGTAGCCTAAATTAGTTCAACATAAAATAGTAAGTAGAATAAATATAACTGTTGTAGTCAGTAGTCAGGACTTCATAAAATCGTATTTTTACTGCATAATTATTGTGGTCAGGCATATGTATGGTAATGGTTTCATAGAAACATCTATAGAAAATCATAAAAAGTAACCTGAGTGCTATTGTAGTTTTTTTACGCTACTGTATTTATTGTAGCCAACAAATTATATATTTATTTTTTTAATCAAGATCCATGCAAACAAAATAAAAACAACCCAAAAGTGATTTGTATAATCTATGGAAAATGAGGAAGATTTTATACAAAAATGATGTGATTGATAATTTTTTTAGAAACCGCTGATGTTCTTTTTTATTACTGGCAAACAAAAAAAACCCTCCATGTAATTATGGTTTTTAAATGTTAGATCAACTTAATCCTGCTGCGCACAAAGCCTCATGAAAACAAACCCTGTACACTACAACACAATACAGTGTCTGTGAGCCTTGTGTGCCTAATGGAGTCGTGAATCTCATCTTGTTGAAGACTGTGCTGATTGCTTGATTGAAGGACTATGAGGAGGAACCCTCCCAGAAAAACACACATACAAACAAGCATACACTGCATGAGGCCAGCAAAGTGTACTCACGGTTAAGAAAGCGATTACGGACCCATTTGTTCTGTTTGCGGGCGTAACGCCTCGTTGCGATCTTCAAAGCTTCTACACCTGCAGAAAATAAAAACAGGTTGTTACAGGTGAAGAGCAGGACAGAGAGAAATCCTTAAGTTGATTCTTCTACTGGAAAATCAACAAGTGCATCAACCAGTGGCCCTGAATCCATTCCCGTGTCTTTGATCAGGTGTTTCTCTGACCTTTGTCCCTGAGTGTGTCTTTCTCCTGCTGGGTTCTGCCTTCAGGAGCAGTCAGGAAATCGTGAAACTCCTTAAAACCAATTGACTGGAAAATTCCATGCTGATAGTCCTGACTGGAGAGGAGAAGAGAGGAGCGAGTAGAGTAGAGTAGAGTAGAGTAGAGTAGAGTAGAGTAGAGTAGAGGAGAGAAATTTATCCTTTAACATAAAAGATGTTTCCTCCATCTTCCTGATGCCACCTTTTCCTCCTCCTCTATCTCATCTACCCTACCTTATCAAAGATTATCAGTCTGAGTACAATAAAGACACTTCAGGATACAGAATGACATTTAAAAAAAAGAAAGAGTGACCCTGTTGGGGACCCTCAGAACTCAGTAGCCCCACTGTAACAACATGAGTCTGTAGTAGAAGCCCAGAGGTTACCTCACCAGACAGTAGAGAGGGAAGGAAGGTAGAAAGGAAGGTAGAAAGGTAGAAAGAAAGTAAGTAAGTAAGTAAGTAAGGAAGGAAGGAAGGAAGGACGGACGGACGGACGGATGGACAGACAGTCCAAACAAAAACTGGTGTGAAATTTATCTTTTCTGACTTTGGAATTTCTGCAAAAATAATTAAGGTGTATTGTAATTTTTCCTCCATGATTTTTCCTAATCATAGGTGAGAGCATGAGAACTAGATGTAATGTCTAACCATAAGTATTAGAGGTGTAACTGTATCTGTAACTCTATCTGCATGTACTTACTTCATAAAATGTCTGCCATAAGTTGTTTCAAATCCTCTCAGTTTTTAACTGGCATTTACATTAGAATCCTCTTGTGTGTTGATTAATAGTAGCTTACAAACAGTATCAGCACAATTAAACTGAACTACACAATGAACCAAGACTTGTTTAATGTGGTAATAAAACAGGAGTGAGAAACATTTAGAAAAGACAACAATAAGCTCAATAAGCAGCCAAACATTACCATTGTTAACATTAACATTGTTAAAATAATACTGGTACAAAACATTTTGAAAAATATTTTTTTTACAGTTACTGATGATATACCACTTTGATTTCTTTAATACTGACCTTTAAAAGTTTTTGCCTCCAGTCTAACCCAACCTCTCTACACCCTACAGGCAACAGTTGCTGAAATACTTTCAAAGTAGACATTTAGTTATGACTGTTAAAAAGACCAGCTCCTCTTTTAGTGATGTAGGATAGGTAGGATAGGTAGGTAGGTAGCTGATAGGTAGGAAATGATCCTAAATCACAAGCATAACTAAGAAATGCTCAGAAAGCAAGTTCTGCTTTTATATTCCAATTTACTACAATTGGCAGTGGATTTCAGAGCCTTCTGGTATGTTCCCATAGAAAATAGTTCTTTAAAATTAAATTGTGTTGCACTTATTCCGATTATATCACATTTTATATCTATGTTTTCAAACACAGCTGCCTCAACTGAAGAATGACATTTCACTCACAAAGCCTTTTTGGCTTTACCCATTAGTATGTCTTGTCAGGCTCAGGATTGATTTTTATTACAGATAAGATGAAAGCGCTATGTTCTGGTAATATTTAAGGTTCACAATGAACTCATAAAATAGAAATCTGTACCGTTTAAAACATTTGAGTTTTTAAGCTGTTCTCTTGTTTACTTTTTACCTATTTGATTTTGTCCACGATCACATATGTTGTCTCTGAGAGTACTTTAATTCCCTTTTTAATGTACATATCATGATTTTATAAATTTTGGTTTATGTAGGTAACATACTCTTGTAACTGAAACAACAAGAGGAAATCACAAAAATAAATCTGGCTGGGCAGCCAGAGACAGAAATTTGAGAATAGCGACAGTGCAGGAAATGTAGACTCAATGGAGTGAGGAAAAAGAAAGAGAGCGGAAGAGAGGGAGGGAGGGAGGGAGGGAGAGATGTGACCTTGATGTCTGACCGCAGCAGCCAGGGATAGAGGCATGAGGGTGAAGGAGAGGAAGACACACGGGTGGAGGAGGGGGGAGTAAAGTGCTTTGCTGATCAGATTGCTGAGATGGCAATAGTGGCAGAGATGGAAGGAGACAGGGTGAAAGAGGCAGGAGGGAGAGGAGGAGGACGTGGATATCACTGGTGGATGGGGTGGGATGGGGTGATGAGAAATAGGAGGGATTGAAAAATGGAAGCTTCCAGGGCATACACAGCCACACCCTGTCACAGGCATATAACATCAATATCTGCCCTCAACAAACTCAGAGGAATGTTCACATATTACATCCATGTCAGCAGCAGTGAGGCCCATAAACTTGTTTATACACGATTTATGTCACAAATAGAAAATATAAAAATTTATTTCAAACTTGGACCTATATTCAAAATAATATACCAAGCAAAGGCTATGGTAAGATTTAATGTGACACGGTAACCCAGAGACTGAAAATATGACACAGCTCAAGCATGTTACTTGTCATACAGTTATGACAGAAAAGTCAGGGGAGGCTTGGGAAGCAGGAGAAAGACAAGAATAGAATCCTGATGACGCTAACGTCATCTTCAGACGACATCTTTAACAGACAGCATAACGCTGTGAGTGATTTGTTCCAGGGCCACCAGGATGTCCACTCAGTGAGGCACTGAGGATAATAGCATTGCATCGTGTCTGCCTCCAGTCTCTCGTCGAATTCAAAAGCAGCCCCCACAATGTCAGGGCGCAGAACATTTTAACATTAGTTGCAGCTTCTGTTCCCACTGAACTTGGCAGAGGGAGGCTCAGCTGCATACAAATGGAACGAGCTCCAAACGGCCATCAAGTTACTTTTTGTTGTACCTGGAATCACATTTGGAGTGGTTGATCTACACTTTCAAATGTATGTGCATCTGTGAATTATCTATCAGTACTATTTCTAATATGTAAATGTTGTAGGGGATTTTTTTTAATAGTATTCCAGATCTTTGTAGCTCTTTTATGCAGACGTCACACAGTATTTCCATTCCCTCCTCATTCTGAAGATATTTTCACTTGATGTTTCTCGACAGTTTTTCCTTGTGACGGAGCGATAGAGACTGCTCCGTCCATCTCCGTTCCGCGCGCCTCTCTCCCTCGCCCAGGAGAGCAGCCGCAGCAGCGCTCTCATTGTTTCCCGGCAGGACCGCAAGAGCTCGGTTCTGCTCAGACTGTCTCACGCACATTCTCCGGCAGGTCAACACTCACGTGTCCGCATCATACAGGACTGTTGCGGTAGTGCGTTCGAGGGTGCACACTCGGCGCCTACGAGTTTTCCCCACATCCACACAGAACTTTATGAGAGACGCTCACCTGATGATGCTGCGTTGGTCCGCCTCCGGTTCAGGGGCCAACCGAGGCACTACCTGGATGTGGCTTAAATAGCGCATTGTGGCGCTGTTAGGCCAGCCTGGACTGAACCATTTTGTGTATTATTGGATTGTTTCGTATTTTGTGGGGTTTAAACAGCCACATGATGGGCATTTATGTTTTATTCTGTTCTGGTTTATTTGTAAAGCATGTTAGTAGTAATTTTGTCTGTGTCCGGTATATTATACCAGATATTGAACAAACAACTCCATTTAATTATTGTTGGTCAGCCAGGGGAGTGGCATGGGGATATATAAGGGAAGCATTTCTGCTTTATGGGAGGTGAGAGTTGGAGCTAGAGTGGAGCTGGAGTTATCGAACATTGTGCATGGTGGCTATTAGTAGTGTACGTTTTCTATGTATATACTTCTTTTTGTTGCGCTGGGTTTTTGGTTTTGGGAATTTTTTTATCTTCACAGTAAATATTTTGTCACTGGTTGTTTTTGGTGAAAATAAAAAAAACCCACCAAACGGATCTTTTACGGCTGTGCCATCAATTTTTTCCCCACTGCATTCACGAACCCGTGACATTCCTCATTGTTGAGTTCTTGCAGGCCTGCTATCTCTTTTGTTTCCTTTGGTAACTTTGTACGGAATACTGGTTGGTGGTGTCCTATGAGCTGCTGGTGTAACACCAGGAATTGAGTTCACCAGATTTACAGCCTGCTCCTCCTTTCTTCCCAAGGCAAGCAGCTCAATGCTGCGTCAGCATAGATGTGGAGAATGCCGGCTCCACGCTTCGTCAAGGAAGAATTTACAGAGAGAAAAAGATCATATCTCTGTGGCATACAAGTTTATGCATTGCTCTCAACAAAATAACTTCATTATCAAAAATATGTAATCACATGAGGTCACTATTACAGAGAAAATGCCGAACAACATCCTGCAATCTCTTGGATATTCTTCCTTAAGTCTATGCAGACTGACTCTGAAACAACGACACCACCTGACAGCATTAAAAGATCATTCATTCAGGATGAGCAGCATCATTTCACGCTGAAGACTTCCTACCTATCATCCTGGAGTTTCTTTTGATTGTATCGGACATGGAAGTCTCTGAGCTCCTCTATCAGCCCGGCAGCCAACATCTCATCTACCCGAGCATCCAGCCGCGTGCTGAGAGCTGGAGGGAAGCAGAGAGAAAGAGAATTGCAATAAGTGTTGCAGCCAAACAAAGACAGACGTACATAAAGAGTTTTTTCACGCTGCACTGAAGCTTCCAAATTAACAAGTCAGCTTCTTTTGTTTAGAAAAAACAGTGATAACCTTAAAAAGAACATCCTGTTTCCCTGCTCTGGCTGCTTACCATCCATGTTAGCATGTAGCCAGAAGATGCAGGGGTCTGGATACCTCAGCGCTCCCCCCAGCCCGCTGCCTCCCTCTTGCCCCCTCTGTTCTTCCAGCCAGCTGCTATGTGGAACACCTGTTTCCTGATGGATTTGAAGACTTCTGTAGATAATAATGGTAAATTGTGGTTACGCTATAAAAAAAAAAAATCATTGCTGGAACTGTATACAAAATCATCAGTTATTCAACACCAGCTCCTATGCTGTCCAATCACAGTATTTTCTGCACTATAAGGCGCACCTAAAAGCTTTTAATTTTTTACAAAGCCGACAATGCACTTTATAATCCAGTCTGCCTTACATATGAAAAAAGCTTAAAATAGGCCATTCATTGAGGGTGCGTCTTATAGTCCAGTGCGCCTTATAGTGCATAAAATACTTTAAGTATGAATTTACATCATGGTTCCTTAAAGTCTGGCCTTTGTGGTAAACTAAGATTAGATGAGACAACCATGGTCTCATCCGTTAAATCTAGTGCAGATGAAAAAGTCTGACTCCCTTATGAGGAACAAATTTAGTCAAAGTTTGAGTGTAGCCTAAATGATGACGACAACAGACACAATAAATTCAAAAGACAAGACAAGGGTTAAAAAAAACAAAACAAGAGATAAAGCTCCTCTTTTTCCCCAGAGTTAACATTCAGCCAAACTGCTCCGGTTCCATCAGAACAAGACTCGCCAGCCGTGCAGCACTGCACTCCGACGTTATGAACGAAATATGATTCTGTCATCGCCTGTCATCCAAAAGAGCAGGGCAACCTAACCTGCTCACACAAAAGACCAGAGACCACCGACTGCTACTCATCAAGCCTTGTGTGGTTATATGTGTGTGTGGTAACAGACAATCCTGATGGGCTGGGCGCCATTTAATGCGACTGTCAGCCTGAGTAAGAGTCCTTCAGGACCTCACAGGAAACATGAGCAGCTTAAAAAATATTGTGAGCCACTCATAGAAATGATTATACACCATGAGACACACCCAAAGGACATCCCACCATATCATCCTAGAGGTCAGAAAACCTCTAGAGTAAAGAGTTTGTTCATGCTGCATAAAAACACATAGCAGTCCGAAAATGTTTGTATACAGACGTTTATATTCATGTCATGTTTGCTAAAGATATCGATCAAAATAGGATGCTTTGTTGTAAATCAGCCACAAATATTTCCTTGAGGACAGAGAAAAGAACCATCAGTAAGAGTTCCATAGGGTTCTTAAGCTATTAACTAATAATAACAAATTAACAACATCGGATACAACAAATCAATACGAGTGTTTCAGGACAGATATTGCAAATGACATATGAAAGAGAAATGTGTGGTCATTTCATTTCCCTCATCTAAAAATGCTCATGGTGTTTAATACAACTCAAACATTAACATACATCATGTCAAATATCTTCAGGCTGTAATATCAGTTTTCTGATGCATGCCGCGATAGCTATGAATATATATCTCCAGTGTAACACAAGTATTACCAGCTATATCACCTGATTAGCTTGCGTTTGGCATTGGGGTGCAGCATCGCAGCCATTTTGGGGTCAATCTCTGTCAGTCGTTTATGTAACTCAGTTCCTGTCAGTTCCTCCAGCGCCAGTCTGCAGTTTGAAGACCCATCCCCTGACTTCTGATCCTCCTGCTGTGAGACACATTTCATGTGAAGTTTTAGATTTGACTGCTTCCTTCAAACAGACTACTTCCAAGTCCTTCAGATATTAATATTGTCTGTTTGGATTAGAATAATGTCAGACAAATAGAAGTAAATGACAGAAAATGCACATAACATTAATCAATGCCTCCACAGTGCCACATAATGTATAAATAGTAATCCCTCGTTACTCGCAGTTAATGCGTTCCAGGACGACTCGTGAAAAATGAAATCCTGTGATATATCCATCTATTTCCTGTTACCGCTGTATCCGCTGTTGCAGGTCAAGGGGAGGTGGAGCCTATCCCAGCTGGCTTAGGGCGTGAGGCTGGGGAAACTCCGCGGTGTATGCCACACAGACACGCAGACAACCACGCACTTTCACATAGCGGCAATCTTTTTATTTAATTATTTACTGTAATTTAAACGTTTATGAACCCTCCCCATATTAATATTAAACCACCTTATATCTCCATGTAATGTAAAATAAATGTAGCTACTCCTTAATGTTAAATAACTCTACTTATTCAAGTTACAGACATCACAGTTACACAGAAAAAATATGTTTGTTGCTGTTTTAACATAAATCCTTTTAATTTGTCAGGTTATGAAACCATGAACTGAATCAAACTATCCAAGAGAATAAAGAAAAATAATGCTAAAACACAAGTTTGGACATTAGGTTTATTCAAAACGTTTTTATCAAATTTAAAATGGGCTTAATTGTGGGAAATGTATTTGCACACTTTTGACCTATTTATTTTTAGACACTCTGACCTTTTGTGCTCTCGCAGGCCACATAAAATGATGTGGCGGGCCACATTTGGCCCCCGGGCCTTGAGTTTGGCACATGTGGCTTAGATAAATGAGGCAATTCAAACTCAAGCTAATCACTGACAGCAAGATGTGTTGGTGCTCATGCACTCACTCACCCCAGTATCCAGCAGGACTTTCCACAGCAGAGACTCGATGTAATAGTTGGTTCCTCCTACAATTATCGGTAGTTTGTTCCTGCTGTGGATATCTTGAATGTTTGAGAATGTTAAGGATGGAAATGATTTGCACACATTTACAGAACATTCATACGTTTAACCTGTTGCAAACTTTTACCATTGTTGCATGAATGCACGATGATCGCAATCATTCTACCCCGTGGACCTGTTTTAATTTTTTACTCACACATTCATGGCATTAAAAAAAAATCCTTCACATTGTTCTAAATCAATTATGACTTGAAAAAGCTGTCCGCTGTATTTTGTTTAATGGCCTACAATTGTTCAGGGTATAAATGATTACTGCTAAAGCCATATACTGTACGTTAAATAGCTTCATATTGCGGTGGGAATCCAAACAAGAGAGAAAATGTAATCTTTTGACTTTTTGATGACAGCATGCTGATAATCAAGTGAAGAGAAGAGGAAGACAGATCAACAACTTCTAGATCCATAATTAGTTTGTTTCTGAACATCTCAATTGAAAAATGTGCTTAAAAAGAAAAACCTTCAGCAAGGAGGATCTGGACCATTAACAGGTATTTGACCCATTAAAGAAAAACTGTTGGACAATACTTGACAGAGAGCAATACCACTTGAGATCAGTAAACGACGGTAACATCATAAAGAGGACTGCAACTGCTGTGTTCAGGTCAGTGTGTTTACTCTTCAGCATTTATAGTAACACAGAGCAGTGTGGTTGACATGGTGATACTTTTATACTCTTATACAGCATAAATGAAATGTGTGTAAGAGGCAAAAACTCCTTGTGATTCTACATTTAGGCTACCAGACCTAAAACATCCCTCAGATTGATCGGTGAGTCAACTGACTGAAATTTAAATAACATTTAAATAACTAAGAATGTTTTTAAAACAGCGATAACTCATTTCAAACATTTCTTCCTTGGTGAAAGCCACACTTAGGACCCTCATAATGAAATTTCAATTAATTCTGTCACAGTTTTTGACTAATACATACAAAATTTTCAATCTGAGGAGGTCAAAATTTTACTGTGCATTTTTCCCAATGTTTTGGAGATCAACTCGGAAACATTAATATTGGACTTGTTGCGAGCTTTCCTAATTGCACAGATGGAGCCTTATTTCCCTTAGGCCTGCTCGCTCCTTTTCTGTTGCATCTTCTCACGTATAGCACCGTTTCCTTCGCTCCCCTCCTCTGCCCATCATCTCTACTCAATAATCAAATAAATCCTAAAACAAGATAAAAGGTCAATCAGCCATCATCTTCTCTCTCTCTCTGTCTCTCACGCATGCACGCATGCACACACACACACACACGACAGAGATGTCTGCTTCAACATTTGCAAGGGAAAAGGAGACGGTGTGATCAGTGGCAAATATAAGCCGAAAAATGGAGAAAATGGGTACAGGAGACTGGAAGCAGTGAAAGAAAAGCAAAGGTTTGAACTGTGAAGGCATGACGGATGGACAGGTGATGGAGCGCCATGACGTACTGTATCTCTGAATTTCTCATACCTGTCAACCATCTCACACCTCCCTCTACATTTAAATCATGCACTTCTACCTCTTCTAATCTCTATTCATCTCTTTCTGTATCTCCCTGTCTTACCTCCTCCCCCGCACTGCAATGAGCCTATTATTGGAGCTACCGCATCCCCATCGCTGCACTGGTGAGCGTGCGTGTGTGTGTGTGTGTAAAGGAGGAGTGTGTGTCTGTCTTTGTGCATGCCTTCCTGATCTATTAATACCTCCTCTAGTTATCGCCTCCCCTCTCTACATCTGTGTGACGGCCGGTGTCGGTGGGAGTTTGTTCCTGCCCAGAGAATGTGTGTGTGTGAAAAACGCATTACAGACCCACACTCCTCTATAAATATAATCTCTAGTGATCTCTCTCTCTTGCTTCTCTCTCCTCATTTTCAGTGCAGCAGCTGCAGTGAGACACACTGAGAAAACCAGGACACACTGATGGAACGGCTCATTTACATAAACACACCTCCAGATCAATTAGTACACATCAAACAGACTAAATTCTTTTTGTTTTTCAGCAGTTAATAATCTAATGGAGGGAAAAGAAAATATTCCCACGCCTTAATGTATTTCCAAGAAAGGATATTAGATCCAAGGCTTTGTTCCTGAAGTCTGTGACTGTGTAGTTGGTAACCAGTGGGTCCACGAAGCTGATCATGTGATGTCTGCACTGCGCGCTCTCCTCAGTAGTCACCTTATTGGTGATGATGTCAAGGCCCTGGTAGACCTGAAGGAGAAGCAGAAAAACCACAGAATAAGAACAGAGCAGGTATAATTAGAATAATTATACGAGCACACGTGAAGGAGCTAAAAATAGAAATCGAATGAGGAATGAGAAGCGTCGCCTGTCGTCCCGGTGAAAACGCTCCGACCATTCCTGTAAATGATGATACACACCCACTCAGTCCATTTTACATCACCAAGCGAGGGGGCTCCCTCTGGGAATGTGACAGCCAGCTGAGATGCAGAGGTCGGGCATGATTTTCATTCTCAGACACACACAACTCGAGAATGGGGAGTTAGAATGTTACATTTCTATCCTTTACACTTAAAGAAAACAAAAGTTTATCCTTGTCCCACAGCCTTGATTATTCTGAAATTCTAAGTCTGATAAGGCTTCTCCTGAAGTTTATATTTCTGCACGTTATGCCTTTTTTAGATAAACTACAGACACATTTTCACCTTCAGATTCCTGTATTGTTTTGATTCTTCAGTGTTTTCGATCCCTCACATCACCTCACAGGTGCCTGTGTCGGTTCTCAGTTGTCCGGGTCACGGTTATCCAGAGCAATTGAAAATCAAAGAATGGATGAATGGGCTCTAAGTTTGAGTCATGATTGTTTTTTTTTACTTTTCAGATACTGGAAATCCACAGAGTACAATCTGTGTGATGTCAGCAGGGATGCAGTGAAGTGGGAAGTCGCTAAAAGACAAGGACAGGGAAGATCGGCAATATGCCTTGATCATTTTTACTTTTAGAGAGTGTTAAACTAAGAAATGTCTCTTTAATAAGAATTAACCAAGAAACTAAAGTGTTTGGTCTTGAAATGAGTTTACCTTCTAACATTCAAAGTGAAAACAGTGAAGAAATATAAAGTATATACGAAGAAAATCTTAGTACTGTCAGGACAAACTGGCTGTGTGATCTGTAGTCTGTCCACGAGAAATAACATTGACTCTACCTGAACTGACTAGAATGAAGCACCTTCCTGTCGTATAACTCTGCTATTTCAAGGAAGCAACATTATTTACTATTAAAAAACACACACACACCCTGAGAAAGCCATAAACTTAACAAATCATCACTCACATTCTCAGCAAACGTGCACATATGGGCTGCTTCTACTTAGCAAATGTTCACCAGAGCCATGATGAGCGAAAAAGTGAGGCGCAGGGAAGGGAAGAACAACTGAGCCGGATAAATAATTCACAGCTTCTCTGCACGACACTGTTGTCAGGATGGATGCAAGGATGGATGGATGGATGGATGGATGGATGGCTAGATGAAGGACAGAGAGAGCAAATGAAGGAGGATGAAGGTTCATGGCCTTTTTTCTTTTGTTTTTTTGGCAAGAAAAAAGGTCTGATGACAGAGAGAAGGATGATTTGCTATATCAGGAGAAAAGAGTACTCCGTACTTGTTACAGAGAACACAATGCTCTCTGACAAAATTGCACACATTATCCAACATTAGTCTTCTTTTATTTTATAAGTGTGCTGACAGTGCACGTAGTAAAGAGTATGACTCTGACAAACACCTAGCGGGTAAAGGTCGAGTGCCGCCAACACCGTCAAATCCACGTTTTTGATGACATCTTAGGTGTGAGACCCACAATCAGGATACTGTAAATGCAACAAGTTGCACTCAGCAGCTAAGAAGAAGCAAAGAAGAAAATCAACTGGAAATAAGATTTCAGAGTGGAGGACATACTGACCTCCATGTAACGAGGAAGGTAAATGTGTTTTTAGAAAGTGCTCCTCAACATGGATCTTGAACGTCACATAAAACGCCAGCAGTTCTTGCTGACATGACTTTTTGAGTGCCGTTATGCCACTATTTAAATAAACCAGAGACATCTGGAGATGACATTTACCCCCTGATACCCCCCCACCCCACCCCTGGGGCAAAAAAACTCCTTGCAGTCCTTAAGTGAGAGTAAAATAGTGAGTTGTTTGGGCTATAAGCCATGAACAAGATGAACAACTGTCAGACTCATTTGAAAATCAACTTTCCAAGAAAAATTCAAAAAATGAAATTTGTAGAAAACCAAAAATACCAATATTAATATAAGTACTGTATATAAAGCTTGGTGAAGATAAAAACGTGTAGTTCACACAATATGCTACAAAAATAGGCTTACAGATGGACAAACACACTGGAGGAAGTTGTTCATTGTGTCACAATTACACGATCTCTCCATGTAAACAGTCTCTCATACATTTCCCACCTCCCATTTTGTTGAAAATGTGTTAAAAAGAAAAAGCCTGGCATGAAATTTTGTTCTTTCTTCAACATAGAAAGACTCAGCCATCTATGTGTGAAGGTTTCAACTCCAGACGCTCTGAGCACCTGCTGAGGAAGCTGTAACTGATGGTTACATTTTGCCAACTAATTGTTTTTGAGACAAAGACTGAATGTGCAAACTAGGCTTGCTTCGATGTGCTTTAGCTTCACGATGTTTGCTTCATACTGGACCACCTTGATGTAACCGACAGTGACACAAGGACGCCAAGGCCACGTCACTTTCCGAGCAGCACACAGGAGCTCCACTTAATATTAAACAGCTTGTTCTGTACATTTACTGTTAAATTGACAACCTCGTCGCTAAACTTTTCCTCGGCTCTGCTAGCATTCGCCTTCTGCTGGCGCTCCGTGTCCACCGCACACAAAGAAACGACTCCTCAGCTTCACAGAGGCGATATAAAAAAAATGTGCCTCTGATAAACAATGAGTAAAAAACAAAGTAGGGCCACGCTGACCTGTATCAGTGGAAAAACAAAGTGGAAATTAAATTTATAGCACTATGTTGGAAAAAAAAAAAAGTTAATATTGCTTCTTGAGCTGTTTCTATGAAGTTATTTATATCCTCCTCCTCACAATTCCTCTCAATTGTTCATTTCTACCTGCCACTGAGGCAAGATAAGTGAGCGTTATGTAACCACTCTTCAGTGTAAATTTATGTATTCTAAACTTCAATGATTTTAATTTCTTCTTAACAAGTAAACCCAAGATTGAAAGCAGGCAGGAGACGACCGGAGTGAAAGGCAGAAAATGAAAAGAGTCATTTGAGTGGAAGATAGGAGAGGAAAAATACTTGGGGGGGGGGCTGCAAATGACAAAGAAATAAAGACTTCTGAGCCAGGGAGGTGGAAATGAGCTGCAAATTACAGCAATGTTCAAGCTTAGAGTTATAAAAGAGGAAAAGATGAAAATCAACATGGTTAAATTATGTTTACACGCATCTTCTGGAGGAAACTGCAAGACGTGAAAATAAAAGTAGAACACTGAACGGCGATAAAGCAAATGAATTTCAAAAAGGCAAACGTACTCTCTCTCGTCACAGATGGGGAAGGTTTAAAATAAACTTATTCCAAAACAAAATAATGACAATAAGTAACAGAATTGACAGGTAAGTGCTGAGCAGGTTGTTTTTCTTCTGTGTTGACTCATGCAGGAGGACGGGAGAACTATTAATGATCAGCACAAAATAAGATGAAAAACATTTACAAGAGGAGGCCAGATATTAAAACCATCTCTTACTCACTATGATAAATCTTTAAAAAAAAAAATTAGAAATGGTTTTAGTGTGTTGTGTAATTTTGTTACTAATGGAAAAATAAAATCCAGGAAGCATCAGGGAGTTTTCTCTGGGAAGTTGCTGAAGAAGAGGAGTTCATCACCCTCAGTTTTCCCTCATTGCTTGCATCATAATTCACCCTGATATACTTCAATGGAAACCCAGCTAATGTGGGTTCAGCTGCCAGCTGATTCCTGGTTTCAAAGGGATGAGAGAGAGAGAGAGAGAGAGAGAGAGAGAGAGAGAGAGAGAGAGAGAGAGAGAGAGAGAGAGAGAGAGAGAGAGAGAGAGAGAGAGAGAGAAGGGGAGAGACAGACAATGAGCTCACTGTTTGAGCTCTGTAAAGACTACATGCAGGCTGCCTGGCCAACCTTACGCCCTGCACGAGACAGCTGTTCCTCTGCAACATAAATAAGGGGGGATCCTGGCCAAATGAAAACAGAGGGCAAGAGAGGGGTGAGAAAAGAGAAAGACAGGGAGAGAACAAACACTCATTGAGCACTAAAATAAAATTTGAAGACAGCCAAGGAAAAAATAAAGGGCTATGAAGCACACCATTCACGCTAGCAACGTTACAGCTTTTCAGATCTGACATTTTATTAAAGCTGGGTTAAGTAATGTTGATAAAACCAAAACAATCTCACTTCCCCATTCAAAGATTTTTTGAAAAGACACTCCCAAAAACACATGAACTCACAGCCAAACTAACGCTGGAGAACAAATATGAGAAAGGCCGAGGTGGATTTATGTCACAGTTGTACCTCGGTAGCATTACATCCTTCATGTAATCACCTTTTCAAGGTTTCCCAAATTTACACGACGATATGTTTTCATAGTCCAGCCATGTTTTCTCACTTCCTCCAACTTAATGACACTTAATGAACTTGTGAAGCAACAGAGGCAGCAATAACGAAATCTTAATGACAAAAATACAGGAGACAAACACGGCTATCGCTGTCGTGCTATTATTGGAATATTTTGGCTGCTCTTCAGCCGATGTTCTTGGGAAAGCGGTTCACTACTAGCTTCAGCAATACAGCTGCTTGGCCTTGTGGAAGACTTCAGTCCTGTGAAATGAGCGAATGGATTTCCTGGTGTGGTTTCCACTATACACACACACATACACAGAGCGAGGGAGAGACAGACAGACACAGATAGTTGGATGGATGGATGGATGGATGGATGTAAATTATCCCCTGACCTAACCTATAGATCCAGACGTACACACATCCAACAATCACACTGTACACTGGTTTATTTTTATCCTCTTGCCTAAATCCTTTCCTCAGATACACTTCTGACAAAATACCAATCCACCCATCTTGTCTTTCTACCCCCTCTCTCCTTCCCCCTCAAGGCACCATCCTTCAACGGTTTATCCTTCCATCTTCCTCTCCTCTCTTTGTTTCTCTGTGGGGAATGGCCCAGTAATGCCAGACTAATAAATCATTTATGACGTTGCCCCCCCCCACCCCTCTTCTTCCTTCTCTCCCCCCCATCCTTCATCCTCTCCTCCCTCGCAGCTTTTACTACAGCAGTGACCGCATCGCCACACCCACAGACAACAATTTCTGAGACACACACACACACACACACAAACAAAATTAAGATGTAAGCTCTGTTTTGTTTTTTTTGGTTGGGTTTTTTTTTGGGGGGGGGGGGGGACTCCTACACAGGATTAAATAACTTAAAAAGAAGCATCCCGGCTTAGATGTGGGAGGAAGCATCGTCTCGGTTTCAATAAAAACACGTACGTCAAACCCCAGACGGGTCATCGCCACCACAGACAGATTCAGAGACGGAAGGAGGAGGAGAGAGGCAGAGAGACGTACCAGGAGAGAACAGAGAGAGAGAGCAGGATGGGGAGGGATGTCTGCGAGCGAATTAGGAGAATGTAACACATTCTACTGTTTTAGCGTGTGGGATGTGTTTCATGCGTAGATAAACAGTTGGTATTGCATATGTGCATAACAACCCCTGGCTAATAAGGGGCAGAATCTTTAAAGTGTCCTTCACAGCACTCAAATGAGGAGGTCACATGACCAACATGTCTCCAAATTATAACTTCAAATGAAAATGATCCCTGGGAAAGACCTCCTTCAATTCCCTTTTATGGGCCTATACATGCTGATGCAGGACAGCTTTCCTGCAATTCAGGCCCATTTATTCCATTGAACAGAAAATCAGCAACCCTGACAAATTGTCTTTCTTTGTCCCAAATTTCGCTGCTTATTTTGTCTCTGATGGAATTCGGTGGCTTTTTCTTTCAAATGCACATAAAGCAAAGGGTCAGCGGCCACCAATGCCCCCAGCCGCCCCACAAACTGATGCACTGGTGCATACATGACCTGTTAAACTTCCCCTTAAGACCTCTTCTGGCCCTTCGGTGTGACCACCCCACAAACACCCCTTCACACAAATGCACCCCCCTTTATTGTAATTTTTACACCCTCCTATGAATCAATATAATTTGTGGTCACAACATGTTACTTGCTAACGTGCTGAAAAGTTGACTCGGAGAGCGTGAGAAATATGGTCAATGCACAAAAATCAGAACATGTGTTTAGTGTCGAGTTAAAATCGATTTGCTCATAATCTGAACAGACTCCACATCAATAATGATCAATTTATATTCATTTGGTGGAAGAAACTTTAAATGAAGTGAAAGTAGGGAGTGAATGCGCTTCAGCCCATCTTTCATTTAACATTACTCAGCAGCTCAAAGCATAAAAACGAAATGAATCCTGCGACCATGGGGCTCCAGGATGAACAAGGTACTGTATTTCAAAAAGAACATCAATTCAATAAAATTTACGTGTCACAAACGTCAATCGATGTTTCGTCTGATCCTTATACCAAACAAGGATAGCAGTAACAGCGTTGTATTCTATTAACAACTGGCTGTTTTTCATCATTGCGATCAACAGAAAGACTGTCTTATTCTCCATGTCACAAACTCATAAGTACAGTATGTATAAGTTAGTGAATCCCTGACACAGCCCAGCGGCTGTCAGCACCGTTAAAGTGAGGAATGAGACGGTATATTTCCTTCACTGATGTGAACTGCAGCAGAGCATAAACAAGGCAATGATGATCACAGGTCTGAGGAAAGCGTTTCATTCCAAGCACTCCTCACATGAATCACCAATGAAGTGCACCAACTCTGCCAGCTTCCTGTATCCACCCATGTCCAATAAGTCTTTTTGGCAATTATATTTTGCCAGGCTTTGCAGGCAGTGTCTGGATAAATCCTCACCTCCTTTGCAGTGACAGCTGATTAACAAATGTCTACCCATTGCAGATCATCAATAGCTTGATGCCGGCTACACCATGGAACAACAATATCCTCAGCTGAGGTGATAAATTCACACTCAGCACTTTGTCAAGAAGTATGACCTGCGTAACATAATGGAGATGCAGATTGAGAGGGGCAGGAAGTCACTTGGTTGGGCATGTGTTTGATAAACTGATCACTATTGCAGGATTTTTTTTACAGAAAATCTGAGTGAAGGTATTAAAGAGAAGGATGCAGCACTTTTGAAACTATGTGGGCGAAAAGGAGTCCTCTCAGGCTCCCTGAGGAGGGGATTATCAGGAAACTATCATCCTGGTTTTGCTTTCAGTACCATTTTAATCACCAGAGAAACTTCTGCCAACTTGGTTTAAGGCCATCTGATGGCCAACATGTCACATTTTTTATATTTATTGAGTTTTTATACAATTTTTCCAGCAAAAAAAATAAAACAAAAATTAAAAGAACCGTATATATTTTGTGATGGAACAGTGTATGAATTTAAAGCTAAATTAATATTCCAATAAAAGGGTACCATTTTTAACTATTCACATTTTTGACTGATACTGTACTTCATATTGCTGGATTATATTTTCTCTCATTTTTATTGGATCCCAACTGTGAACGCGAAAGCTTTTTTCTTGTCACGCATTACTTTAATGTCACCTGCACATTAGCAAAAGACTGACTGACTGCAAAAGTGTTAAACAATTATTCAAAAACAGGAAGTGTGTCACAGAAGAAAAGAACAGATAAGTCTTAAACTTGGTGTGAAATAAAAATTACCAGCTAATTTAAGACTTTTCACCAAAGTCACCCAGTGACACAATTTCCCAAGATGCAGTGGTGGATACAGAGAAGGCTTGAAAACCTGAGCTCACACACACATTTTCCCATAATTGCATCTTCTTGGGAGTGACACCTCTACAGAAGGATCCCACAAGGCTTCGTTTAGGGAAACACGGTTTTACACTATTTGGCAGTACAGCCAAGTACTTGTGTGCGTGCCATAGATAGCATGTCCATTTAATGGGTGTATAATATCTCCCTGCAAGTCCAATGAACTGTGGGTTCAGGGCATGGGCCACAGGCAGGAGGGGGCTGACAGTAACACAATAGGAGAGTTTGGGAGTGTGGGAACCAATTCTGCCCGGAACAATAGACACTTCCCAGTGGCCACAGTGCACCCATTCTCTCTCAACTGCTGGGCCAGCGTAGCACGACGCTGAATGTGCACCAGCTCAGCACAATGCTACTTTCTCCCAAACAAGACCAGACTGTTTCCTATCCCAAAGACAACACAGGCCAGCTCTAGCCTACACACAGCTTCATTCTCACTTGAGTAGTTTCTCGCTAGCTCTGTCTGCAAATATGTCTCTTTCCCTCTCTGTGGCACAAAACTAGAAGATAGCAACAAAGTCAGGGATTGTGGCGATAGGCTGAGGCTGCTGTGCTATAACTAGGCCACTGTTTCTCTCCACCAAGGCTGCCGGTTGCTGAGATATTCTAGGCTGAAATGTTATTAACGTAACCCAGTTTACCCAGTACCTGATGGCTACTGAAAGAGGCACCCCCGCAGGGAAACAGGCTCTCAAGGACAACGAGGTGGGAAGGATAAGGGAAGAGAGGCGGTGCTGAAACAGGAAAAAAGGTGAAGAAGAAAGGAACGTGATTCCATAAGAGGAATCACTGTTGGACACCAGTAGATTTGGTTCAAGGGGAGTGAGCGTTTCCCTGTGTAGTGTGTATCCATGGCAACAGAGCCTGAGAACAAATGAAGGCGGACTGAAAGAGAACCTGTTAGGTTTTTCAAAGCTGCAGCATCAACAAACACAGATAATTATTCTTATGCAATTTACAGCTAATCATGAAATCAAATTACTTTTACCTTTCAAATATGATTTTTTTTTTAATACAACTTCATGAGCAATAAAAGGCACAGCAATTAATTTTTTTTCAGGATATAGTGACTCATGAAAGATCTCCATTCATTTCCACCTCACTTTAATGCTGTTTTGTTATAAAAATAAATTATGTTCCTGCACAAATTTTACAATCTAACCTTTTGTACATCCATCTGGTTGTAAAATCCTTCCATATAGCAATATATTTAATGATTTCCACTATGGTTATCCTCAAGATGAAATACCATCTATTTTATTCTCAAATCACAATCCATCAAGTTTTTGTGTTGTAACTCTAAAATTGTTTCATATTTTGTCATAAAATTTCAAACACAGATGAATCATAACAACATATTAATGTGTGATATTTACATACATTTTTATTTTTGCTATTTTAATTATTCTCTATGTTTAAATTTGAATTTAGGCTCAACTCAAAAACTTACTATACTGATATTCCATGTATTAGAGAAGTGTCTTCTGATGTATTCAGAATCTGAAGTATTACTGTTTTTAATTTTGGTCATGTAACCTTTGCTCTGACTTTCAATTCAAAGGAGTTGTAATTAACAAGAACAACTTAAAAAGGAACTTAATTTTACATTAATGAAGTGAAAAGCCTCTATGTTATGTATCCCATTTCATACTACAGTAATCCATTGCTTATTTGTGCTTCAAGGTGCTTCACTTCATCACGGATATTTAGTAGGTAGTCACATGATACCGTGCTGTCAGCATGCTATTGGCTGACAGCATCCCTGTGCGCACTGTGTTCCGAGACTCATGGAACACAGCCCACTTCCGTGTATTAAAGAAACACTTAAAACAAAAGTGTTTTAAACAGTCGACTGTATAAGAGTGTGGGAAAAGGGAATATAAATAGTGTGGGAAAAGGGAATATAAATATAAGGTGGTTTAATATCAGTATGGGGAGGGTTCATTAACGTTAAAATTACCGTAACTAATCAATAAATAGCTCGTCGCTATACTGCGAAATTTGGTTTTCACTGGTGGTCCTGAAATGCATTAACAATGGGTAACGAGGGATTACGTTATTGTCATAATATTTCCAGCACTATACGGTACTTAGATAGTGACATCACACCAAAACTGAAATTGTACAAACTTGAAAAAAGCTTGTCATTACAAATTTATTCGGTGGTGCACCGGCATCGCACGGCGTCACTCTGAGGTTGTATTAGATCAGTCCCTCTGTAAATCAGTGACAAGTCTGATTATTACAAGCAAGAGTATTTTTTCCACAAACTTGATCTTAACTACTGTGGCAGGATGCTTTTTGGGTTTGTTTTCAACAAACAGCTCATTTTGAATTGCCTTATACATGTCACCATACAGGGCTTGTTCACTACCAGTGTTCTGGAGAATGGTCAAGCTGCAGAAAAAACATACATGTGTAAACATAAACCAACATGCTGTTGTCATCAGGTAGATCTAGGTGATGGCTCGAAAACTTTAACACAAAAATGTACAAACTGTGATTCCTTGCATGCATTGATTTCTAAATATCCTGTAAAAAAAGACACCAGATTCTTTTTAAATAGCTGCAGATAGTCAGTTATATCTGTATAGCACAATACATTATGATCAGCAGTAAAAATTATCACAAAGAACCAAACATGCTCTTCATGCCAAAGAAAGATCAATAATCTTACTTCAGTAAGATTTGGAAAACATAATCCATAATAACTTTAAACAAATAGATACAAGGAAAATGTAAACTAAAAATCTGCCTCTGCCTCTCCATTACATTCCCCAATTATGGAGCACAAATGAAAAGGCTGAATTTTAACTTCAGAAACTACATGATGCTTTATATTAACTAAGCTATTCATTCTTCATTTTTGTTGACTGGTGGATTTTCTAAACATGTTATCAGTAATAGTAGCTACAGAAGGTTTTCTGATGAAATACAAAATAAATTTATACGGAAACTGATGGAGTTTGTCTCACACACATTGTGAGAGGTAAATTCAGTTGTTTGGGTTTCTTTTGGGTTTGTGGCAATGCCGTCTTCCATCCTGCCACCATCCTACAAGGTGACACCGAGAGGTTGGCAAGTCCATGAGGAGGAGGATTACTGCTTTAATTAATGCTGATAGGAGATACAACAATCACTGGCCAATTAAAATGAATAATTTGCGCAATGGGTTTTGTGATTCCCGGTTCGAGTCCCGCTGTGTGCGGAGTTTGTATGTTCTTCCCGTGTCTGCGTGGGTTCTCTCCGGCTTCCCCCACCTCCAAAAACAAGTACTTCAGGCGAACTGGCCGGCTTCAGATTGCCCATGGGTGTTTGTGTGTGTTTGTCTATATGTGGCTCAGTGGTGCACTGGTTTGTTTGTTTGTTTTGTTCCAGCTGCTGCTGCCGGAGGACTGGTGCTGATGCGGGTCAGACACTACATGTGTGTGTGATCCCGAACCGACCTTTATATCGGGTAAATGTCAGATCAGATTATTATTTTGTTATTTCCACACTCTGGCCCTAAATAATGGCCTGTCTCGATGACAGCCTGCTAGCTTGCTGCTTTAGACGTTTTCTTACGGATGTCATTATCAAGGACTCCCTGCATTAAACTCTTTCCTACCTGCATAGAGTCGGCGCTTATGATTTCTCCCTGATGCCGTTTTCCTATCTCAATCGCCAGCTTAGACTTTCCGGTTCCCGTAGCTCCCAAAATCACCACCAAAGACGGAACCGTCGCTTTCCTTAAGCTAAACTGCATGGCCCGAGCGGAAGCCGCCATGATGCCGCTTCCCTTGAGCCCAGCTGACGTTCGCGCATGCGCAGTAGGCTGAGCGAGGAGAGGTGGGCTCAGTTGCCAGGCAACGAACTGCCGTTACCCGGACGGCAAAATTGATGATAGGGTCATTCTGCAGGTCTTTCGTGTTCTGATGCCAAATAAATTAAATAACTTCAATATTTTTAAACGGTAAGTCAAATTCATTGGACACCAGTTTCAGGGATTTAAAAAAAAAAAATCAATCAACAAACCATAATGGTCTTTGTAGCTGTAATTGTGAACATATCAGGCTGTTGATGGTATTTACAATGTTGAAAACCCCTACAGGTACGGTAGTTAGTGAAGTTTCTATGGAAACTGACTGCATCAGTGAGCAGAGATTCCTGTTGCCAGGGATACCACTCAGCACGACAGGTGAATGGTGAATGGGGAGATGGGTACTCACTCATACAGGTGGTCATGATGGAAAACAAATGTGTGTAATGCAAAAACCTAAGATGATGCAGATAAGAATTCATTGAAGTTAAGGGTACACTGCAGTCTGGAACAGGTATTTGGTACGATATGTTACACATTTACATCAAACCTATTAAATAATTCTTTGCATATGAGGTTTACTGGTAAAGTCGAAAAATTTACCATTAATTTGCAGTGACTGAATAAAGTGTATTTAGCCCAATACAAAAAGATTCAAAGTAATTCTCCAAAAAAGTAACAACCAAATCCTGCTTTTCTACTTTAGCCTCTAAAATATTAATAATTAATAACAAGATGCTGCTACTATAGCAGCTTGTTCTGCTATAGTCTGTGACGATGATACTATCCAGACACCAGCTTCTTAGCAGTGCTCCTTGGAACATTATCTCATTTACTATTAGTAAATGAGTCTAAATCTGGAATATTACCGAGGTTTTCTGCTGTAACATTTTCATTCAAGTCTGACCGATTTCTATGGGATATTAGTATTGTTGCTGTATATCTACTCTAAAATGTTCCAGGCATTCTTCTGGATCTGATCCTTGGTGAATTTGAGGTATGCTGGGGTTATTTTCCTTCTGGAATATCCAAGGTTCAGTTTCCTCACAGGCATAAGTGTTCTAGGATTCACAAAGCAATTGTAGACATTGAGCTATTATATATATATATATATATATATATATATATATATATATATGAGAGAGAGAGAGAGAGAGAGAGAATTCATCTTTCTCCAGACATACCACAGATCAATTGGCCCCACAAATTAGTTTTGAAGCCTCTGAGCTATGGGAGCTGACTTTCCTTGTGTTTCTGGGTCAACAGAGGTAAATAGTCTTTGAGTTTGGACATGGAGCCACGGTGTAAATTTAGGCCTGGAAAGAGTTTGTGTCTTTACATCTAAAGAAAGGCTCTGATGGTTGGCTCAGTTTTAATGTGAAATATGTAAATGTATGACTTTACAAGGTAATAACTTTGTTATACTTTATAGTATATATATTAAAATATGTTGAAATCAGCCTTTTCATAAACTTTAACACATTTCAATTCATATAGCAACACTGCTGATTGACAGGGGAAGTTACAGTGAGCTAAATAAAAGTAGTTGTACTGCCCATGTACACATAAGCAAGCTCTTAGTAATGGAGCACTAAATGTAGTTCTACCCCGAGACGGAGAACCATTCTCCTCGTGTGTGCATGAGGAATAATAAGGTAAACATTTGTCAAATCATTAATTTATTTTTGACTTATTCTTCATACACAGAGGCTTATGGGATACAGAAAAAACAAAGTGCTGAATCAAGGCTTCAAAAATCACCATAGTTGAACTTACAAAGTAAGTACTGTAATGTCAATTGCTACCATGACTGTGCCAACAGGGACCAGTGACTGATACAAGTCGAGCAAATGAAAAGGAAATGAGGCAGACCGCTCTCTACGGGTTCACTACTAACAAAAACATAATGGAGTAACCAGGGCAATAATGGTGATTTGTGATGAAGTCATCGGCACATATAAGTCGGGATGTCATGAAAAATTTACTTTAGCAAGTATATCCCAGTTTGTCTTATCTAATGCACCGTGTTTGTCTGAGGCTCTATATATTAAGTCATATGTATATACAGTAGGGATCATTTTCTTCAAGTACAGCCTACACCTTTACCCTAGTTATATACTATGCTTGACGTCTATCCTGAGTGCTGAAGACAGCAAGATGCTACTCATCATGAATCCATTTACAGTACTAGCTCCAGGGCTACAGTGTTGTGTTGTATGGCTTATGGGAAAATTTGGAGCACCTTGCTCGCAAAAAAGAAAAAAAAAATCAGTAAAATTAAGGTCACAATAGGCTACACACTGCCAGAAGTTTAATCGGTAGATCCTCTTAAGTCCACCCTCGCTCCTCCATCCCATCATCACCCACACCAGATTTTAGCAAGTGCCCTAGTGGCTGGATCGAGTGCAGGAGCATTCAGGTGTTTTCTCCTGAGAAAGCCGAGCATATACGTGCCAATTTTCAGCACGCAACCACCAGTAGAGCCCTGCTAGCTACAGCAACAGAACAGTCATTAGCTCACACTGAAACACAACTCTGTAGGAAAATATAGTATAAAACTTTTATCAGCTCTGACTTGTACAAATAAGCATACACAAAAAAATTAAGAATTGCCAAAAAAAAAAAAAAAGGTGACAGTGGCTAGTGTGATTAATGTTCAGTAAGTGTTTTATTTTGACTCTTTTTCATAATCATTTTATTAACAAAAATAGAAGCTTTGAGTTATCTTTGAAAAGCCAGCAAGCTTGGCCCTGGTTTAGGATGCAGGGCCAGACAAAAACTAGGATGAGTAGTAGACAGCTCTGGTTTTGGTTAGGAAGGGACTGTACAGTAAAGGTACTATATACATAACATCCAATGGATAGTCTACATACATCAAAAGGCTTCTATAGGCATTACATCAAATGAGAGAAAAAAAATACAAAAACATACAATAATAATGAAAAGGTACAGATTGAACTCAGTGGGCTTCATCAAAACCAAACAAAAATTGGCATTTTTGACATTGTTTAAAGGAAACTGAATTTAAACCATTGTTTAAGCTTGATCATTTGAAGCCACCATCCAACTTTTTGGCTGTTCTACATGGCACAACATTAAACAGAAGTAAAATATTGATAAGGATCTTTCGTAATGTTTTTGCAGTTGTTGACTGAAAATCAGATTAATCAACATATTTTCATCAAATAATGCTGCAAAATAGACCGTTACTGTTGGCATGGTGCTGCTGTTAAAACATAAGTGATGCAAGCAACAGAAAAAGAAAAAAAAAGGAATGACATAAAACCTGCAGGCACAGAAGTCTGGACTTAACCTGAGCTGGTCCAGGCAGCGCAGATCATAATGTACCCCTCCAGATGTAGCATTTCTGCATGGCTCAGTTCAGTCTCACTGCAGCCCCCTGCATTATTATCAGGCATCAAGCCAGAAACTTCCAACTGCAGATGCGGAAAGTAAGATTGAATAATGAAGGAAAGAGGATGAGATTATTTCTTACGAAAAAGAGAAGAATGGGAGATGGGAAAGGACAAAGCATAAAAAAAGGCTTAACATAATAATGACACGCATTGTATGTCAGGTGCAGGAAAATGTAGTGAGTTTGAAATTTGCAGGGGACCACAGAAAAACTTCAGGGGAGCCATCAAACTGACAGACATCACTATTGTGTAAGCACACCAAGCAAAGATCACAATCAAAGAGACCATGCAGTGTTTGAACAGCAAAGTTGCAGCACTTTTTCCAACTAAAAGGTGTTGCATTCACGACAAGCCTTCCAGCATCAAACAAAAGCTGTCAGAAGGGAGAAATAAAATTTATCTAACAAGCCTTTATTGAGTAACCGTGGACATATCTGTCCCCAAGATGCCCAATAAAATCACTCCCTAGCTTCCTGCCCTGACTGGCTCACAGCCTCAATCACTCTGAAGATAATGTGCAAAACACAAACGTAATAATTAAAAAATATATATAAGAAAAGAAATCCACCCGCATTATTCCAACGTGACCAATTCAAAGTGAACACTAGTGTCTTTCTCCTTCATTCAGTCCCATTCGGTTGTGTGAGTGAACGGTGAATGGTGAACGGTCGCCCCTGTTGCTCAGGACCGTTTGAGGAGTGCCAGCCTCTGCAGCAGCTGCAGCTGTCTGGCCTTCAGCTGCTTCCTCTCTTGAGTCTTCTGCCTCTCGCTGGCGTGCAGCTGCTGCAAGTACTCAGTGGCTCGTGTGAGGATTGCCACCTTCGGTGTCTTGGGGCAGTCTGCCAAGCCCGGGATCTCGTCCCGCAACGACAGGAAGCGCGAGCGCAGGTCGTTCCTTCGCTTGCGCTCCAAGAAGTTGTGCGCCTTGCGTTTGTCTGTATCCTCACAGTCGGAGGACTGGGGGCTGGAGAGATGGGAGAGGAAATGGCCCTTTGAGGCAAAGCTTTGGGGAGGGGAGCACGAGGAGGAGGAAGAGGAGGAGGGAGGTGATGAAGGTGACGTGGAGGAGGTAGGAGAGGAAGCGCTGAAGTTCGGGGATTCCGACCGAACTCCAGCCGCGGTCACGTGAGACCGCCTGCTGTCCAAATTCAGAGGGGCGTGGCCGGGCCGCGGCTGGTGGTAATGAGAGTTCTCCTGCGGTTGGGCGGAGGCCTCTTGCCGTACCCTCTTCCTCGGTGGCTCCGCTGACGGTGGGAGTGTGTCTGGGGAGGGCGCAGCGTAGTTGTGCTGCTGTTGGTGGATGGAGATGTGGAAACGCTTCATCCCGGGATCGAGGGTGTCAGCTCGCACGGTGATAGTCACCGGTTTACGAGTGTTGACCAGCCGACGAGGTTTACGGCGCTGCTTGTGTTCTACGGTCACCACATCAATCTCCTCTTCGTCTTCATCTTTTTCATCATCTGAAAGGAGAGGGCATGTTTTTAAATCATGTTCCAATTGAGCGTAAAAAGCGGATGTGACCTCACTTAACTTCACATAAATGCCGCAGTGAAATCAACACACCCTCGTGTAATCTGATGAACTCACACACACCTATACAAACAACAGCACACACACACAATTTGTTTGAATGAGCTAATTTTTTTTTTAAAACCCTTGTTTAGAATGGAGGCGGGGTATCAAACACAAGGAGTCTCAAGTCATATGACTGGACTCCTGAAATAAGTTGGAATTGCACCTCCATGTATTTGACAGCTCAGAAAGTAGTAATAAGAATACTGTAGCCGGAAAAATGTGTTTGAGGAGGACTGACTGCATATCATTCAGAAAAGTTTTAACTTTTAGTTTTTACAACAAACATACCGACAGAAATAGCCACATAATATTACAGTTTAAGCATAGATTTCTTCTGATTGCTCATTTTCCTCCTCGTCTATAACGTTACCCCCCCCTGAAAATTGCGTGAAACACAAGCTGAAACTCCTGTCAAAAGAATTCTGCGGGCCCAGCCGACCTCCTGAATGGCTAATCCTGATCTATTCACAGCCCAGGCTGGCTCCGACCAAATCCACCCACTGACACAATTGGCGCTGCAGCCTGTTGAGCAGAGGAATGCGCCAACAAGTCCCCTTTGTGACATTCCACAAACAGTTATGCATGGTCCGAGCTCCACATGATAGCCTCCATACCAAACTCAAATCATATGGTTTGAAAATGGAAAGAGCAGCTCTCAAAATCAGGGACATCTTGAATGGCGAGACATATTACAAAAAGACCCACCCACCCCTTCTGACATTGTGCATAAAGTTCCAATTATGAGAACTCCTGCTGAATTCATGTCAGATCGGAGCCGTGAAGAGGGAGAGGATATTGTTTTCATAAGTCAGACCAGGGAAACAGGGAGAGGGAGCAGCTGGTCTGCTGGAGAGGAGCCAAGGACCAGATGTTTTAATGGGCGTGTCTGCTCCTGGCAGAAGCATGAGTTGCATGCACCAAGGTAACGCAATGCAGTCATGTGCTATAGCCAGATAATGGCTAATGAAAGAAAAACATTAACTAAGTGACAAGGAAACGGCTCAGCTCAAATCAAACCAATATGAGGAAAAAAAAAAAGAAATTAGATCTGTCAAGGAACGACCTGTTGGAAATCTTTTTTTTTTTTTAGCAGATGGAGTGGAATTCTGGTCACTAAACTACTCACAAGGTGACACACACACACTGGGGGGTAAGAAACACAGAAATATGCTAAATTCTTTACATCATAGAGAAGCAAGAGGTCAGCTATCCCCTGTGGAGACACAACGCAGTGCTTCACATACCTGAGGAGTCGGTGTGAGACTCTGAACCGGAGGACACTTGTTTCTTGCATCCACCGGTGGATGGAAAGGTGAGCACAGCTGCCGGATCCACAAAGTCTGAAGCCAGTCCGCTGAGCGCCGACGTGTCCGTGGGGGTGGTCTGCGCTCTGGCCGGGGCCGGAGCGACCGATCCACCTGCAGCTTTGGCGGCGGCGCCCGTCCCGGGACAGGAGGAGCAGCGCTCCCCGACCACTCTCTCCAGCTGCTGCCCGGCCGAGAAGCCGCTCCACATGCAGTCCTGGATGATGATGGAGCTCAGGTTCCCGAAGGAGTCACTGGCCGTGGTGAGCTTGCATGGCAGGTCCTGCTGCTGCTGCTGCTCATCCTCCTGCCCCAAAAACTGAGACACCCACTCCAGTTTGTCCCCCAAAGACGGGCACAGCAGCCCGACCCTGCCGGACCCTTCCACCGCCCGGATAGGGGACATGGGCGGGGTTGGCACCAATTCAAATTTCTTCCATATGTCCTCGCTGGGCGCAGTGGACTTGAAGAAATCCTCGTCCGGGTCGTCGTAGAAATAATGTTGGTAGTGGTCGAGGTGGTCCATGTCCCAGTTTTCATAACGAGGCGCGGTGGAGCTGATGCCCGGCATGTGGGCTGCAGGCAGGGCGATGAATCACTCCCTGTTCCCTCCGTCTGTCGGAGATAGAGCAGCACAACTGAGTCTCATGTCCAAACCATCACGGTCCTGCCCTCTGGGATGAGGGCTGATTTGACATCTTTACATAATGCTGATAATTTAGCTTAATAATACAGTTTGTTGCAGCAGAATATAAACCAGCCATTCAGGAGAAAAAAAAACAGCCTGTGATGTGTAACAGATTAAGTACCTGTGTTGAACATCATGTGCCAATTACAGCGGAGTATAGGTGCCCATAATAAATGAACGATTTTTCAAGAGACGCACTTCAAGTAGACCCATTCTATATTTAAATTCCCCAGAAGTTGATTACTTGATGCTGAGAAGTTCCAAGTTTCGCAACAGTTTCCTTACATAACACTGTTTTAGTAGTATGCTGACAGCAGGGGTCAGACACCGAGGGCAGGGAAGGGGATTCTATTTTTGCTGACTGCTCGGTAGAAGACAGACTAAATTAGGATGAAAACGATTAATTGGATAGACAGGTACACGTCCCGCCCTTCCAAAAGAAACCAGGTCAGAGTGCGGAGTCGTGCGTTAAGTATCCGCTTCTCCTCGCTTCAACTACGTACTGATCATGTTCAGAGAAATCAGCTGCGTCTCCAAAGGCGTCCATCAGTTAATTACGCGGCAAGCGCGCAAGAAGCTGCAAAACCCGCAACTTTTAGAGGATCATACATGACCGCAAACCTCTAAATGTCTGATTTTGTAACATTAAAAAAAAAAAAAAAAAAAAAAAAGTATTATACCTGGTGTTGAATGTGACGTCTTCATAGATCCACCGTGCGTAATTGTATCCAAAACGGCACAGAAGACAAGTCGGATCACGCGTGAACTCCACGTCCTTTTCGGGTTGTAAACAGTCGCAGAGGTTACTGAGTCCGTCCGTTCCCACTCCCACCGCGCCAGAGGCTGGGTAAGCTTTGGCTGTGTGTGGACACTTCTCTTTGCCGACTGCTGCACTATATTTGATCCGAGGGAAGGAGTTGTCTAATATGCATAAAAGGCAGGTCATAGTAGGCAAGCCACGCCTCCCGGTTAAAGGTGCAGTACACTCAAAATGCGCACTCTGCAGAGGGACTGGATTACATGATGGCAATTATCTGCGTTTACAACAGATAATTGTGTATAAATAGTAAGCGCATGTGTCTTTGCTTTCTGATCTTTTTCCACCCTCAATGACAGTTCAACATTCTTCTGTCCCCCATGTTTCATCTTTGTAAAGTAACTCAGATTATTTTCAGGTCTGCATTCCAGATACGTGTGTCTTTTTTGCTCCTCCTCCTAGACAATAGACTAGATTAAGCTTTTATGACCATAGTTAAGAAATACTAACCACCCCTAAATATCATTTCGGGGGTTGCTGCAGAATATTTTTTTTCATATTCAGCTGCATGGGATATACTCACAGAATGGGCAGAAGAAAACTTGGGATGTACAAATAAGGGGAGGACATGTTTATTGTAATCATAGTACTTAAGAAAACAACTAATTATGAGCTGAATAACTATTGTCTGTGACAAACATGTGAGTTTTATATAGATATATGGCAACAGTATCTCTAGTCATCAATGAATCTCATTCCTTGGAATCAATATCAAGCTTACGATGTTCAGGCTTCCCTCTGAGGGAGTGAATATGGAATTAATGCTATGTCATGTGTGACATTCTCTAACTGTTGACTTCGGGATTCTTGCCACATGAAACCACCTCAATCTTACGTTTTTTAAAGCCATGACATTATACCCCTTATACACTTTGGCGTTCCCCCTCCTTCATGCTGGCGAAGCAGACAACATAAAATCCTTGTCTATCCACCTCATCTTCACCCCCACTTACCCCTTTCTACCAAATCTCATCCTCTGCCACTCATCTTCTATTCTTCTCTCCTCTGTTTTACTCTTGCCTTCTTTTCTCCCAGCCACCCCCTCCTACACTTTTATCCTCAGTCACCCTGATCAAAAAGATCTTGACTCCAGATGAAACAGGGAGATTTTGGAGGATTATATCCTCTATTTCCCAGGAGAGAGCCCTCAAAGACACATAACTCACCGACTGGAGAAACAGAACCTTTCAATTTCACTGACTGTATCACATTCGCTCTCTCACCTCGTCCTGTTCTTGATCCCTCTTTCTCTTTTTCTCGCTTTTATCTTGTCACTGTCTGTCTTCTACCTTGTTACATACTTTGAGATGGCTAATCTGCCTTCTTGCTTTGAATAAATCATTAAAAGTGAATGGAAAAAAAACCCAAGCTCTATAAAATAAAAAGAAATCTCTTTTAACAGCAGATAAAATAGATTAAGTGCAGTTGACCACACTTCCTCAGCTCCTTAACCTTTAAAGTGCACAAAAATATACTTTTTCTTGTTAAAAGCATTATTGATGCGCGAGCGACTCTGGAAATGTTATTTCCATGCAGATTCTTACATGGATGGTTTGTGGCGAGGCTTAGAGGGAAATTGTCAATATACAGTAATTCTCCAATGGATTAGTGAGCATTGTTAGCATAAAAATAGTGGGCGGTATAACTTGTGTAGTTCTGCAAACCAATGAAAAAAATATTAAAAAAATATTATGCATATCCACAATATACAAAAATAATGTACAAACATGCATGAAGGTCTCATAAGACTGATATCATCACTGGTGATGTAATAATTAAGTGGAATCTGCTCCTGAGATGTAGAAGCCTAGTGTTGATGAATACCATACGTATTAATATTAAAAAACTGTAGGTGTGTTAAAACTTCAAGATCCAATGTGTGAAATTTAAGATTTTTTGGAAGAAATACAGTATAATATTCATAATTATGTTTTAGTGAGTATATTATCAGCTTAATTAAGAATCAATGTGTTTACACTACCTTAAGTGAGCCTATCATAGCTACATACAGTAGTGATAAAGCAAAGCTTTATCCATACAGCACCTTATAAAACACACAGCATTGAATTTATATTCATGTATCTGAAAAAAACTTAAATAAATAAGCACACAATGAGTTGATGGATGCACGAATAGAATGCAAATGCTGTTTTGTTGATATATCATCATGGTTTAATGTATCATGCTGGCATTCTATTCAAAGACGCACTAGAATGACAATGTTGGTTTGTTGTGTGAATAAACAAATGCAAGGTTGAGAAGGGACTTCTTCGTGAAGCTACTGCCTGATCTCTATGACAAAGTGCACCAGAGTGGACAAACAAGATGCAGGGTGAAGGTGAGACGCTATAGGTTCTTTGTGGCCTGGACCAAGAGAGTGATGGGAGGGGAATAAAGTCGGTTGCCATTTTTAACCTAACTGCTTGATGCCTCTTAAACCCTCGTGCCGGTCCTTTGAAGTGACAACATATAAAAATGAAAGCCTCAACAAACCACATTAAGATGGAAGAGTCAAAACAAGGTCACTGCACCCAGTCAAGAAACAGTCTGGGACGAAAGAGACTATCTCTTCCTGTTTATATTATTTATGTCAGCTGAGAGGAGCAGCTGTTGGCTGAAGTTGCTGTACAGACATGTGAGTGATATTGAACTACTTCTGTGAACCTTAGTGCTGTCTGGAAAAAACACAATCCTACCTTTAATTTGAACCTCACAACTGTTGCGAAATAGACAAAAAAGAATGCAGTTTATAAAAACACAGGTTCTTATAATATTGCAAATCCATTGTTTGCTGTTTTGTCAAGTCTTTAAATTCACAGATCATAAATAATTTTTTTGAAATAAAGTGTATGAATATATTGCAAACCATTATTCTGAAGAACTGTAGCTATAATAAAACTGAGCTCAGTATCCTGTTTGTACCTGAGTCGCAATTCATAAACCTCTCCATCGTGTTTCACATTATCTCATGGAAATTGTAAAAGGGCCTCAGTTTCTATAGTAAAATCTGAATATTTTTCCCAAAACTACAACCTGTCACTTATAAGAGCTACAATCTTCCATCCAGGTCATGTGCATAGAATTATTTTTTACCATTGCACACAACTTGGTGGACTTGATTAGTAGAGGAGGTTATTTCACCCAAAGTGTTGCTTGACTGTTTCTTTGTCCAATAGATGAAAAAGTCGCCAACAGGTTTTGATGATGATTTTTCTTTGGGGTTTTACTGTTCAGAGGAAATGTTAGACTTTGAGGAAGATCCAGAGATGAAGACAGACTCTGAATCACTTTTTCTCTGTCATCATTATTGTAACGTAGAGCCACTGACTGGAAAAATAATCAACCAATCAAAAGCAAACAAACGAACAAACAAAACAGGTATACACAATTCTTGGATCCATCCATCCATCCATCATCCATCCATCCATCCATCCATCCATCCATCCATCCATCCATCCATCTTCAACCACTTAGCGGGGGAAACAGTCTCAGGAGGGATGCCAATACTTCCCTCTCCCCAGACACCTCTTCCAGGTCCTCAGGGATCTCGGTTATGACCCAAAGCTCATGACCATCGGTTAGAGTAGGAACGTAGATTGGCCGGTATATCGAGAGCTTTGTCTTGCAACTCAGCTCCTTCTTCACCAATACAGACCTATACAACAACTGCATAACTCCGGAAGCTGCATCGATCTGTCTGTCAATCTCACGTTCCATCTTTCCCTCACTCGTGAACAAGACCCCAAGATACTCCTTCACTTGGGGCAAAGACCCTCTACCAGCCATGAAGATGATACACCACCCTTTTCCTGTCGTGAACCATGGCCTCAGATTTAGAGGTGCTGATCCCCATCCCACTTGCATCTCACTCAGCTGCAAACTGTCCTAGTACATGCTGAAGGTCCAGGTTTGATGAGGCTGCGCCTAGAAATTCTTTCCATAAAGATTGTGAATAGAACCGGTGATAGAAGGCGGCCCTGCCGGAGTCCAACATGCACCTGGAACAGGTCTGATTTACTGCCAGAAATGCGAGCCAAGCTCTGGCTTTGGTCATACAGGGACCGGACAGCCCTCAGCAAAGGGCCCGTACTCCCATAAGATACCACGAGGGACATGATCGAATGCCTTCTCCAGATCCACGAACCACATGTGGACTGGTTGGTCAAACTCCCTTGAACCCTCCAGCACTCGATGCAGAGTGTAGAGCTGGTCCAGTGTGCCATGACAGGGACTAAAACCCCATTGTGTCTCCTGAATCCACGGTTTGACTATCAGTCTAATCCTCCTCTCCAGTACCCTGGAGTAGACTGTCCCCAGGTGGCTGAGGAGTGTGATAACCCTATAGTTGGAACACACCTTCCAGTCCCCCATTTTGAAAGTAGGGACCACCGCCCCGGTCTGCCAATCCAAAGGTACAGTCCCCGACTGCCATGCGTTGTTACAGAGACGTGTCAACCACGACAGTCCCTGCACAGCCAGAGACTTGAGGTACTCAGGCAAACCTCATCCACCCCCGGTGCTTTGCCACCAAGGAGTTTGGCAAGTACCTCGGTGACTTCAGCTTGGGTGATGGACGAGTCCACCTCTGAGACCTCAGCCTCTGCTTCCTCTGTCTAAGACATGGCAGCGGGATTGAGGAGATCCTTGAAGTATTCTTTCCACCACCCAACAATAATATTCTTGGATCCCTTTTGCACAAATTGGTCATTATCTGGAGCTCAGAGATATAATGACATATTGATCAGGAAGTTATGTGATATTGTTGAATTCAGTATGAGACAGATCTGGTTAAAGAAATATCATCATCATGGCAACAGCATATTGTGTTCAATGCCCGGGGTACAACGATGCAACTAATGAGAAAAGCGTTGGTGGAGGTATGAGCACTTGTGACCATTAGACTACATTAGATGAAATGAGGCATTAATGATCTGCATGAAACAGCATCATCAGCGTGTAGCGTATATACAGGACTTAATAGCTGAGTATACACACATCTAAAATGAGGTGTGTCATGTCCTTCAGATTGAAAAGACAGGGAGCAGAAACATGCACCCTAACTGCAGATTCTTTGTTCACACCAGTCGGCTGAATGGAGTTGAATAAAGAAGAACGTGTTGCGGAACAGGTGTGTGTTAATGTTGATGTAGTGAGACAGAATGGTTGTAGGGTGCAAAGAGTGGATGGAATAAGGGGGAGGATGGATAGCTGGTGTGTAAGTGGAGAAAAGAGGTGACATGAATCAACCCCCACCTCTCTCTGGGTCACCCTTCATTTCAGCGTTCCAGCTGCCCCGACTCCACCTGACTGTTGAATTTAACACATGTAGGTGGGGATTTTAAATTGGTGCTTCTGGTAAATGATTTTGTCATGTCTTACGGAATGGGATCCAAAAAGACAAGTCAGCCACTGTCATCACTCCATTGTGGCTGCATGGATAGATCAGTGTTTAAACCGCATCAAGTAACTGAGTAACAGAGCAAACATTAAAATGAAACTGGGTTCAAACCTTTAAGATCTGGTCTGATCTGTCTGTCTGTCTGTCTGTCTGTCTGTCTGTCTGTCTGTCTGTCTGTCTGTCTGTCTGTCTGTCTGTCTGTCTGTCTGTCTGTCTGTCTGTCTGTCTGTCTGTCTGTCTGTCTGTCTGTCTGTCTGTCTGTCTGTCTGTCTGTCTGTCTGTCTGTCTGTCTGTCTGTCTGTCTGTCCATCTCTGTGACATCTGCAGAGGTAATGATAGCACGATAAAATGAGTGTAATGTTCGAATAAAGTGTTCAGGTGTACAATATATGTGTTAGCACCAGGAGGTTCATTATTTATAGAACATGAACAGAAGATTACCACTATGTTGGGGAGGTAGTGAAATCTTCCATCTTTTATGCTCACTGTTATGTTGTAGGTCACAACTCTTAACAGAGTTGAACACACCCACCGAGGTGGCTTCGGGGGGAATGGGTCGCGAGAGCATGGTTCCTGTTTGAAAGAAGCTGCTCAGTGCCATGTATCCATAATTATCATCATTGTATAACCATATGTGTGTAGTAACAAGCACCATGTGTAATCGCCACGTGTAATGAGAAATTGATTTTATCAAACAGCAGCACCTATAATGTGTAGTGGTTATAGACAACATGAAACTGGAAAGAAATCCATTCATCTTGATGAATACAATTTAACACCAAGAGTGACGGAGCCTCACGGTCATCACACAAAACATGCCACAATTTCTTGGCATGTAAACTTTAGGAATTGCATTTCTGTACAACTGTATCAGTACGTAGAACAGCATGCGCCAAATACACACACACACACACACACACACACACACACACACACACACACACACACACACACACACACACACACACACACACACACACACACACACACACACGACTGACAGACTTCTGTCATTCATTGGCTCCTCTTCGTTCTTCAGGGACTCTTATTGCGTTCTGGACTTGAATCAATTTTGGAGGCACAGACTGTTGGTACGGACTGTACCCCGGAGAGAGAGAGACAGACAGAGAGAGATAGTGTGGGGGAGAGAGAGAGAGAGGGGTGTGTGTGTCAGAAAGCAAGCGAATAACAAGTGTCTGCAGAAGGTGAGAAGCACGGCGAAATGGAGGACAAAGATGCTGTGCAAAATGAATTAGCAGAAGGTGTAGAGACTATAAAGGCAAATGGGGAAGTGAGAGGAATAGGCATTAGATACTCAGGCAGTGAAAAAGAAGAGGATGAGATAGAGGGAGTAGTGGAAAAGAAAGGGCATAAAAGGGAGGTGAAGAAGCAACAGTTCACAGGAACAGACTTGAACAAAAGGATGCAATTGCATAACTGATATTTGGGAGGGAATGTTCAGAGAATTCTTAAAGCATTGCGCAACGACGGACAAACACCGACAGTACACCGATATGTACACAAACTCTCACGCGCACTCAGTCAGAGTACACATACGTGTGTGTGTGTGTGTGTGTGTGTGTGTGTGTGTGTGTGTGTGTGTGTGTGTGTGTGTGTGTGTGTGTGTGTACTAATGCCTGTGATTGATGACTGCTTTGTAGCTGCAGAAAAAGAATCATCTTCTGCGCTGGAGGCCATCGCCATTGTCCTTTTGTGTACTAGTAATATAGAACAGTTCTAGCCTTCTGCACAAAGTCTTTGTCTAATTAAAGCTGAGAATAATTTTTCCTTTTGGTCATTAGGACTCAAAACATACATCAATGATCACTACTGATGATGCAATCATAAATTTCGAAAGCAGGCTAAGACCCTGTGATGTTTGGCAGGTACAGTGCATGTTGTGATCACAGTAATGCTTTGATCTATGGTCTTACACTGGCCTCCCTCGTCTTTCTATCTTATCCAGTTCCTGAGTGTACAAGAGTTATCCAAAGCTGTTTAAGTCAATCCACTGGACGTTAAGATGACTGGTTTGAGAGAGGAGTGAATGAAGCCACCCACGTCAAAGTAGATGGTCTGTGACATCACCTTTCTCCCATTTACAATCACGTCCTTTCAAAACTCCCAAAAAGATTGTCTCAACAGATTAACCCAGGTGATGTGTCTCATGCTAATGACCCTCATTAGCATACAAAGGTGAAACTCACATTTCAACGACCCTCTTTGACACCCCCATCAACAATCGTTGAGGAGCCAGACAGGTTTCAACAACGGTTGTTGGAATGTGAATAGCACTGACCACACCCCACAGGGTTAATAAGCTGGAACAAGACCAGCCACCTTCAGAACTGAAGAAGTCTCTTGGATGAGAGATGAAACGTCAAGAACTTCTTAATGTCCAGTGGATTGACTTAAACAGCTTTGGATAACCATGACCTGGATAATTGAGGACGTATACAGACGTGGCGTACAACAGTTGAAATTTGACCTTGATTTAGTGGTCTCAAGGTCCAGCTCTGCCTCCTGACTTTTTCTCAGTGACATTGTCTCTAGACCAAACAACATCGCTGGTCTCACCACAGTTCTTTTAGTCTAGCTTTTAATTGAATCTTATTTTTCACGGATTTATTTTCCTTTTTCAGACTGTTTTTTTTTAAATGGATTTTTATTCATTTGATTATTTTTACCTCTTTAGTCCGGCCTCTAACCCTATTTGATTTGTTTTATTACTTTTAATAATTGAACTTTAATCAATGCAGTCATCATTTATCTCCGTATTGGTTAACTTCTCTGTGGTGTTTCCTCACTTCAAGGTGACAAGTGTAGGACAGCGTTTCCTCTATGTTTTGACCGTCTCAGTGTTTTTAAATTAGTGAGTGTGTGTGTGTGTGTGTGTGTGTGTGTGTGTGTGTGTGTGTGTGTGTGTGTGTGTGTGTGTGTGTGTGTGTGTGTGTGTGTGTGTGTGTGTGTGTGTGTGTGTGTGTGTGTGTGTGTGTGTGTGTTGGGGATGAGGGGGGATATTTCTTGTGTAAACTGTTTTTGTATTGTTTTTCATGTAAAGTACTTTGAGCTACTCACTTTGTATGAAAAGTGCTTTATAATGAAAGTTTGATTGATTGATTGATTGATTGATTGATTGATTGGAACGCTGATAATTACAGTACATCACCGCTTTGAAGCGGGATGTAAAAAGAAAAAAGGGAATGTGAAAAAAACTCTATGTCCTCATGTCTTGCAGCATGAAATGACCTCACAGATCCCACTTACATTTTTACCACTGCTTTGTATTTACTTACGTGTATAATCCTCACCTTATCTGACCGGCTCCATTCATTGATGTCAAATCTATCTACTGTCAAGGATGTACTGAAATATGTACTGTAGGTCCTGACAGACAAACTATTTAAGGATGAATTTAGAATCATCTGATAATTCTATGTATTCGTGCAACCCTTTTGACAATAAGTCTTGTAATTTGATCAGGAATGGATTCAGCTGGGTTTAACTCATGAAGGAGGGCAATTTGCAAACTGCAGCTCTGCAGTTTTCTTGAACGTGGCATGATTCTTTCACCCCACAGTGTCCTTAAAAGCTGATCAGAACATACTGTTCTGCAGTGAGACATCTAGTGGTGAGAATTCATTTTATATTCCTGACTGAAAACACGTTCTAGCCTTGAAACTGACAATGCCCAGAAACAGTCTTTCTGTTTTGTCTGTACCTTTCCCTGTTTGACTCATGACCAGCAAAATCGGTCACATTCAAAGTTCTTGGTTGCACAAAATGGGGCTTGTGTGACGGCACCCACAAGGGGAGACACAGCTGTGAATCCAGCAACATCTAAACAATAATATTCTTCTGTGTGCATTGAGTGAGAATACTGAACTAATTTAGCCAAGAGGATAGAGAAGACACATCAGACTGCAGCTGCAGCCTTGAACCTGCTCTGTGCACACTGACAAGACTGAATACAGGGCACCAAGGCTTTTGAACATGCTGGGTATGTGACCTTGACAAGCTGATACTGAGTGGGCCATGCATGATCACACAACTAAAATATGGACAAACACTTTGATGCGGAACAGATGTCAAAGCAATGCAAAATATTCCATCTAAAAAAAATGACAACATGCTATAAAATCAGCATAAAATACTATAATTCAAGTTGTGATACTGACAGTATCTGTTTGCTGTTCACACTCCTTTTTTGAGATTCTGGTACTGGGATTCTTTTTGCGCAGCAGCTTTAAGATGCTTACGCAGAACAAACGTATCTCAGGTTCTGTCAACACCTCCTAACACGTGTTAACAATTTCAGGATGGCATGCAGCGGAATCAGAGAAACTAATGAGTCCATAATATTCAGAAGCCCGGCACAAGGCCCTGTTACTCATACTAGCATTCATGGGCTACTTAGTTCTCTTTTGTTGTTTAATTGTTTTGAATATGAAGAAAAATCAAATTTCAACATATATGTGGAATAATTGATGGAAAAATATCAAATTACCACTTAATTTCACACTCAATTTTTCACATTAGCTCTATATAGCATTTTTGCATTTTTTCTTTCTGGGAGGCGGAACCGCCTTGCTGTGCGATGTCGCCACACAGCAAGGCGGTTGCAGGTTCGAATGCCACTGTATGCAGAGTCTGCGTTGTTTCTCTCCGGGTTATCCAGCTTAGATCTTTGACCTATGAAAGTAGGTCAGGGTAACATTTTTAATTCAAGGGTGTCGCGGGATGTTGCAGTCTGTGACTGCATTGGCTATTGTTCTCAGATGGAATCTCTTCAGTGAATAAATCTCCGATGAAACCTTCTGCTAAACTGACTGCCCTGACTGCTTCTAGATTTGTTCTATATGTTGGAAACCTTACATCATCCCACAAAGCTGCAGTCCTGTGATTTTTAAATATGAATAATTTAGAAAATCTTTTATTACCTGAGCCAAGGAGGTCAAGCTTTTAAGTTTATTACATCCCGCTTCAAAGCGGTAATGTATTGTAATTGTCAATGTTTGTGTGTTAGTTCTTCCGTTCGTTTGTCCACCAAGTACAGTATCTTCACAACTGTTGCAGATAGAAAGATGAAACAAAAAGCACATTACTCGGGCGATAAAGGGGATGAAAATGAGATGATGATCTTGACGTTGAGAGAAATCTTGGTCAAGGTCAAATTTCAGGTTTTGTACACTCAGGAACTGGATAAGATAGAAAGACGAGGGAGAAGGCCAGTGTGAGTAAGTCCAAAGATCAAAGCTACTGCTTTGATCTTTGAAAGAAGGTCAGAGCACTGGCTTTGATGTTTGACCTATGCAAGAAGGTCAGGGTAAAATTTTGAATTCAGGGGTGTCGCGGGATGTTGCAGTCTATGACTGCCTTGGTTCTAGTTTAGTAGGTGGATTACACAAAAACTACTTGTTATATTGTTGTGAAACCTTTGCTCTTTTCAATAAAGTTTTTGTGGAGTGTTCTTTTTACTTATAAGTAAACTATTAGACGAATAACCATGAAATCTAGTGAAAGCATTTCACTCGAAATCCTTACATTTTTAAGTGGATTTGTCAAAAAAAAAAATTTTCATAGAGATGCTTGTGTAGTTCATTGTCAAATAGTCATACAATATCTGAAGGGTCAAAATATCATGATCACTGGCTATTTTTGGTGCAAATTTTTAAGGCTACCATGAACAACACCAGCCACCCCCTGCACACCACCTTCTCCTAGCAGAGAAGCACCTTCAGCGTCAGACTGCTGTCACACAGCGCCTCCACAGAGAGGCTGAGGTCCTCCTTCGTGCCCCGTGCCATCAGGGGGTACAATGACTCTCTCAGGAGGAGCGGGGGGGGAGGTGGCGAGGTCAGCACACGGTTGAATGGAGGGGATGAGATGTCAGCCTATCTATCTATCTATCTATCTATCTATCTATCTATCTATCTATCTATCTATCTATCTATCTATCTATCTATCTATCTATCTATCTATCTATCTATCTATCTATCTATCTATCTATCTATCTATCTATCTATCTATCTATCTATCCATCCATCCATCCATCCATCCATCCATCCATCCATCCATCCATCCATCCATCCATCCATCCATCCATCCATCCATCCATCCATCCATCCATCCATCCATCCATCCATCCATCCATCCATCCATCCATCCATCCATCCATCCATCTATTGTTAATGCATCTTAGCTCCTGGTGTGTGCAGCTAGGGGTGTAAGATAGTAAGAGTGGTTGTTTTCTCATCAGAAGGCCGGAGGTATGATCTCCAACTGTGAAGAAAGAATTTCCCCCAAGGGCAAATCAAGGAATACATAAAATCAAAACAATAACACACGTAAAGTCTTTGTCAACGAGTTTTAGGATTTACAGCATGTGAAAAGAAAAAAATGATAATGTGTAAGTCAGTTAGGGCATATTTGTGGCATCTTATTTCCTTCTCTCTCATTTTTGAACAAAAACCTCAAGTTAGAGGAAGAAAGAGGGAGATGTTGTGTGTGGTGGCTTCAGAATGCTGGGGCAGAGCTGGTCCTGTGGCCTGAGGGCAGGAAAGACAGGGATGTGTGACAACCCACACACACACACACACACACACACACACACACACACACACACACACACACACACACACACACACACACACACACACACACACACACACACACACACACACACACACACACACACACACACACACACACACACAAAGGACCCTGCTAAGAGATCTAAAGGAGGGCCGTGGCTTTGGCTTGTCAACGGTGAAGACTGATAGATGGAGGCATCTGGGTTGATTTTAGCTCAGAGGAAGAAGGATCTCTGCCTCATCTTCATCATACCAACATTTTCCAATAAATTAAAAAAAACAATGTCTGGATGCGTTAGAAAATTTGAAGTGACCCACCCATTAATTTAAATTTGTTAAAATGTACAAGTCACATAAGACAAACTGTCAGGGTTGTGTGGTATTATATGAAAAAGTAGCTGTAAGTGATCGTAGAGGCTTGACTAAACTCAATCTAATTTCCATGGTGACAGCATTGAGACATGCTATTTGTAATTCAAATGAACAAACCCTGTCAGTGCAGATGGGGCGTTAAAAACCATGTCTGTTTTCTTTCTCCGTAGACTGTTGGCAGAAATCTACAAGCTATAATCATAGCTGACCACACACCAGAAGATGATGAGCGAACATGAAAAGAACCAAGAGAGATCACGTCGCCTCATAATTAGTCATAATTAAGATTAATTGCTTTTTGGAGAGCTACGGTAATTATTGGTCATATGGGTGTGATTTCCCACGCAATGATTTAAAACACAACAAGACTGTCAAGACAGATCACCTCAGTGTCCGGTCTCATAGTACAGAGCCTAATTTATTTCAGTACACTGGTGCATTACAGTAATCTCACTGAATGCAACAGGGAAAGACTAGAGAGAGCTTTGATTCACTTAAACATTACTAATATGGTGTGTGGTCACTTAAACATTACTAATATTTGAGTTGAAATAAATGGCAGGAAAAATGCCGACATTTCCTGCAATAAATATTTTTATTGTTCACAAATAATCGTGTGTGTGTGTGTGTCTGTGTGTGTGTTTAACTTGGATTACAATTTAAAAAATTTAATGTGGTTCCCGCTTATCAATCCCATCAGCTGTAGTTCTATTTGATGAGTGATTCAAACACCATCTGATGTTGTCTCTAAAAACAGACCAAAAACAAAGCGAAGGGAAGTGAAGACTGATTTGACTTTACCAGATGGTCAAAGACAATAGTCCAAAGGACAGCTAATATTGTTGCTTCTGTAAATGTGTATGAAAAGAGTTTTCTGCATAAACTTTCCACATAAAGACAAAAACACGCAGTATACATATATTCTATAAAGCTAAAGTACATTTCTTGAAGTGTTCTGTATAAATAAACTTGCCTCACATGTTCTGTTGATGTGTATGGCTTTGACTTCTCATCCTGCACGGATTTGATATGATACAACCAAAATGGTTCAAATATGGAAGTCACACCAGCAGGTGGACCGAGTCAGAATACGTAACATCAAAACACAGCATTGATTTCACGCAAACCAGAGAGACCTAGACAGTTTGAGTTATTTGATTTTTGTTTCATGGAAGCATGTTTTAAAATTTTCTATGAAGCAAAAATTGGACCAGTTTCCCGGTGGCTTCATTGGAATATGATCCCAGTGGCTTTACTAGGAATCTACAACAGTTTGTTCACTATGACAACTGCTGCCTCTGTAGGCTTCTCTCTGTGACGCTGTCAGACATTTACAACAATCTGAGCATGTTGGAAGCAAAATAAGCATTTTTTTTAGTGAACAAACTGCCACGGGACAATATCAAGACTTTTTGTACCTTTTGTACCAATTAGTCTAGACGAATCAAAGATTACAGTCCTTAGAGATTACAGTGCTAGGCTAATATATCTGAGGTGCTCAAAGACACATTAACAACTGATGGTTGAATTTGAGCAGGAGAGGTCCAGATATGCTGATTCAGAGTCTCTGATAAAGGTCAAGTGCTTGAAAACTCTAGACCATACATGCTCACTGCTTTTTTATGGACAGCAAGCCTCTTTTATGAAGTATATTTATGATTTAATCTATATAAATGAAGAGTAATTAGGTAAAGTTAGTTTTTATACAGCAGGGCACGTTTTCCCACCTCTAATCCCAAAGCCACTCTTGCGTTGGTGGAATTACAATAAAATCTTCCTGTGATCCCAGCCGGGGTCTGTGTTTCAGAGCTTTCAGTTTAATAACTCTCCTATGGTCAGGATGAGATGAGCTGTGGTGTTGAAGCTGTTCATCATAGAAACTCCCACACTGGGTCTGCCCTGACTGAACTGTCAGCTGTGGGAGTTTCTCATGATTGTCCAGCATTTGACTTAAAGTGACGTCCAAATGACACATGGTGATTGCTCAGTGCACACACACAATCTGCTGCTGAGGGCCACATATTCATTGGGTCACTTTGCATCCTCACTTCCCTACAAAGACTCGTTGTCCAGCTATCTCAAACTCCTTACTCCCCTCCTGCCCGATGAGAAACTGCCAGCAACCCCCCTCCACCACCACCACCACCACCACACCATCCCTGCTGAGGAATACACAGTGGTTAACTTTTAACAATCCCTCCCCTAGATCCTCTTCATGTGTCACTGTGTGTTAATGTGTGTGTCTTCTCCCTATTGTCTGTGGAGCATATGTCCTTTTGACCCACATCAGGATCACCAGGGTGATCCTGATGTGGGTCAGAGGAATAAAATACAATTAAAGCATATTGAGGGAAGGCTATGATTTACAGAAAGGTAATAAGCAGCAACTTACTGATTCATCTCTACTTGCTATTACACATTAAACATACAAGACAGAAAGCATGTTTATTTCTATTATTAGGCTGTAATTTTAAAATGTAATAATGCGCAAAGCTGTCATTTATTTACTGTAAATCTAGAGGTAAATGTTTTATTGTGTTCATTTGGAATCATTTTTCGAGTCACATTGTGAATTTAAGTTAACTATTTTACCCGTTGTTCATGGTCTTCACCATTCCCAAGGGAAATATCTGCCTATTGAGTTGCTACACTTTGAGCACGCCCCCATTGTTTACTGCACTGAATTTATTCCAAGTATGTTGTTGATTGGAATTTTAATTAATTTTGATCCAACACTATGAAATGACTTAAAGCATGTCACCAGTACCTACAGTTTGCAGATGATATTTCTGTATTATTAAATTTAATTCTAATACAAAAGTTTTAACAGGCACCGTATTGAGAATGCGGTTGACACATTCATCATTGTGACATTTTTAATAAGTTAATAAAGTCTTCTTTTCTTTTCTTTTCTTTTTTTTCAAAAAAAAGGACTGTTTATAAAATACCATACTCGAAACAAATTCAAATCTTAGTGAACACATTTAAATAATGGTGAGATGATTTATCTTGTTTTAAAAGGTTTTTTTTATCACAGTTTTCTAATTGCTAGATTTAACAAAAAACATTTTTAAACAACTAAAGTGAGCTTACTTATGAACAGAAAATTTTACTTGCATTTAGCAATTTTCTCCCAGCGAGATATCTTTTTCTGTTTGCATAGTTATTTAGTTCTTAGTGGTATTCAATGAATTTCAGAATTAGAAGGAAAATTTACTCATATGCTGATAATTTCAAATAAAATCTAACCCACTGTGTATAAAAATAAGATAAACTAGGTTCTCAGTCATCCAGGTCATTGTTATCCAAAAGCTGTTGAGTCGATCCACTGGACGTTAAGAAAGTTCTTGAAGACGTTTTGTCTCTCATCCAAGAGACTTCTTCAGTTCTTCTTCTTCTTTTAGAGGGTGCTACAACTGTGGAGGCAAAGACTCTCCGGGAAGGAGAGAAGCCTCCTCCTGGACTATAGTACAGGGACTGTGCCGGACAGCAAAGATCCTTTCCCTGAAGTACACATCAGTCCCCTGTTTGGAGAACTGGAGGGTCCTCTCCTCGGAGATGAACGAGAGATCAACCTGCACACGCTAACAAAAAATACTGTACAAACAATGTGTAAAAGTGATCAACAAGAAAAGCCTGTGTGACAGAGCACCCACTACCTGGGCCAACAGGATGATGGGAAATGGACCTGACCCACAGTGGAGACTTCTGTACAAACCTCCCCTCAAGAAAAAAACAGCCGACCTCCAGTGGAGACTTTTACATGGTGCCATCGGTTCCAATGCTTTTATCTCTGTTTTTAACCCTGCTGTGTCCAGCCAGTGTCCCTTCTGTCCCCTTGGTGAGACAGTATTTCATGCTTTTAGTGAGTGTGGGAGACTTGCAGTGCTCTTCACTCTTCTAAACAAATGTTTTTAATCTGTTCAGTGAAAATTTTAGTATCAGGAAATTCATCTATGGTGCTGGGTACAATAGATCGAATCAGAGAAAGTGGCAGCTTTTAAATTTTATCTCTGGAGAGTATGTGACCAGGAAGAGGAGAACTGAAAACAATACTGTTCAAGAAGCAGCTACTGTTTTCTGCTGTAACATCAGATGTCGCTTAAAACTAGAATTTGGTTTCTATAAAATGACAAAAGACCTAAATAACTTTAGGAACATCTGGTGTTACAAAAATGTCCTATGCACTTTAGTTGATGATCAACTCACTTTTGCAAACTTCCTGATATAATGCACTGATTTTTAAATTGTATTTCCTTTAATTTATTGGTTTTTAGTGTTTTTGAAGCACCTTAGGTCTTTCATGTAATGAAAAATTGTAAAATGTTCTGAATGTGATTGAAGTTTTTTGCAAAAAAATCTTTTCTTCTGAAGTACTTTAGTGCTTTCATCTAATGTAAAATTGTAAAATGTTTGAATGTGATTAAAGTGTTTTTGCAAGAACTATTTTTGTTGTTTCTTCAAGAACTTTCTTAAGGTCCAGTGGATCGACTCAACAGCTTTTGGATTGAACTCTCTTGTGGTATTTATTGAACTGGCTATTGTTTGTAACTTTACACCACACACACACGCACGCACGCACGCACACACACACACACACACACAGTGGGGAGAGGCAGATGTTATCAGGAGCAGATATCAATGAGGATCATCTTGTTACTTAACTATAGGCAAGGAGGGAACCTCTAACACTACTCCTATTGTCATCTTACTGCCTTGGGGGAAGGGATGGGGAATAAAAAGCCAGGGTGAGATGGACGTAGAGAAATGCAAATGTTTCTACAAACTCGACTCATTGTTCCAGTGAAACACAGCAAATAGGGAGAAAAGACTCAACAAAGAGATGAGGAAAACACAGGGAGGGAGACTTTTAACTGGTGAAAGATGGTGTTGAGTGTGATGAAAGAGATGGTGCAGGTGGGGACAGGGGAGAAGTGATTGGTCCCCAGGGAGAGGACTTGAGAGTGGGCTGTGGTCTCTCCGGCGGATGCCTCTTCCCCTCCATGTGGTGAATCTCTTTCTCTCTCTGAAGAAGCAATAATTCCCCTCTAATCAGCAGATGATGCTGTGACCCAGGAGAAGAGAGGGTGGGAGATGAGACTGAGTATTCATTTACTTACCATGAAAACCTGTGATGCAGTGCTTTTTCTGTGTACGACTTTGATATGGCTTTGCTATCTTCTTTCTATCCATTTATTTAAAAAATGGATGTCAATAGCTGCTATCAAAGGCATCTGTTATCAGTCATTATCCAACCTTAACCTGGGTGTGTCTCTCCCTCCATGCTGACACATTCTTCCTCTGTGCGTGGGTGGTGTGCTGTAACAGTAATTTGCATACTCCTGCCTCACTTTCAACATGTGCTTGTTCCCTTGTATGCACGTGTGTTTGTCATTGTGCTGCATGTATTTCTATATTCGGCTTTCCGTTCCACGCTTGTGTGTCTGTATCTAACTCTGGTCTTGGAGAGATGATGATGATGCTCATGTCACACAGCCTGTCAATCATTGTGATTGATCGGTCTTCTGCTCCTCCCTCCCTCATTCCAATCCACCCCCCCCCCACCCTCCCCATGACCATCTCCTCCGGGTCCGAGCACCTCTGGTGATTAATCACTCAGTCAATCAGAGGGGTAACAATTACATCATCAGACACCTCCACCCCCAACCCCATTAAAAGAGACACACTGAGAACCAGTGGTTAGCTAAATGATGACAGCAGATCCTCTGTGTTCCCGACGGTCCCTGAAGTAATCATACCTGTATTAACTTTGTGTCATGTCACAGACTGTGTGATGTCACCATGAGGATCAAACTCTGGAGTCACAGTTTATTCTCTAATCTGGAAAAATAGATTCAATAGTGAAAAGTGGTGCAACAGCATAAATCATCAACTGCATCTGTATTTTATTGGCCTGTTCTGAAAGTCTCAAGGCAAGAAAGTTGTGGGTTTGAATCCTGACCTTTCTGTGTGGAGTCTGCATGTTCTCTCTGTATCTGGGTGGGTTCCTTCTAGGTGTCCCAGGGAATTGGTGTCTATAAATTGTGCACTGGTGTAAATGCGAATGTGAAATGGTGTTTGTCTGTCTTTGTGTTGGCTGTGTGATGAACTGGTGATTTGTCCAGGGTGTTCCCCTCCTCTTGCTCAGTGTCAGCTTGGATAGGTCGGATGATTAGCAGTTATAGAGAACAGATGGATGGGACTATCTCACACCACTGAGAAAAGTGAAGAAGAAATCAAGATTCTGCATCTGTGCCTGGATAAGCCTCAAAATTCTACAAACACTTCCGCTGCCCAAGATCCACACATATACAACATTTCTTCAAACTCTGTCGACAGCTTTAGCCGATTATTCACAGACAAAAAACACACATAACCTCCACCATGTCTAGTTGCAGACGTAATTGAGCTATATAAGATACATACAGCCTATATAAGTAAGCAATAGTTTATTTTTTCAACAATGTTCAGAAAATATAAAACAATAAATACCCATAATCCACTGTGGTGATTGACTGAAAGCATTACTTTACATTTCTATTCTCACATATTAAGAAACAATCGTGTTTCAGACCACACATTAGAAAAGCTGGATAATGAACCTTGACTTGTGGGAATTTGTGAACACAAGTATCTCACAGCCTTGGTGAGTTACTTTCTCTCTCCACCTCAACGACAGCATTGTAAGTACAGCTTCTTCTTTCACCAGTGACCCTGAACATTGTTTGAAAAGCCAAGCGCTTTAGACAAGGGGACGTCTGCTGATGCAGTCAATCCACACAAGAACTCCCTGTTCAATCACTAAGAGAGACAAGGTGAACATTATGATTGAATTAGTTCATGTTTGGGATATTAATTGTTTTCCGTGTAATAGTGATGACCTTCCACCTACTGCTTTCATTTAAGGCCTTCCACATATGAAGGAAAAGATCCTATTTGCAAAAAAGTGTGGATGCTGCAAGAAGACTAATCATTAACTGTTGAATAGACCATCTATTCTCCCTGTTCTGGGGGTCACCAGGGCAGGAAGATTGCCTTGTACTGCCGTCTGCTGGACATATTCTGTTACAACACATGAAAACACCTCTTCCCAGTCTTTATATCTTTACCCACATACAGTATTCCTCTTGTTTTGCACCACTACAGATTACTGGGATAAACGAATGTGTGTCCGTTGGCAATTTGTTACACAAATGCTGAGTTGATTTCCCTACCCACAATGCAATACAATCATCAGTCGAGCCCTACACATCTGAGGATCAACTCTCTCAACCTGAAGCAGCAGTGATCCTATCTCCATCAAAATGGATTGAGTCAGTTTAGGCAACAGTTTACAGTCAGTTTTTGCTTCACCAAGCACTGTCATTTAGAAAATAATAACCAATGACACATACACACATCTGGATAAACGATGGAATGAGACCCCATACTGTCTGCAACTGTGTGACATTTCTGTTGTATCCGTTGGAGAGGTGTTCAAATGGAAGATACACAGCTGTCATATAGAAGATAACTATAACCATAGGCTTGAGAAGACTGAACAGTAACTTTGCCCAAGTAGAGCATGACCAGCCCTGTCACAGATTCAACCAACGGTGCAGAGTGTCTTCACAGCAACCATTTTATGTCACTACATCTGTAAATAAGCAAGAACTGTACAACAGGGACCATTGGTGAACATGACCATGAGCTCACATACAAGGCATGCTGGGAAACCCACCGATCTGTACACCAGATCACGTGCTGCTATTTATATAGTTCCACTGAATTTTGACTTCAGTCCTGTTTATAGTTGATTTAATTGTTCTCTTCGTCCCTGCTCAGTTTCAGACCACATTCTAATTTTATAAATACTTGCAACCTCAATGGATCGGGTGTCAGTTTCATTTCAGAAATAAGTTCATCCAATAGAAATAAAAGTTATAGACTCGAATTGTAAAAATAATAAGGAAGGTTTTATTCTAAAACAATCAAAGTTCTTTATTTGTCTCAGTTTAAATTTGAAGCAACAAACTGTTTTCTGCCTCTGTAGCGCCCTCTTCAGGTACAACGGAGTGAACAGGTTGAATGGAGACTGGCTCTGCTTTGACCGCTTCTCTTGAAAATATTCTTCAATTACACAAATATCCCTGTAGGTGGCAGCAGAGTCACAAAAAACATCTGGCAAGGGCTCTGACGTAGAATTTCAAACTTCACTTTAAGAAGCAGATGGGAGCTTTTACAGTCTTATTTTAAAGAGAAAAATAAAAGCACTTGCAAATAGAAAAGGAAAATAAATAGAAAAGTAAAAGAAAGCAGAGAATAAAAATGACAACAAAGTGCAAAAAAGGTGTCAAACAGACAGGTCTTTAATTTTGATTTCAACTAAATGAAAGTTGTCGCAGACAAGCGGCTCTCTGGGGTTCCTTCCAGGAAAATGTAGAGTCAAAACTATCTGCTGCATCATGTTTAGTTCATAACAGGGCTGTAAATCACAAGCATACTCAGGCCTAAAACATTCAGTGCCTAATAAACCAGCTTCCTAAACCAAAGAGTGGATTTGCACTTTTTAAAAAAAACTACTTGAATATACTGTACTAAACTATAAGGAAATACAAAAACTGAAAAATTAAAATCAAATTACAAATGAGATAAAGAATGCAAATCAAACACTTATATAATTAACAACATGGAAATTAAATGGGTTCATTGAGTCAGTATGCCGGCAGGGAACATGTGAACCCTGATTGTCTTTGACTGAACTGGTCTATTTCCCTCCCACTGGACAGACAAGCCAATGGGAGGCTACACCACACACACACCCAACAACAAACACGCGTCACAGTTTCCATTCTAAGCATAAATAAAGTATCTCAACAGCACAACCATACACAGCCAACACACACACACACACACACACACACACACACACACACACACACACACACACACACACACACACACACACACACACACACACACACCGTCTTTTATGACACCCCAGCTGCTCCTGTCCACATGTTGTCACACTAGGAAAATAGTGACTTTTTCTACAGTAGCTGATATCAGCGTATAAAGGACACAGTCAAACATGCTTTGTGTTCACAAATGAAACAGGGTCCTGAAATACGCTGGCCAACACAACGATGTTTCAATTCAATTCAGAAATACTTCAAAGTCACCTTCAGTGGTCCTATGCCACCTCCGGTCTGATATTATGACCGTCCACCTGGCAGCGATCACATGCTGCACTTTGAAGTCAGGACAGCCAAAACAAAGCAGAAAACTTGGTCTAAAGTGTCACTTAGTTGCTGCAGTGTGGTATAATTATCAGCTAGTGCTTTATAGATGTTCTCAAGCTGCATTTATCAACTATCACAAAAGGCGAAGAGATAATGGTTTTGGAAGTTAGATAACCATTATTTGACATAGACATCATAATTGCATTGACATGTATTGATTTAGTGTTTTAAGACACTCTCACTCTCCACACTTGTCCATAGGAGGTTTTTGAGAGAAATGAAGTAGCAATAATGAAAATAGTAATAATAGAAGGCTCATAAGCTATTTAGCAGTGTTGAATTTTGCCTTTGTTAAAATGAGTCTTATTGGTTTCTGACATTAAATCCATATGTAGAGTGAGTTCAGCTGACTTCATATTGGTGGCCTAAAAAACACTGATTAAAGAATTAAAACTTGCATGGATTTATGTCAGTTATTCTTTATATACATGGACATGTCAAATGTTGTTTGTGCGGTTCAGGCAAGCTGTCCTACATATAAGAACATTCAGTACTTTATTGATTTGAACCCTCAAGTTAGATATTAGCTAATATTTCTGTGCATGAGCTTAACTGATATCTAAATGAGTCAGAGATTTTAAGTATAATGGTTTGGTTTTCTCCACCAGGTTCTGTGAAAGTTTTCCAAAAACAGGGAGTTTTGACATTTATCTTCACTCAAAAGGAGTTGACTGTAATAATGCAAACATAAAAATGTTAACGTTACCTGAAGCAATCAGGAGAAACATTTTCTGCATTGCCAGCTGATTGTTTTGTAGGATCATACTATTGGTAGTTTGCAACAACACTCCTTGAGCTGAGCATCTGCAGTACTATCGCTCATATAAAATCAATTAAACACTAACAAACTATATTATTAAGCGTCACACAATTATTCCCAAAATGAACCACATATATTTAATGTAAAACTGTTCAAAAGTCTCGTCAGCTACCTGGTTTAGTTGTTAACCAAACTGTGGTGAACTTTGGGGTGAGGCGCAGCAGCAAAGAATCTAAGTGAAAACACTTATTAGACTACCATATGAGTATACACATTCTTCACACATGTCTTTACTGGCATACTTGTTTTGCAGATGTCATCGCTTACGAAGCAATGTGGGTTCTTTGTTTTTGGTGGGGTTTTTTGCTTTGTGCATATCAGCTTTGTCCTCTTTCTCACAAATCTCTTCTTGTTCCCATCAGGTACCACAAAAACCCTGCTGTTTCTCTGATATCGATACTGCTGAAATTACAAGTAACTGTTGATCCAACACGTCATAGGCCTGTTTATTATTATTTTATAGTTTTTAATGACATCTTGATCTCCTCTTCTTTTCCCATCCTCTACCTTGCTGTTGAGAGAGCATACTGTTCACCTAGGGGAGTGGGATAACCTTTTGTCTTTTTTTTAACCTCTTTTCTATGTTGTGTATTCAGCCCGGTGCAGAGAGGAGTGTTCTGGTCTGTACAGGGGGGAAAATATTCTACAACCATGCGTCACAACAAAGGAAGGCATCTCTTCAGGTCAGGTGTTAGCAGTCCACCTGCATCTAAAGGAGAATGAACACTCCTCTGAAGACACCCATGAACACATTCTCATCTAAGACAATGGACGGTTTGAGAAAGGAGGAGTCAAGGACCTTTGCTGAATAGCAACAGGAATCGTGTGACGTTGATGATTCGCGTGACGGTCAGGTGAGTAAATGAACCACTTGTGACCCAAATGAGCCTAAGTGCACACAATGGTGCTGGGAGGTCAGCAATAAACATGTGACCTTAATGATCTCACATGAGGTTCAATACCCGGAGGAGCACATCAGTCCAGTAGAAGTGATGGACCCTCTTAGATGAGCGGTGGAGCATTTCAACCCCTAAACAGAAGGCAAGCATCATTAAGAAGGAAGTCTCTAGAGCTCCTGTGTCAAACTCATGGCCCAGCTGAATCACCCAACTATTTTATTGAGAAAAAAAACTGTTATAATCTTTTCAAATGGACCTTTTCAGGTCAAAATATTGCTGGAACAATAAATGTAATGACTATTTGATCTGCAACATGTGCTGTGTCTTGAATTTTCGTCCCCTTGTGTGATCGAGTTTGACACCCCCACTCTAGAACTCCATTACATTGAGCCCAACCTCACCTGATGCCCACATAAACATGGTGACATCACCAGTCTGGGTTAGATGTCTTGATATCTATGAGGTCAGTCCACCATGATAACACAGCTCAATGTTCTTTCACTGCCAGCCACAGTGTCAGATGATATGGACTTTGAAACATCACCTCAGTTTCCTCCACATGGTTGCCTACCTGGCGGTGTGTATTTACATTACATTGCCTGCGGCACAAGTGAGTCATTATATATACAAACGATATTCATGTGTACATATCTCATCAATTTCGTACAGTGTGTTACAGTCATTCATCTTTTCAACACTGCGCTCATTCAACAAACACGGGGGGAGCTGTGGACCTCAGAGCATCTTCTTCTCCGTGGGATTCCTCAGTAGGACAAAAATTTAAAAACATTTCACATAAAGCCATAAATATACAAAAACAACAAGTTAAAGATGACAACAAGGTGGTTGTAAGTGAGGAAGGATCTGTGGGGCTGTGTTGGCCAACCAGTACAAATACACTAAAAGTGTCCCTATAAATTATTATAACAACTTTTTTTTATTTCCATAACTCAAAATATAGATATTTGACTAGATCTCCAATAAAACGACCTCATTTTAATGCATGCTGGGAGCTTTATCAACCGATAGAAATTCAAAAGCATCAAATCATAAAATTCCTCTGCAGAAACTGTGCACGAGTAAAAATGGAAATGACCATACATAATCTAAAAACTTTGTTACCTATGCTTGTGTTGAACATCTAGAAAGGTTGAACATCTCTGCGCAGAAGTCTAGTTCAGAAATTGCAAGTCATATAATTATAATTCCATCAGTTAAAAAAAACATGCAAGGGTTTGTCGCAAGAACAATGGAACAGGTTTTGATTCAAGTCACTACAGGTAGAATACAAGTAAACGCTACATTTCTTTCACGGGTATGATCTCATACGCCTGCAGCGTTAACTGTGGTCAGCCATTAAAAGATTTCATGCTGAGCTGGTTGAAGTCTGTGATACATGACATTCCACAGCTCGGAGGTCTTACACAGCAAAACACAAATACACCCTTTTATGAAATGGGAAAAAGCTTTGTCACCTCATGGGGAAGACAGGGAACAACTGTTGTAATGACTGCTTTGGAACCTGCTTCATGCAAACATTTGACACATGACAACCCCCCCCCCCACACACAAGTTTCCACTCCACCTGTAACCACTGCAAGACTGAAGTGACGCACAGAAAGTGTGACCTATTGGACAGCCTCAGCATTCACTGCATTTCGATGTTCCATCTGACTTGTGCACATGCTCTGTTTGGTGGCGGATAAACACATAGCTCAACTCACAGAAACACACACACACGCACGCACGGACGCACGCACACACACACATACACACATACCAAATACAGGGTATCCAGTAGTACACGGTGCAGTTGTCACAAGTGCGTGTGATGTCTGTTATCAAGTGACATGACTTCAACATCACGGGTGTCACGCACTCATCCACACACAAATTTCAAAGGAGTTATACTTTGCTGATCCCTGCCTGATGAAGGTTTTCCAGTGGGACTGCATGCCTGTTTGCCTTCATTTAACTCTTTCACCACAGATCATTCTCCCCATGGGGTAGCCTCAACCTGCTTCATAATCAGGTTTTCAAGAAATTACCCCGAAGTAACTTCAGTTCCTTTGAGGCAGCACACCAATGTGTTTACAGGAGCCTAACTAAAAGAAATAGGACAGGTAAAGTGATCCATGGGAAAGCTGCATCAGGGTCAGGTCTCTTAGGATGCAGGGCGAAGTGTACACTCTTTATCTTGTTGCCATAAAATCCAACTGTCTGGTTTCCAATCAGGTGAGACTAGTTCCACTTGGTTTAGATGACCTTCGAGATAAAGAATGTATTCTGTTTATTTCCTGATGAGCAATGAAAAGATTGTGTTTAACGGAGGTTTTCAAAGAAATGTTTACAACTTTAGAACACTGTGGCTGACACTCGTAGCATACGCAGAAATACTAAAGCACAAGAAGGAAAGTTCATTGAAATCAGTTAAATGAGTCAGAAATGTTAGTTATACAGCAACATTTTAACGTAATGTAATATACTTTATAAATGCCCTTTATTAATGGGAAATTGTTAGTTGTTAACTGTAAAACTGTAAATCCATTAAAATATGGTCAAGCAATCTGGTGTCTGCTAAATCAATTCCTCATTTGTGAGAATTCAGATTGACTGTTAATATTAGGAAAATCGAGAAGTTCCTGTTCTTGTATTTAGTGCACATTACACTGTGAGACTGGTGATGCAAAATGTTAGCTGTGTTTCCCTCTTGTTTATTTGTTTTTTTGTAATATTGTAATGTGAACATTATTACAATCATTTTTCTTAAATCTTATGTTCTTGTGAAAAACAAAGCATAGAATCAGGCAGTAATTCTACAGATAAAAGGCTAATATTATGTACCTCCACCCATGTGATGTGGAGGTGGTTATGGGATCACACCCAAAGCACAGTAATGTGGAAATAAGTCAAAGTCTAAATAAAAACACCCTGACAAGGACAACACATAATGTCAATGTGACATCATCTGATAAAAAAAAAAATCACACATAAAACTAACAGTACCGTATTATGATTGAGATGTATTGAAATCAAGAGTAATACTTAAGAATAATTTCTGAAATGGAATTATAACCTATGATTATTGAGGTCACATATTATGGTTTATAATTTAATAAAAGTCAAACAGCAGCCTTTTGAACACCATGACGCCACACAAACATGCTCTAGTTTATGCATGTAAACGCTGCATAATATAATAATGCAGACTGGGACTCATAATGACACAAATCACTGTCTGACGATCAATAACAACAAACATCTGATTGAAGGCTCTCAGGTGAAAAAAACAACAACCAAGACTGAGCTAACCTTTCACCATGGGAATCAAGAGGGAAGCTCTGGTCTAAAATTACACTGTTACAACAAATCCTTTCATTCTATTGAAATGAGATGAAATGTAGGCCGACAACAGGGACATTTAGTCATGTATAACACCTGACCTACTGTATACATATTGCTATGGAGTGTACAACTGAAAAGACGCTCTTTTTTCTCCACAGTAAGACCGTCACCCATATTTACCAACACAGCTTCGGTAGGCCATAATGCCTTATCTTATCTACAGTATGTTGACACACATTGATTTGTCTGCACCATTACTGACACACATTATATGTACTTCTGATCAGAACCTGAGTCACCACTGCCAAGATCATAATTTCACTGTGAGATGTTTAATATTGTAGCTGGGAAAACTCCTCATCGAGTAGTATGTGCTTTCGGTGTGTGCAAACAAATGTCTGTACAGTATTTAAGTTCAGAGATACACTGTATGTGTGTGTGTGTGTGTGTGTGTGTGTGTGTGTGTGTGTGTGTGTGTGTGTGTGTGTGTGTGTGTGTGTGTGTGTGTGTGTGTGTGTGTGTGTGTGTGTGTGTGTGTGTGTGTGTGTGTGTGTGTGTGTGTGAGCAAGGGGAGGCCTCTGTGAGGATGGAAATGACTGCGACTGCATGGCAAGGATAAACATTGTAAATATCTATAGGTCTGGTCTGATCCATAAGCTCCTGGCAGCACACAGATGACTATTCAAACTCATCATTAATGGTATGTGTGCTCAGCTAAAACAGGAACACATACATATACAGATTCTGGTCAGTGCAGAACACACTTAGCAAATAAATACCTCAGTCAGAATCTGACCCAGGCAGACATGTAGCACTGTTGACTGTCCACATGAGAAAATTAGCTGTTACTTCCACCACATGAGGGATTTTGTATAACTTTCTATTTTAAACCCAGACTACATGCTTGCCCATATTAAAATATGTAAAATGGTCATTTTGAACCGTCTTCAGAGATGGTCAGCCCGGAGGAAGGTGGTCTCTTTGAGCTGGCAGCAGGGTGCGGGACTTGCCAAGGTTCAAATGAAAACCTGACCAGAGATAGCAGAACCACACAAACAAACAAGTTGGAGCCACTTTTTACTTTTGCCAAAGAGAACTAAAGGTCATGTGATCATCCTTGAAAGAGCTGGATCACAAACACCAACCCAAATACACGTCCAAACAAATTCACAAACAAAAAACACAAGTTAAGAGCTGGTAAAATATATTACATATTGGGTTATAGAAAATGGGGGAAAATTCAACTAAACTAGGAGATGACTAGTGGAATTTAAAAAAAAATTTTTTATTTGAGTTGAGTTGAATTTGAGTTGACAATAGCTTAAATTCTTCTGGTACTGAGGTCATAATACTGAACCACTTCACCCACATTCCTCTAAGAACTCAAGCATGTCTTTTTTTTTTGGCACAGTGTTAAATGTAAATTGCATTAATGCAATTTTTATGTCAAATACCTGACCTCTGTGTATATAAATGTAAAATCAATGTTAAAATAGAGAAAAGTATATTTCTGAATTGGACCAAAAAGTATTTGTTTTGAAATTCAAGGACTGTAAAATTAAAAAGCAGAACCACACGTGACGGCTACAGGACGGACATGTTGGTGCTACAGGAGCAGCAGGCATCCTGTTTGTTTATAGATATACAACATGTGACACTTTCTCTGAAGATAGTGAAGCGACACATGCTCCTTCTCAGGGTGGTCACCTGATTCATTTTCCTGGGACATGTGCGTGTATCTACCTACTGTACCATACCAAAAACTTCCCTCTTATCGACCTCCTATATTTTACAGAGGATCCATTTAGATTGTAATATATTTTTCTAATCCACAATATCAAAGTAACATTGCTTCACCAAAAATACAAGCTCTGAGATTGGCAGCTTGTTGTTGTGGTCCAATCAGAGCGGACCCTGACCGTAGATCAGGGTCAGCCGTCATAATGATGGGCTGTCATAATGATGGAACTCAGCAGAAATGTGTCAACACAAAACAACAATCAGGGTCCAGGTACAGTAAAATGAGAGGATAAAAGACAGCGATGAAGTTATACTGCTCTTCTTATGTTTGTGAAGACACAACCAACTGGAATAGCTAACCTATTTGTACATGTAAAAGCTCTATAGATTTCATGAATTTGTCCATAAACTCCAAGTCAAAAACAACCACATTGGGTTGCTTTTAACTTAACCATCAAGTAAATATTGGATTAGCCCTAAAAAGCCTTATGACTTTAAGTCAGAGCAACGCAAGTACAGTAGAACTGTGGTTTAACAATTTCACTTGTGTTATAAATTTTATGCAAGGATAAGCGTAATTAGATAGATAGATAGATAGATAGATAGATAGATAGATAGATAGATAGATAGATAGATAGATAGATAGATAGATAGATAGATAGATAGATAGATAGATAGATAGATAGATAGATAGATAGATAGATAGATAGATAGATATATAGGTACATTCACGTGCAGCGACGGCCCAGCTTCCTTCTCTTTGAATCATCAAAACGTGAAGAGAAGCTGATAACGCACAATTTCTTGCGAAACCCCTTCCGTCCAGGCTGCATCTTTCCAGTTTGGCGGGTGCGACTTGATGATATGGACGTCCGGGTACGCACGCGCGGCTGCCACGCAGTGCCCCGCCCATCAGGGGGGCGGGGCCAAACATGGGGTGAATTGCACGTTGCAATGGGCGGGGAACTCTGAATATTACTACAGCCAGCCTTTCTGTCACGGCGTCTTCTCAGTTTTCTAACAGATAGTAGAGCACGACAGATCTGACCGTTTTTGATATTTCTAACAATTCTGTGACCAAACCAAGACAGAAGATATTCTACTATGGCGAAAGGAGAAGGAGGCGAACAATACTCCAATGCCAGCTTATTGAATAAACCGCCCAGCTCGGATGCCATCAAGCTGGCCAGGAAGGTAAATTCATTCAAATTCAAAATATAATAATTCTTTTCTTTTTTTTTCATTCATCGATCACCACATCAGGCTCCACAAGACGTAGAAACATGCTGGTTTGAGGATTTGAATGAATGGAGCTCATGTCTGACATTTCCAGGCCGTGAGTCACGTTCGTTCACGTCGTCTGAGACGCGGGGTGCTCATTGTCGTAAATCTTCACTGGAGTTGACCGAAATACGCCTTAATGGTGGCTAAATTCATTGTTGAATGAATGAAATCGTTGGTAAAAAAATGAAATTGAATACATAAATTAATTTAAGATGTCAAATTAACGTTATTCCAGCCTTTATTCCGTCCTCACGACAGACTCTTCAAATGGTTTAAATGAAACAGACCTTATAGATGTGAGTCGCAGTTTTTAGATTGTCAGTAAAATTATACTGCTTTAACATTAGATCCGATAATATCCTCTTTTATATTAAATTTTCGTTAGAATTACAATTTCATAATTGTTTCTCCAATGTCTGAAGTCGCCGTTTCCAGTTTTACGGCCATTTTCACTGCAGTTAATCGGGAATTGTGAGGTTCAGGCTCGGGGTTGAGACTCACCACAACACGGTGTTCTGGTGCTGCGTTCAGGGGCTCAGTTAAACCGAAACCTCTGGCCACACGAAATTACGACCATTTGAACAAAATCTAAATCTTTTTTTTTTTTAATTTAAAAGTCCATCTTTGGTTATCGGTAAATATAGAAAATGTGGTATTTGGAGCCCTCGTTCGCGGGTAATTCCCGTGTGGATGTAGCAGGGAGCACCCAGCGAGGCGACGTGTCAGCCGGACGATCAGACATGCCCCCTTTCTTCAGTCAGTATTGACTCCTATTCATTATCTACACACAAGGGTGTGTGTGTCTTCCCAAGTGTGTGTTGCATATCGGTGATAACATGTCATTGCTGCTCGCACTGGTGCTAACAAGTAGATTCATTAGTAGTAATAGTAACAGGTAGTCAGGTATCATGCCACGTTCAGGAAACATCATTAAATTACATAAAACAAACGTGAAATATCAGCAGGCATGTTCCTTCTCTGGTATAAATGTGTAAAGCAGAGGATGTGAAGTAACACTGCCACCACACATTTTTCTACTGCAGGTGCATATATCACACACCTATGTAGAAAATAACAACACAACTGGCAAGAGATGAATGGTACACGTCTTTGGAAGAGACAACTTTCTTGTGGTGACTCTATTCATTCTGATGAGATTAAATCAGCAACTTTCGTAATACCATCTATTAATCCGAGTAACCGCTTTAATTCTTTTGACTGTAGTAGGTTAGTATTTCAGCGCGCTTTTTGTTACCTTAACAAAAGGCTTGGTTGGATGTACCAGCAGGTTGGTTCATCAAAATAGTCGTAGTGACATTCTGTGCTGTGGCGTGATGGATGAAACAGGTTCTGCTTTCATCACATGCCAATGAGGTGAATGAGGAGCACTGAAACGTGTCTGTGATTTACACACTCATGATGCCATCTTTTGTCATGTCTAAAGCTTAAAATTAGATTCCGTTATGCTGCATCAAACATGAACTTTTGATTGGCCTGGGAGGAGGGTGTGTTTTCATCCCTCTGTGGCCAGCTGTGGTCAGAACCCTGGTTAAACTGGCAGGCGTCTGTTTGGATCTGAAGCCAGTTCAGTCTGTTGCCAAGACGCTGTCACCCTGACTTTAGGTGTGTCTGACAGCATGGTGTTGTCATGACCTGGCACTACACAACAGAGATTTGTGTTCCTATTGGAGGCATCGTCTGCTTAGGAAATTGTTACATCCACAGTGAAGTCAGTGGAGAAGAATGAGTACTTGTTAATGACCACGGGCTTCTTGTTTTCATGTGGTTGTCCCTAACTTCTGCCAAATTAGCCACATGATGGTTATCTTTTTGCCAGGTATGGAACTGTATAATGTGGACTTGCATTCACCATATTACAATGAATGTGCTGTCGTCATTGCTGCAGAATAAACCTCCCCTATACTTGTAAGGGCTTGGGCCTGGTCAGGACTGAAAATGTTTGTAGACAAATTTCAGTTTGTAATATACTTATGAATATAAATTTGATTGGTTATATGATAGGAATCATCACAGTAATCAGAATTATGTCTGCCAATGTATAAATTTCTCTCATCATTGGTTCTACTTTATGATTAATGGAGTGCATAACTTAACCTGATGATTTTTTTTTTTTTATTGTTCGTCCTCAGCATGAACATGGCAACAGGTTGTCAATCTGCAACAAGCTGTGCTATGCCATCGGTGGAGCGCCCTACCAGATGACAGGAAGTGCTCTTGGGTTTTTTCTGCAGATTTACCTACTGGATGTTGCTCAGGTGAGTTGGCTGAAGTTGTCATATGTGTCCAGATGTTTTGTGTAACTTTTATAACACAGGGTTAAATATAAATGCCCCGCTGCCGCCAAAGGACCACCTTAGCGGGAATTGGATCCTACTGCTCCCCCCCTGCTGTCCATCTAGTACTCTGTGTTCTGCCACAGTATACTGTATATTGTGGCATTTACAGACTTGAGGACAAGGAGTTTTACATGTGTGCCCTCAAGGCACCTCTCCCATGAGGGCACACATGGGACATAGTGACACTGTGCCTGCCAAGTCTCACCAACAAAGGAGGTGATTATCTTGGAAAAACGAAGAGGTGGAAAAACTTTCTCTATAGTTTCCATTATTGACTCCAGGATGGAGCTGCTCGATAGTAAAAGGCTTACACAAGCTTGTCCTGTAAAAAGAGAAGGAGGGGCAGCATGGTGTGAAGCCGACGGACTTTAATGGATTCTGACACTAATTTGACGGTCAATTTCAAAACAGTGTGTAAGTCAATTGTTTCTCAGGGTTCAGTTTTGTCCGGCTGCAGATTGTTGATGAAGAGTTGATTGGATGACGCAGCGTGGTGCAAACTGACGGGAGTGGAGCCTTCATCCCTCCTCGCTTTCACTTGTCACCTCAGCTCAGCGCTCGATAACCAACAGACGGGCAGAGTTGGCAAGGGGCACGTTCGCTATTTGACTTGTTTCCTGCCAAGTACTGTATTTTGACTATCACCTTACAACAAGCTGATAACTACTCACCATAAAGGCCAGTTTAATCTGTTTCAAAGCGTCAGCAAATTGCTCAACAGTTCAATGACACAACTTCAGGCCATGCATGATATGTCAGATTGCTCACGCCAGTCCGTCATTCTAGGAATGATACTGTATTGTGCCCTGAATGATATTTTTATGTTAGGAATTTGTGTATGTGTGATGTTTTTGTGCTGTCTAACATGAATCGCCCTTTTACAACCACATCAGTACTAATCTTTGTGTCCTCTCCGTCACCAGCTGGATCCATTCTACGCGTCCATCATCCTGTTTGTTGGCCGAGCGTGGGACGCCATCACGGACCCCACGGTCGGCTTCCTGGTCTCCAGAAGCCGATGGACACGTTTCGGACGCATGATGCCCTGGTATGTTGAATTTCCTGCTAGGAACTGTGAGCTGCATTGAATATTGATTAATATGATTGATTACATATACATTTTGTTGAATGTAGTTACTACAGAGGTAGGACTTTGTAAGAGGAATATTCCCATTTGGTTGTACAGTACAGTAATTCATGATGATGCAATTACTACTGCATTACTTTGTCATGCCGCAAACACATGGTTACCACCAACGCCTGCCACATAAACACATACAAATAAGCACACACATAGACACACACACTGCTCTGCCTACAGACCTTGATGAAATCCACTGAAAAGCATGACAAAAGTGTGGAACAAATAAATGCAACGGACTTCAGGTTTCAGGTTTTTTTCTTCTGTTCTCTGAGTTGAGTGATTCCCCAGAACAAATAGTCTAACTTTTACACTTTTGGGGTAAGGGAGTGGGAGGCCTGGGATCAGAGATCTTTCAAAGTAAAGCTATTCTTTTCAGCTTCACCTCCCCTACATCTCCGCCCTAACCTATAAGCAGGCTACTTGTTTTTATCACTTCTGAGTTATTGGACTTTCTTGAATATTGCATGACTGTTAGACTTTGGCCCTTGCATAGTCTAAAAAGATATACTGTACAGACCTTCTTGGAAATTTACACTGCTATGCGAGAGGTATGGTGCAGGTTATAAGTAGTCTCCACTCCATGCTAGGGTTATTTTTGAACTGCTGTCATGTTAGTCTTTTGGGAACACGAAGTGAATTACTAGGGAGAAATTGACACTTTGATAAGGCACCTTGTCCCAGAGGGTCTTGGATGTGAATAGAATGACACCATGGGGATATGCAGGACAAACTCCCTATATCTCCATCTGGTGTCTGCTTAATTAAAAGTAATATATCCCATGTTGCTTTTTCAGTGTGTAAAAGAATAAACACAATATGGAAATGAATTCAGTCTTGAATGCCCCTTATGGTTTCATCTTCAGTGTCTTATGTTGATATTGAGTGCAGTGTGTGTGTGTGTGTGTTGTGTGCATGAAAACATGTACAAAACACAAATTTAGAATGCAGATGAGTTCCCCTTTATGTGAGATGTGTGTCATTGTGAATGAAATCAAGCTTTTGTAGTTACAGATTTGCAAAATGTGTTGAAATAACTTCCCTGTACGCCATGGAGGATTTGTAATTACAATAATAGACAATAATAGTTGCACTGATAAATTGTAAGTTAATATGTATAATATGAACACTATACATTTCTAGATTTAAGCATTTTCACAGATTTACAATGCTAGCAATCAAAACTTGTGTCACGTTTTACAGTAGATTTGCGTGTTTATTATGAGTAGAAAAAAAAGCAGATTATTGTAATTATCAGTCAATATCAAGATGCTGATGTTATCTGTTAAAACGAGCCACTCTTGCAAAGTGAGGTGTGTCTCACCAGTGTATTCTGAAGAACTGTGGAGTGGATGTGGGCGTAGGTGCAGAAAGGATGGAGGAATGATTGGCATGCTCAGTAACATTGTGTGCGGTTAAGTCATAAAAGATGTGAGGATATGAGTGAGCTTGTCTGAGCGTAGGGAGGAATCGCTGCTCCATTTCCGTGTTTAGGAAGTGGGGGAGGGTAGATCAAGTCATGCTGGCCTCTCATTGGTCCAGCCCACAACACACCACAAAAATGAGCCAATGGTGTGTCAGATATCATATCCGACATGCCCTTAGGGTTTTTAAGGCTGGCCGTGGAATCCGGGAGGTTACAAAAGTTCAACTGTTGAATTGGTTTTACTATTGTGGTTGGCTAACAGATTACAGGTTTATTTCCAAAATAATGGTCACTTAAAATAATGTCTTTTGTATTTAAGGTTGAAATTACTATTTAAAATCTGACTGCCTTTTTAGGATCTCAAAGCCAAATCTAGTGTCTTGTAATTATGGATGTGGGCGTTGTACCTCAGTATTGCACTTTCCCCCCCCCCACATAAACATCACATGAAGCAGTTAGTTTTATTGAAGGGCCAACAAATGAAACCCTCATTCAAGGCCTAACTTCATTTTTTTTTAATTTTGCTCACCCAGCCCGAAATAAAGAATGTAGTGACTGCTGTGTAAATCTAGTTCTTGGTTGAGATTGATGGGCATCAGGGTGTCACCTACGAGGTGAACCCTTCTCCATCCCCCTTTAGTCAGCACAGCTATTTCAGTGACTCACAGAGGGGCTTATATGGACTTCTTTGTCACTGCAGTTTGCGAGTTGGTTACAAACTCCATGTGCATGAGAAAAACGAGTTCAATCAAGTACAGTTTGTAATTTACTATAAAAAAAAAAGAATTCCATCTCACGTTGTCTAGAAAACACTTGCTTTGACTTGATCACCACGCCTGCACCACTCCCAGTCAGTCTTTACATCTGTGTCGTTAACTCCGCCGCTTGTAGGACAAGCGTTATTTTCTCTACACTTCCCTGTACGAAGCAAATATTGTTTGATAGAAATATTTACAAGTGAAAAGTAGTTAGAATTTTTTTTTTATTAAGTATGAGTCACTGCTTTGTTGACGAAGGTTTTCACAATCGCACACTTTTGGTAGTTGAATCGTATCTTAATGACTTCCCCCTCATGTCCGATAAGGATGTGTCACCTGAGGTGAAGGAGTGATACGATTGATGCTAATGCTGTTTCCTGTTTCACAAGCCGGACTTCTTTTTTTTTTTTTGTTCTACTTCTTTTCTGAGGCGTGGTCCATCTCAACAATTCTATATTTGCACAGTAAAGATCAGATCACAGGAATAAGGGAGGAACTTATGAAATTCTGCTCCAGTTTTTTATTAATTATTTTATTTTCCTGATCATGATCTCATAATTTTTAAGATATTTGACACATGTATAAAGAATGACACACTTTTATTTGCAGCACAGAACGAATTCATTCTTAGTCATGGGAAGATGTGTGTGTGTGAAAGTCAGGCTCAAATGTTGCCTTGTCTGGCAGGTTCCCTCACATCACTGTCGTCTCCAGCCGTACCGGAAACTCAATCTGTCATGCATGTGAACATCAGAAACTCCCTTTCTGATAGTGAGAATCCTTGTGAAGACGTGTTGGCATTGACAGAATGTTTAATATCCACAATTTGTTCACAATTTTGTTTCACGCTTCAGTGGTCGTGTTTTCATCCACTAATGCTGTCGTCTCTTCTCCTTCTTTTTCCCTCTTTTGTCCATCTGAAGGATTTTGCTGTCGACCCCTTTTGCTGTGCTTACATATTTCCTCATTTGGTACGTCCCCCCCTTTGAGAACAACAAAGTCATCTGGTACCTGTTCTGCTACTGCGCCTTCCAGACCCTCCAGACTGTGAGCACGACATCTATACACACTCTCACTCCGTGTTGATTTGATGTTTCCTGCTGTTGGACAATAACCCATGACTCTCTATTGCACATAGTTTCTGCACTTGTATTATTAATAATACATTACTTATTATTTTGGGGTCAAAAAGAAGTGATTAAATTATATATTGCAGTTGATCAACACAAGGAATAACAAAGAATCTTACTGTAATATTTTGTTTGTAAATTCTTAACAGTATTTTTCTCACTATAAGGCACACTGGATTATAAGGCACACCTTCAATGAATGGTCTATCTAAAAAAAACCAAAACAAACATATAAAGTGCACTGGATTATAAAACACACTGGATTATAAGGCACATTTGATGAGGTGTACCTTCAATGAATGGCCTACTTTCAACACTTTTTTCAAATATAAGGCGCACTTATGAGGTTTTGAGAAAATTAAAGGCTTTTAGGTGCGCTTTATAGTGCGAAAAATACTGTAATCAATGAATTATTACAAGTAATGGTAGGTTGATATTCTTAAACATGGTCAGAGCCAGGAGGTTTGCCTAACTATTTCCAGAATGAGAAGGAAACAAACTTCCCCATCATGTTGAACAATTACATTTTGTACGTCCCTGTGTGACAAGATTAAGAGTTCTTTTTTTCACCTTCTTCCCCTTTTTTGTCTTTGGTTGAACAGTGTTTCCATGTGCCATACTCTGCCCTCACCATGTTCATCAGCTCCGAGCAGAAAGAAAGGGACTCGGCCACGGCTTACAGTGAGTGTCACGGTCAGCATGTAAAACTGTTTGTCATGAACTCTTCCGACAGGTCGCTCCTTTAATAATACACGTCTCCCATATTTCCCTCCAACCAGGGATGACGGTCGAGGTGCTCGGCACCCTCCTGGGTACGGCCATCCAGGGCCAGATCGTCGGTATGGCGAACGCTCCTTGCCTTCCTGGACCGGATGACCCTGTGTTGGACTTGATCAACTCCTCAAAGCCTGACGAACTGAATGCCACAGAGCCGGTCATCTCCCTGGAACACACTGTAAACACATTTACTCACTCGTCACATGTTTGACGTTAAACACTAATAATGTTACAGTTCAAAGATGAACCAGTGAGAAACACCGATGCTATCTGCTAAAGATCTTCCTTGTCCTCTTCTTTAGAGAGTGGCTTACATGATTGCCTCCGGTGTTATCTGCCTGATCTACGTCCTCTGCGCTGTTGTTCTCTTCTTTGGTGTGAGAGAACAAAAAGGTAAGACATTTATTTGTTATTCAGATGCCAGTCTTCCCTTCCTTTTCTTCTTCTTCTTCCAAGCTAAAATGAGGATATAAAGAGAACTGCAAGTCATTGTGTGTCTCTAATAATAAAAACCCCTGAAAATGTTGGTGGCTTGGGTTCAGCTCCTCATGTAAAATGAAATTTAAAATAAAAAACAACAGGAAAACCTACTTGAGCAGATGCAACGTTTCGCTTATTTTTGGTCATTGTTTCATTTGTTTCACGTTTCCAGAGCCCACGCGTCCCAGGTCGGAGCCCATGTCTTTCTTCCAGGGGATTAAGCTGGTGATGGGGCATGGACCCTATGCCAAACTAGTCACAGTTTTCCTCTTCACCTCTCTGGCTTTCATGGTGCGTATAAAGACGTAAACCATTTAACTGTGAGTGTAGTTAATGAATGCACAGCATGTCAGCCTCACCTGTTCGGTTGTTGACCACCTTCTGTTTGCTTTTTGGAGACCGATCTTATGTTGCATGTTGGCAGTGTCTTGTTGGTCTGCGTGCCCGGCCACAGTTTACTTAGCGCCTGCGATGTTGGCCGATGCATGTGTTTTCAGGCCGCAGAATATGACTGAGACTCTGTGATTTGTCCCGCAGCTCCTGGAGGGAAACTTTGCCCTGTTCTGCAGCTCCACACTCGGCTTCAGGAATGACTTCCAGAATATTCTGCTGGTGATCATGGTGAGTACAAACACACATACATACACATTTACAGGTGGCATTTTCAGACAAACAAATGGGTGCACTGTTTCCATAGTAATGACCACATTTCCCCCCCTGGCGTATCAAACCTTGAGCAGACACTTTGTGTGGAATAAGCTAAGCCATTAGCCCCAGACAAAAGCTTCCCTCCCAGGGCGATCACATAAACTGTCTTCACTTACAGGCCCAGTCTCTGCCTGGGGAGAAACAGTGTCTCCTGGCTGCCCACTTCCATCATCCATGTCTGCTTTGCCTGAATGCCATCCCATTCCCACAGAGAGCAAAGCAGACATGTTTTGTTGTCCATTCAACTATTTCTATCTCTCTGTCTCCGTCTCATTCCCTGTCTGTCTGTCTGTCTGTCTGTCTGACTGTCTCTCTCTGGGAAAAAAAACCCAACTTCTTCCACACGATGCTTATTTATACATCCAACATTCTGACTGGTGTGAAACTTAATCAATCCATAGATATGCCTTCTGTCATTCAAACAGAACAAATGCTCAGGGTGAGAACGTCCGTGTTAGTCAGGTTGAAAAGATTACAGTTTGATCTTGTACTTTATGGAAAGGATTATAGAGTCAAGGCAGCATACTTTTTGTTCAAGTCCATTTATTTAATGAAATGACTTCAATAGTGCAGCTTTGACAGAAACCCGGAATTACAGTTACCCAGAATCGGTGCTAAGAGGTCCTAATCCTCACCTTCAGGAATTTGATGAAAAGTCAAATCATATTTGAACAGAGATTTGTTAAATAAATCAAACTAAGAGACATTTATGGATTTGCCATTCATATGGGGTGTCATCTAAAGGATTTAAGAAACTAAATGTGAAAAAAGCCAAGAGAAACTTTTTGTCTTTATCAACTGACAGTCATGTTTGATGACTGAAGGAAGGTCGGTAAGGCTCGCTGTGGGTTCCTAGTAGTGACGCATTTTGCTAACGCAACACAAAAATGACCTAAATATGGAAGAAACAAGGAACCTTATTGTGACAAGCGTCACAAAACTTTTTTTTAAGCAATAATGGGGTTTTTTTGTAATTTTTGTAACACACACGACTGAAGCCAGGCGGACATGATGCGTGGGTTTTTTTATCTCTCAGCTTAGTATTTCATTCATATCATGAGAGAAGGTGGGAGAGTACTGTTGAGAGGCAGCTTTTTGTTATCTTTACTTTAGTCAAACATTCAGGTTCAGTGGCCAAACGGATCTGGGCGACCCGTACAGGAGCAGGACGACCTGCAGTGATGTTTGCATCACACTGAGGTCAACGATGTGTAGGGAAAAGCCACAGAGACTATATTGTCTTCCACTGACGCTGTTATGCTTGGCAGATGTGAGGGAACAAATGTATCTAATCTTACGTGTCTGAACCGTTATGTAACACAACACACAGGACCCCCCTCTCATGTTGACATGCAATGAGGGGCCTTTTTTTGGAATTTAAAAAATTTTCCGAGAATTTTTTTAGTATGTTAACAGACAACGAGACAGCTGGTTAACTACATCTACTCTTTTCAGGTCTCTGCTACTCTGGCCATTCCCTTCTGGCAGTGGTTTTTGACTCGATTTGGGAAAAAGACTGCAGTCTACACTGGCACCGTGGTAAGGCCCACAACCTCGTCCATGTTTATTTCCAGTGGAGATAAAGTCATTTTTAGGTGTTGTTAAGAGATTATATTCTGGATGTCAACCTGTAAATGATGGATAATCTTTTGTCTCTCTTCTTTCCAGTCTGTGGTTCCCTTCATGATCATGGTGGTGTGTGTGAAGAGCAGCCTCATTGTCACCTACATCGCCTCTTTTGCCTCTGGAGTTGGAGTGGCTGCAGCCTTCCTGCTGCCATGGTAAAACCTCCACTATCCTTTTGTTTTTCTCTTTGTTTCCTTATTGGAAATATGCGCACAATTTAACTCAAAATTTTTGTGTTTTGCAGGTCTATGCTGCCAGATGTTGTCGACGATTTCAAAGTGCAGAACCCCAACTCCATCGGCCACGAAGCTCTATTCTATTCCTTCTATGTTTTCTTCACCAAGTTCGCCTCTGGAGTCTCCCTCGGCATTTCCACTCTCAGTTTAGAGTAAGTTTTCTCTTAAACACACATGACCATGCATGTTGACCTCATAGGATGCATACCTCTAAAATTCGACTTTAATGTTATTAACATTTTACCCAAATCCATGAGAACAAAATAAGATGCACATAAAATATTTAATTAACTTTAAGAGTAGCAAATATTCATTCTTTTGTAAGTCAAAGACATCATGGGAGGATTTGACCTCTGGTCACCTGGGTTTTAACCAGAAGGTGATCCTGTGTGATGTGACTACTTACATTACTAAAAAAGACTTATAATTGTTTTCAATTAAAGTGGACGATGTTTGTATTCAAAATTCCAGGTATGTTGAAATGCAGAAAATCTCTAAGACTTCTATACCGATGGGTTTTGTACATTGACATTGTATTGTAAGGTATCTTATTGTCTTGGAGTTCTTTGATTTTTTTAAAAAGAAAATTAAGGCTAAGCCAAATCTTGCAGAATGCAAATCCCACATCAAAGCCAAGAAATCCTTCCATTCGATTAAGTACAGTAAGGCTGTAGAATCACATGAGTGACTTTACAGCAGTTGTGGCCTTTGAGAAGTGATCTAATGCTCTCTCATCAAGACCTTGATCTAAGAAATTTTTTTTAAAAAAGTATCAACAATAGTTGATAACATTCCTCAGCATCACTCCCCTGCAATGCAAATCTATATGAAGTATTTGTGGTTTCGGTCTCGTAATTACATTCCTCTTCAGTTTTGCAGGTTACATCAGTAGAGGCTGCTCACAACCAAAGGAAGTTCATTTAACATTAAAACTGTTGGTTTCTGCCGCCCCTGTGGCTCTCATCATCATCGGCCTGGGCATATTGTACTCGTACCCGATTAATGAGGAGAGGAGGCAAGGCAACCGCAAACTGTTGCAGGAACAGAGGTAACACTGTCGATTCAGGAGTTGACTCTTGTGTACACGAGTGAAGCAAAACACAGAGTGAATAATTTATTTTCTCTTGCAGGGAAAACGAGGCCGACTCAGAGACAGACTCCACAGAAATGGCAAATATGATCTAGGTCACTCTAGATCCAGAAACCATTCGGGTGATCTCATGGTATTTTGCACTGGGCGGGACCAACAAACCTGGGCCTGTCAGATCACACGGGTGCTGCCTCGTGTCATCGGACTACTACTGTTTAAAGACTGCGAAACTTTTTTCCGGCATAAAATCCACTTTTTACTTTAAATTAGATCTCAAAAAGCCTTACTTTTTGTAAAACATGCTACTTTTGTACTGTGCAAAATTCACATTATGGTGTGATAGTGTTCTCAATGGAAATTTCACAGAACTAGGATATGTTATAGAAGCATATTTGGTCAGTGTTGCCATTGTGGGTGCTACTTACTGGAGCTGAAATGCGTCCATCCTCGTAAATAACACGTAGAACATTTATGAACTCGAGCATTAAACAACAGCTTGATGATTTTGAGATGTAAACACCAAGAGAAACTTACACAAGTGGTTCAACTGTCTTAATTTCAATCCCATCTGGGGTTCCATTCGAAAAGAAACTTGATACTTGTGTCAGTTACGTTCTCTTGAGTCATTGACTCTGCAAGTGTTTTCAACATTTTTAAATGTTTTGTATTTTTACACTGATATAGTTTACTTCGTATCAGTCAGGCAGTATGCTTCGGCTCGTTTCTATCTCATTCCCACCATTTTGGTTTTGTGTGTTTTACTTGTAAAGAACCGGTATTAATGTGATTTAGGTGCTAGTGACCAGTCAGTAACGGCAGTCCTCTCAAGGGCTTTTCTTTTTTTCCCGTCGCAATACTTAAACCACTACAACATTAAAAGCATTCACGTCTCTGACAAACATAAAGCAACTGCATTATTTATCCAGCTTTTTCTCTTTTTTTTAAAGACAGCTACTGAAGAGAGGAAATGCTTTCTTTCCTCTAAATTCTTTTGATTTTCTTGACACTGAGTGTAGCTGTGGCTACAGCCAGGATAAATTTAGTGAGATCATTATTTAAATATTTATTAGTTTTTATTTGACTTGTTGAATTCTTTTGCTGGAACGTCATATGGCGTTAAAGGCCTAAAATGCTCCACCTGAATTAGTTTCATCAAGAAGAAAGTGTGATGACAGAATGCTTTCATAAATGATAAAAACATTCACACACCTTTCAATGCAATGTGGCCAACACTTCTATATTTGGTTGTAATGCATTCAAAAAGGGACACATGTAGATTGGATACAGATTATTTTCTCCCTTGGGTGTTTTTTGAATATGTATTTTTTGTATATATGTATATTGAAGGAACAACCATAATGCTCTGTGATCATCCTAGTCCTTTCAAACAGTGTGGGTTGACATGTGTCATATCATTGATATGAAAATGTGTACATACAGTTCAATATGTTATACATAGTGTTACATCCTTGACATGTTGTTTGACAACTGGGTTGCCAATGTGAAAATGTTCATATTTAATTTTTCTTCATTTACTGTACTTTCTTCTGGCTAAGCCTGTAATAATTGTACATCTTGCTGATCACATCCTGTTTCTTTGTGTTGGTGTTAGTTTCTTATGGATCTTTCAGTGAACTTTCCTCAGGAGGCTGTAGCCAAATCTGTGAGCTTTAATCCCACAGGGACACAGAGACGCCTTGTATACATGCCTCCTCTACATATGTATATAATGTATTTAAACCTGTAAATATATTTGGTATTTGTGGCTGCAAGCAAGATGAATCAATGTACACTGTGCCGCAGTTATTTAAGAAAGAATGCCAAGGGTAATGTTAATAAATACTAAAAAATTATACTGTGAATGTGTTTTCAACATTTCTTGACTTAATATTTCTCTAGCACAAGTCAGTTTATTCAATTTATCCATCCACCTTCTCTTCGGTCTTCTCTACATCCACACACCTAATTCTGTGACGTCATGGGGATTATTTGCGCTGTATTACTGCCATCTAGTGTCAGGAGTTGTCACTACAAAAAATAATGGAAAGCAGAAAATGAATGAATTTATGGTACAAGTACAAGTCAAAATATTACTCTATTTTACTCCGAATCATCACAAATCACACTGTGTCTATATGTACAATCCCAGTTAAAATGTTGACATGCCTTCCAATTGTCTTAAGTGAGAAATTGGTATGACCCTTTAAATCCCTTGAGAGTATGAACTGTGGTCTTTTTTCACTACCATAAAACACGACGTAAAGTTTTATTTTTATTTTGACTATTTTACCGTGTAAAATCTCTCGTAAATTACGCGCTTTTATTTTGGAAGTTCCGTACTTTAGCCAGAAATATTAACTTCCTGTTAGCCTCAGCGGCTAGTCTGCATCGCTTCAGCGTCTCAGGCGATTTTTTTTCTTTCTATATAGCAAAAATAGAAATCAAAGTACATCGACTTTCACTTGACGAGTGAACATCGTAAACATATTTTAGGCTTCATGAACTTTTGAATCCTTCATTTTATCCGCGAACTCCAGCTAACGGGATATGGCGGGATCAGGATTTCAGAACAAGACGCGCGTGTACATCCTGGCGGAGCTGGACAAGGAGACGCGGCGGCTGATCCAGGGTCAGTCCGCGAGCAGCCCCGGAGCCAGCATCCCCCTGTCGAACAGACCCAGCGCCAGGGAAGCGCGGGACAGCGCGGAGCAGCAGCACATCGCCGCCCAGCAGAAGGCCGCCCTCCAACACGCTCACGTCCACTCGTCGGGCTGCTTCATCACTCAGGACTCGTCTTTTGGGAACCTCATCCTCCCGGTGCTCCCCCGCCTGGAGCCGGACTTCTGAACTCTGAACCGGACAAACAAAGCATCACTGAGCGGTGACTCCGTCCAAATGACATTTTCTGTTTCTTTTTCTTTGCCCTGTAATTTGGATTACGGCGACGGACTAATTGACAGAATAAAATATATTGGAATGCGATTATTACAGTTTAATAAGCACCACCGATGTTGGATGGAAAATAGCGTTTTATTGAGTATTAGTTGTTAATTACAGTATTATTGCTGAATATTAACAATCATTTATCATATTTTTAATGATTTTTTGTAAATTTTATTTTTAAAGACCCTGATTGTACTGTTAACTAAAATCGTAAAATGTACTTAAAATTGTAAAATATATTATCAGTGGTAAAATGACCTCTTCGCTCCGGTTAGTGTTTCCAGTTTAACAGCGACTGATTCTCAAACACGTGGTTAACCTGTTCCAGCCCAGTTCCCAGAGAGAATGAGATTAAACTACATTATTGTGATTTTAAAGAATTTAATCAAATGAAAATCAGCCACACAAACCAGAAAAGTTGTGGCTGATTTAAGTTTACACTATGAAACAGGAGGTTAGTGAACACCTGGAACTGCTTTAATTCTGCTTCAGCATCAGTCCCTTCACAGGTCTGAGTGCCATCTCCACGGAGATGGTCGATTATCATCCTCCATCTAATTCTAAGGTTGACAGCATTGATTGAAAATACTAGATGATGTTGGTTATAGAGGGTTCCCAAACTGCTGGGGAGTCTGTTCTTGGTGTAGTATTAATTGGTATAAATTTGATAGATGCCATCATTTATTTAGTCCACGTTGAGCTCTTTTCATTCCACTTTCATCTGGTGCAACCACATTAACCATATCATGTCACCTTGCTCTATCACTGACATGAAAACATACAAAAACTACACATTATTGGTATTTCATGTATTTGCTGAAGTGCTCTAAGTAGGAGGAGAAACCAACAATATTATGCCGATGAACTTGTTTTTGGTATGTGTATCCCTTATCATATTAATTTAAAGGAAAGTTCTGTAGATCTTAACCATACAGGATCATCAATGTGGATCTGTCTCGAGATATTGAGCAGATAGTTTAACATGATTGATCGTCAATTGATTTCCAGGAAGAGGATTTATGGTGATCAAGAAAGTGTCTGAACATGCTGAGCTGTTAAGCAGCACCAACATTTCAGAGTAACCCCCATCAAACTAAACATAGCTGTACATGTTTTTAAGTAAGCCAAAGACATTAAAATGAAATTTTAAAATTTTTTAATTGTTTTTTTTATGCAGCACAAAAAAGAATAACCTGCAGTGAAAGTCACAAACACATTCTAATGAGAAAGTGACAACTGCAGTAAAAGCAAATGCATATTTCTTAGAATACGATCATCTAAGCAGAGCAATGCAGGAAGATGGACACAAGAAGGGTTCCAGTGTGTCAGGACCTCAGATATTTTTCAGAGCCTCGTATCCTTTTGGGGCCTTTGGCCAGATAGAAGGCCAGGATTTGACAATGGTAGCTCTGCCCTTATGGGTTTTATAGTAATCTGCAATCCAAGGGTATTTTTGTTGAGACAACCTAAAAGAAAGACAAATGTAAGTGTGAATTACTAATTAATGATACATCATGCATTGTTTTTATTAGCTTTGTTCAGTGTTTGAATCCACATACCCATACTGGATGAGAGCAGCAATGCATGGAAAAGCACACACATCAGCCAGAGTAAAGGACCCTCCTGCCAGGTAAGGACCAGTTTTCTAGAAGACAGAAAAAAACCTTACAACCACCATCATGCCCTGGTGGGCAGATAGAAACCACAACTTTTCTATTATAGTTAGGAGGTTTTAGGTAACATTTATTAAACACAACAACCATTCGACTTGCTGTCCAAGCCTTGTATCTGCATTACTTATAACAAAGAAATAACAGGTCGTCTTCAAAGTTTTGGGGGATTTGCCACACAACAAGTCTATGAAAGCTCAGGATAAATGATGCTGGAATGTTTGATTTGAACCAACCGAATAAGATGATTTCCCTCCTGACCAGAGACGGCCAGCTGACATCTCCTGGTGCTTTCTGTAGCTACTCTTTCTTGCCACTTTTACATCTGCTGCTGTTTTTATTTGCTATTGTTCAGCTACTGCATGTAGTTGCTGCAGTTAAAGCTGCCTCTGTTTTGAACCTCTGCTCCAGTGGTGCTTCAACAAAATGCAGATGTGGAATAACCTGCTAACCTTCTGTTAGCCTGACTACTTCAGGGAGATTAATTTTGGCAGGAGGCATATCACACCAGTCACACCAGGATTTCAGACAAATCTTAAATTAATGACTTGTTGAGCTTGGTGGGTTAGGAGGTACAGTTTGTTTCCTTGCTATTGAGCCTGGCCGTCGTTCCTTAGTATAGCCAGTGTGTGACGTGTGTGTGTGTGTGTGTGTGTGTGTGTGTGTGTGTGTGTGTGTGTATTTCTAACCCACTGCTAGTTCTCGTATCAGTTTTATCACGGAGACATGACAGTGTATAAATAATCTAAAACAACCAGAAAGTAAAAGACTAGGGGTATTTCACAACTGCTGCTGTTACGAAAGGAATATAGGACAGCATTCAATACATACATAAAATAGGTTCAACATTAGTTCAACAGTAAAACTTTTCTCACAGAATTATTCTTGTCTCAGAGTATTCATAATCTTCAGGTTTACCTTTTGCATGTATGTCTCCCAGAGCTGGACCTCAGCAGTCAGAATCGAGCTGAGGTTTTTCTCAGCGTATTCTGTTCTCTCCTCTGCCGGGGTCCTCAGTTCATAGAAGAGAACATCCCCTGAAAAAAGTCAAAACAGGTCAAATATGTAGAATTAAGTTTTCTGTTCAGTTAAATCCGTCAATCTGTTCCAGTACTACAAGTTTGACATTGGGTTTCCTAACTGCTATCATCACGGTGTACAATAATTCAAAAGCAACGCAGTCCCAACCAGTAGCAATCTAAAACACCGTCAGCTAATTCTACAGCTTTAGCTGTATGATGAGGGAAAATGTGTAAGAAATAAATAAAAGTGGCTCAAATACAATGATTATCATTATACAGAATTTAAAGGGTCAACAGCTGTGTGTTCTCTTGTAAAACAGAAGTGAAATATTCAAGCATTGCATGTCAACGTGAACTTACCAATTTTCTGCCTGAGAATGTCAGTCTCTTGAAAGCGCTGGTACATTGTTGCTTGATCAGCAAAGCTGTCAGGGATCAACTGGTTTCCACTGTTCTTAAATGCGCTCTGTTGAAGATATGAGGAGAAACGCTGAGAACACTCACATGAATGTCTGGTTGATTTTCCTCTGTGGCGTCGGTTGTCTCTGTCCACAAAATACAACTGAACCCGGTTTATCTTTATCTCATCAAAATTATTACAGCAGCAAAGAAACAAGCTCTGCTGTTTGGACCAGGTCTTACCTCCAGGTACAGACAAATAGCCAAGGCCTCATTCACAATGTTGTCTCCATGTTTGAAGGCAGGAAGCTTTTAAAACGAGAACAGAATGAAAGAAAATTAGCCTTTGTTGTTTTTATAACTATAGAGTGAATAGAAGATAAGCTTATCACAACGATGTAATCTGATCCTTGATTAATTCTTGATGACTCATAGTTGAGCTATTTTTTGATCATAAAGTATAAACTTACTGCTCCCCTGGGATTGACATCCAGTACTTGCTGCGATCTGTGATCTCCTTTCTCATAGGAGAGGATGGTATGTGTGAAGTTCTTCTGCTTCTCCTTCAGAGCAAGCTCCACCATCCAGCAAGGTGCACAGCCTGTGGCGCACATCAGAGTGATGTCTGTGGCCATGGTTTCAGAGTGATCTGTTTCACCAGGAGTCAAGAGCACTTGTGATGGAACAGGTGGAGGTTGATGCTGAAACAAGACCAATGCTTGCTTTTATAACATATTCCAACCCTTTGATCGAAGATCATTTTACTGTCGGGGCAGCCATATTCAAAGTTTGAATATGCTAAAGAACATTTGGCAAAAGTCAGTGGAAAGGAGTGACGTCTCATGATTTGCATTTTACTCTCTTTGATCAAAGACCTGCAAGAAACAGAAATGTAAAACCCAACTAAAAATGGATGTAATACTATTTTGGTCTGAATGAGTTGAAGCTAGACATAAATGTCATGTACATTTTTTTTTATACACGCTGTGGCCCAAAAGTAATAAGTGGATCGTGCCACCTGTGCAATGTTCTTTCATGTGCTCTAATATTACGATAGACTTCCTACAAACATATTATATAGTTCATCATTGCCATTTTAAAGCAGTTCTGTCAAAATGCACTCTTTTTATTGCATGATTATACCATTCTATCAAAGTCTGAGTACAGATGCCTGAAGCCATGCTTAGACCATCTATTTGAAACAGAACAAATGCTCAGCCTCAGGGTGGGGAAAGAGTCACGGCTATCAATGCACCCACAGGACCCCTGCAACCACAGGCTAGTGGTTCTTCAATCCCTTCTGATGAAGATAGTGGAGCAGTCATCATCTTCCAACTCTCAGCACTTTCAGCATGACGTGGTCTGGGCTGTGATGAACAAGCTGAAGAAGATACATATACATATACACCTCACATCCTGGATACTGGATTATCTGGTACCAATTGTTGACAGTATGTTGGGACATGGGGAGCCTTTATTACTGCTTCATTATTACTTTAACTTTTAGATTTCTTCTTCATATAATAAGCAGGCACAGCAAATCAACATCATTAACAAAGTAAACGATAAATATTTCGGGGGCATCTTCCATTGAGGCACAACGGACAGAATTCATAGCACACTAGTAGTCAGACAGCAACTTTTTCCAAATTACACCTTTGACAAAGACTTAAGCTCCAATTCCACTGCTTGTGAAGTAGTTTGCACATTATTTCATTATTTGGAAGTACCACCGATCAAGATCCAGACAGATAATCAAATCATGAAAGAATTTTGAATAAAGAGCCGTTACAATGCCACAGTGGGTATTGTACAGCAAGCATGTACTGGGGTTTTGCATGTCTGCATGAGTTCCTTTCAGGCACTGTAACATTTCTCACAACTAAAGACATTCAATTTATGTGAATGTGTGAATTAGGTCTTGCTCAGACTCGTCGCCTACATGTAATTTCTCAGTCAATCGATCATCCGCTTTTCATACAAAATCAGAGTTCAGAACATAAAGGAAACACTATCCTACACTCGCCACTTTGAAGTTAGGAAACACCAGTAGAAGTTACAGTGCCTTGTGAAAGTACTGGCCCCCTCAAGCCTTTTTGACATTTTGCCACATTTCAGGCATCAAACTTAAAGATAACAAACTGAAAATATTTTTCACGAATCAACAATATGTGAGATACAATTGTGAAGTGGAACCAAATTTATTCAACATTTTATATTGTGTTTACAAATAAAAAAGTAGGATGTGCAAAAAGTATTGGCCCCCTGTTCTCTCAGCTCAACTAACCGACTCCAGAAGTTCCCTGATGACCTCTGAATGATCCAATGTTGACCTAAATGACTAACACTGACAAACAGAGTGCATCTGTGTGTCTCACATTTGCACATCCTACTTTTCAGTTTTTTATTTGTAACACAATATAAAATGTTGAATAAATTTGGTTCCACTTCACCATTGTGTCTCACATGTTGTTGATTCTTGAAAAATATTTTCAGTTTGTTATCTTTATGTTTGAAGCCTGAAATGTGGCAAAATGTCAAAAAGTTCTTGGGGGGACCAATACTTCCGCAAGGTACTGTATCAATATGGAGATAAAAGATAAGGTAGATAAGTAAAATGAGGTTAGAGGCCGGACTAAAAAAGTAAAACTAATCAAATTCTGTAAATGAAATGAAATGAAAAACTGTCTAAAAAGGTAAAATGAATAAATCCGTAATTAAAGATTAAAGTCCACTCTTATTATCCCCAGTGGGGAAATTATCTTCACAGTCTCTTGTACATGCATATATATATATATATATATATATATATATATATATATATATAGACAGACCATGCAATGTTGTGTACAGGCCCCTGAAACAAACACAACAGGGGCCTAAAGGCATGCCGTTAGTAGAGCATCAAACAGTACGACGAGGCAGAGTGACAGGTCGTGACTTCGGGGTGTGCCCCAAATGAGCAGCTTGTAAGGGGGACGCCGCCTTGCTCAGGAGCACCTCGGCAGTGACTGGGAGGTGAGCTGACGCCTCCCACTGTCACCCCACACACTGAGGATGGCTGGCGTGAGCAGGAATCGAACCTCCGATGTCTGATCATAAGGCAGCTGCTCTGCCACTGAGCCACTGCTGTCCCCAGTCAATGAAATAAAAATGATTCAATTAAGAGCCAGACTAAAAGGTTAAAAGTAATAATATTTTTTTTAATAAATACATTTTTAGTTGAAAGCCAACTTTAAAAGATGGTTCTTCAGTTTACTTTTAAAAATGTCCAAATCCTCTGTTTTCCTCAACAATGTTAATCTGTTCAATCCAGATTAGCCCATCTCGTTTGTAGTCTGAACAGTCCCATACTACATGATATCCGGTATTTGCGGGACGGATTGAAACCGCATTGGGAGGTGGTTTTACATCGGTATGAACAGCGGTGAGTGTGACCAGTGTGAGCAGCTCCGGTCGGGTATGGCGGTCCGTGACGTCACCGTACGCGACGCGACGCGAGAGCGATGCGCCGGAAGGAAGAGCGGCGCGCGTTACGGACGGAGCGGTAAAAGAAAATGGCTAAGTTTGAGAACAGCAGCCCCTGGACTGACGAGGAAACCCGAGTCCTCATAAGTCTGTGGGGAGACAGTTCGACTCAAAAAAAGCTCAAGGGTATGTACAGGAATAAAGCTGTTTTCGAGAATATCGCGCTTGCAATGAAAAAAATGGGCTACAGGCGGACGTGGCTGCAATGCCAGCGGAAGATAAAAGGTCTTAAAACCAAGTTTAAAGAAATTAAAGATGGCAATAACAAAAGCGGGGCAGGACCAAACACTTGGCCCCTTTATGAAATGCTGGACAAAATCATTGGGGACAAACCCAATGTTCGCCCACTGCTTCTGTTCCATAGCTCTGCATCCCATGAAGAAGGCGAGGAGATGTTGAACAGCGGTCATGCGGGTGAGTATCGGTAATCTTATCTAGGTATACAGTACGGCACTGCTAACGTGTAGGGACACGCTGGTAACCTCCCCAGACACCTCATATAGAGTTCCCTAACGATGCTGTTCCCTAACGATTTTTTTCTTTACTTGACCTTAATCTTGTTATCTGCCCATAATTTCCTAGATGACACGCATTCAGAGTCTGCTGAGTCCAGCATCAGAAGCCCAAGTCCAGCTTCCTCTGGGAGGGAAACTCCTGCACTCCTCTCACCCCGCTCCGGTGCTCCCTCCACATCTGGACATGGAGAATTGTCTGGATCTGGTCCAGAACGTGGTAAATCATACTCATAAACATGTTACACAAATTACAACATATTAGTTCAATATCAAGTTTACAGTTTTGATTTTGAGTGATAAATGAAATAATTGCTGAAGCAGCGTGTGACATTCATACTTGGGTTGTTTGTGGGTTACAATCACTTTCAAATATGCTGCACACACACGAAAGTTCATTATCTTAACGTACAGCATGCTTAGTAGTTACAGCACAACAGTTTCACAGCCATGGCGGATTGACAGATCAAGAGACACACCTGGTGAATATACTGTTTATACAATAGAAGGGTCGGTGACGAAACAAGGGGTAGGAAAAAAATCTGAAAAATTACGTCAATAACATTTCTATCTTTTTCAGGGACCACAAGCCGTAAACGGAAAACCAAAATGGACTCAACTTTTGACTTTTTTGCAAAAAAAATGGATGAGATGCTGGAAAGAGACAATCATCTTCTTCTGGAGATGCAGACCGCACAGCACAAACATGACATGGCCATGATAAAATATCTTGGTGAGGTCATCAAGGAAGGGCAGTCCCAGCGTTGTCCCCCGGTCCCTCTCACCCACTACCCTTATTTTCCCCCAGGAGCATCACAACAAAATTCATCTCTGGTAAGGATGCCTCAGCCACAACAAAACCATCGTATATGGAAGACCTCGGGGATGAACATGTGCCTCATGATCCAAATTATTTTTTTATTTTTTACGCTCCAGTTATCCTGGAACACCTTACAGAAAAAGCACTTATAAAAATCAGTGGATTATTTTTTAATGAAATCAGCAATATTTAAAAGGCTTTGGGCTAACAAGGACTTAACTTGAAGCCCTTTGAACTTTAAGTCTTAAGAAAAAGAAAGAAATTCACCAGACAATTAGCTCAATTGGTTTGACTTTTTGTTCTCCATGGCGTAGTCCACAAAAATGAATGAATATGAACTATGAAACGTTCAGCTTTAACCTATTTGTACGTCTGAATATCAATTAAAACAGAGCACTAATGTTAGGTCAGTAATAAATGTGGTGTGTGGATGAATGAATTGTAAGTGATGAACATGAGGAGTACGTACATGCAAAGCCCCAGGTGGAATTGAACCAAGGACCTTCTTGTTGTGAGGCTGCCCCAGTATATGTAATTATGTACAATGTACATTTTTCTCTTATCTTTAAGAAGATGTTTGTTATATTACTTTTTGTAGGTCAGCAAACTCTTGCAATATTTACCTGTACAGTATATACTTTTTGTCTTGTCTGAAATCTTCTTGCTAATTTTTGAACACAGGGAAATGTAAATGCTGCTGCACCTCCAATTCTGAAGTAATGTGCATGCCATTAATTTTAAAATCACATGAAAATCACTAAACGTTTCCCTTTGTATATCTAGTTAATTTGACACCTGCATAAGCCCGGAAAGCAATGTTAAATTACCAACTCAACAAAGTATCAGACTACTTTTGGCATTGTACAAAATTTGATCAAGTGCAAAACAGGAATATGTTAAATTAAGGTATAATAGACAGTAGCTGCAAGCACTATTCACCTCATTATGCATTCAATTATGAAAGAACTTTGACAACTGGTTGCTCCTGGGCTGTGTCCTACCCAAATGGCTGAGGTGAAACCAGTTTCCTGATACATTTTTCGATATCAGCCACTGTCCTAAACACAACTCAAAGAGAGGAATGATATCAAGCTTAAAATTCACAACCAGAACAACACTTATTCATGTGCGTACCTGACACACCCCTCCGAATAGTTTTGTGGACATTAGTGCAGCAGTTATATTTTTATTAAAGAGGATACTGAGTCTTGTCTGACCTATGCCTTGACAAGGTTTTGTGGAAAATCAGTTGAGCAGTTTTTGCACCATCCTGAAAATAATAAATTCAGAGAAAACAAAACTTGCATTTCACATTGCAGTTTGAATCAAAATACAACTTTGCTGCAGTAACATTAAACATTGGACAGAGTGCAGCATTGCTTATCTGCACTGATATTTTTTTCCCGTTGCTTAGGCACTTTCTGTATTTTGCACCAGAAGGACCCAGTCTTTAGAGTTGGGCTACTTGGTTACTAGGTGGCGATAAAGCAAAATAAGTTATTGTTCTGACCATGATTGCTACAACTACCACTGTTGTTTGATGAGTGTTTAAATCTTTCCAGGGCTTGTGAGAGTCTCTGTGGGGTGTAGCTTTGCCCAGGAAATCCATATAGAATACTGAGGTTTTCTTCAATTAAAAGCATTTTTTTGAAATGAATTATGAATAGATTTTAGAGGTTAGGTCTGCTAAACAAAACTAAAAGGTTAGAAGAGCCTTCAAAGTTATATTATTGGAAAAAATTGGTCTTCTGTCGCATAGAAAATAACTTTCCAAAAGGGAATACGAAGAATGGTATCATCATGCAACAAAAAGAGTGCATGTCGACAGAACTGCTTTAATATGGCAATGATGAACTATACCTATAATATTTTTGTAGGAAGTCTATCGTAATATTAGAGCACGTGAGAGAACATTGCACAGGTGGCACGATCCACTTATTAATGTTGGGCCACAGCATAAATACACAAAATTTAATGTAATATTTATGTCTAGATTCAACTCATTCAGACCAAAATAGTATTAGATCCAAAAATGCTGAAAATTATATTATTTTTAGTTGGGTTTTACATTTCTGTTTCTTGCAGGTCTTGGATCAGAGAGAGTAAAATACAAATCATGAGACGTCACTCCTTTCCACTGACTTTTGCCAAATGTTCTTTAGCATATTCAAACTTTGAATATGGCTGCCCCAACAGTAAAATGATCTTCGATCAAAGGGTTGGAATATGTTATAAAAGCAAGCATTGGTCTTGTTTCAGCATCAACCTCCACCTGCTCCATCACAAGTGCTCTTGACTCCTGGTGAAACAGATCACTCTGAAACCATGGCCACAGACATCACTCTGATGTGCGCCACAGGCTGTGCACCTTGCTGGATGGTGGAGCTTGCTCTGAAGGAGAAGCAGAAGAACTTCACACATACCATCCTCTCCTATGAGAAAGGAGATCACAGATCGCAGCAAGTACTGGATGTCAATCCCAGGGGAGCAGTAAGTTTATACTTTATGATCAAAAAATAGCTCAACTATGAGTCATCAAGAATTAATCAAGGATCAGATTACATCGTTGTGATAAGCTTATCTTCTATTCACTCTATAGTTATAAAAACAACAAAGGCTAATTTTCTTTCATTCTGTTCTCGTTTTAAAAGCTTCCTGCCTTCAAACATGGAGACAACATTGTGAATGAGGCCTTGGCTATTTGTCTGTACCTGGAGGTAAGACCTGGTCCAAACAGCAGAGCTTGTTTCTTTGCTGCTGTAATAATTTTGATGAGATAAAGATAAACCGGGTTCAGTTGTATTTTGTGGACAGAGACAACCGACGCCACAGAGGAAAATCAACCAGACATTCATGTGAGTGTTCTCAGCGTTTCTCCTCATATCTTCAACAGAGCGCATTTAAGAACAGTGGAAACCAGTTGATCCCTGACAGCTTTGCTGATCAAGCAACAATGTACCAGCGCTTTCAAGAGGCTGACATTCTCAGGCAGAAAATTGGTAAGTTCACGTTGACATGCAATGCTTGAATATTTCACTTCTGTTTTACAAGAGAACACACAGCTGTTGACCCTTTAAATTCTGTATAATGATAATCATTGTATTTGAGCCACTTTTATTTATTTCTTACATATTTACCCTCATCATACAGCTAAAGCTGTAGAATTAGCTGACGGTGTTTTAGATTGCTACCGGTTGGGACTGCGTTGCTTTTGAATTATTTTACAAAAACTATCACATTCACACTTGAACACATCATGTCTGCAGTCCATCTCTTGAGAAGGATCTGCACATCTATAGAACAAGGTTGATTAATGTGTAGGCCATCCTCCAATAAGCTGTGACCATAATTAAGTGATGACACCGTGATGATAGCAGTTAGGAAACCCAATGTCAAACTTGTAGTACTGGAACAGATTGACGGATTTAACTGAACAGAAAATTTTAATTCTACATATTTGACCCGTTTTGACTTTTTTCAGGGGATGTTCTCTTCTATGAACTGAGGACCCCGGCAGAGGAGAGAACAGAATACGCTGAGAAAAACCTGAGCTCGATTCTGACTGCTGAGGTCCAGCTCTGGGAGATGTACATGCAAAAGGTAAACCTGAAGATTATGAATACTCTGAGACAAGAATACACTGTCATGTCTCCATGATAGAACTGATACGAGAACTAGCAGTGGGTTAGAAATACACACACACACACACACACACACACACACACACACACACTCACACACGTCACACACTGGCTATACTAAGGAACGACGGCCAGGCTCAATAGCAAGGAAACAAACTGTACCTCCTAACCCACCAAGCTCAACAAGTCATTAATTTAAGATTTGTCTGAAATCCTGGTGTGACTGGTGTGATATGCCTCCTGCCTAAATTAATCTCCCTGAAGTAGTCAGGCTAACAGCAGGTTAGCAGGTTATTCCACATCTGCATTTTGTTGAAGCACCACTGGAGCAGAGGTTCAAAACAGTGGCAGCTTTAACTGCAGCAACTACATACAGTAGCTGAACAATAGCAAATAAAAACAGCAGCAGATGTAAAACAACAGTGGCAAGAAAGAGTAGCTACAGAAAGCACCAGGAGATGTCAGCTGGCCGTCTCTGGTCAGGAGGGAAATCATCTTATTCGGTTGGTTCAAATCAAACATTCCAGCATCATTTATCCTGAGCTTTCATAGACTTTTTGTGTGGCAAATCCCCCAAAGCTTTGAAGACGACCTGTTATTTCTTTGTTATAAGTAATGTAGATACAAGGCTTGGACAGCAAGTCGAATGGTTGTTGTGTTTAATAAATGTTACCTAAAACCTCCTAACTATAATAGAAAAGTTGTGGTTTCTATCTGCCCACCAGGGCATGATGGTGGTTGTAATGTTTTTTTCTGTCTTCTAGAGAACCGGTCCTTACCTGGCAGGAGGGTCCTTTACTCTGGCTGATGTGTGTGCTTTTCCATGCATTGCTGCTCTCATCCAGTATGGGTATGTGGATTCAAACACTGAACAAAGCTAATAAAAAGAATGCATGATGTATTATAAATTAGTAATTCACACTTACATTTGTCTTTCTTTTAGGTTGTCTCAACAAAAATACCCTTGGATTGCAGATTACTATAAAACCCATAAGGGCAGAGCTACCATTGTCAAATCCTGGCCTTCTATCTGGCCAAAGGCCCCAAAAGGATACGAGGCTCTGAAAAATATCTGAGGTCCTGACACACTGGAACCCTTCTTGTGTCCATCTTCCTGCATCGCTCTGCTTAGATGATCGTATTCTAAGAAATATGCATTTGCTTTTACTGCAGTTGTCACTTTCTCATTAGAATGTGTTTGTGACTTTCACTGCAGGTTATTCTTTTTTGTGCTGCATAACAAAAACAATTAAAAAAATATTAATTTAATTTTAATGTCTGTGGCTTACTTAAAAACATGTACAGCTATGTTTAGTTTGATGGGGTTACTCTGTGAAATGTTGGTGCTGCTAAACCCTTCCTGTGTTGGTTGCCCTGCTTCACAGTTGTTCAGTGACACATGAGTTTCAGAAGCTTCTTTGATCACCATCAGACCTCTTCCTGGAAGTCCATAGAAGATCAATCATCTTAAATTGGTTGCTCAATGCCATTTCTGCCCACCTTATTTAAGTTTCAGATCTACATATATTCCCCCGTACTTTAAAATGTACTAAAACACAGATCAGACAATTTGTGTTGGTCTTTTCAATTCTTACATTACTTGCGCAAATACATAAAACACTGATAATGTGCAGTTTTTGGTGATGGCATGAGTGATAGAGCAATGTGCTATGAAAAAGCAAATGTGGTCACGTGAGATGAAAGAGGAATATGCTCTAAATAAAGAATCACGTTACTGATAGCTGCAATATTCATGAAAGGTGTTTACCTCCAATCAATGTGTGTTTTTGAAAACTGAAAAAGCACACAACAAAGAAAGTGTAATGCTAAAATAACAAAGTTTATACATTGTAGGTCGCAATGCAAAGAAGAAATAAAAGGATTAAATTAATTATATGGCGTTTGTTAGTCTGAATGCTGTAGTAATGTCAGGGAACATGTGAAAATACTGCACAAATAGAAGAGCCACTTCAGGTCACTGCAGTACCTGATAGTCTGCACAGACTTAGTTGTTTTCAAAAAATACTAAATATTCGTGTAACTTCCAAGAGCTGAGTTTGGTTGAGATCATATTAAAACAAATATGTGCAAAATTAACTTTGAATTATATTATTATGCTGCCCCACAGCTCCCACAGATAAATGGGATGTGACACTCAAAGTTTCTGAGCGAATTATGGAGGAGAAGAACTTACGTTGCTATAACCTTAAACTGCTCTCCTTAGAAAAATATGAGTTATAAGATGAAATCATTTCTAGATATAAATCCCAGGGCATGGGTAAGTGTATACTCCATTAACAAGAAAGAGCAAAAACATACAAATTGTTATCAGCTTACAAAGTCATTAGATATTTTTAAAAGAACTGTGTATATCAGACTCTAAACGTCAATTTCAATTTATGAATGACCATCATAAACTTTCTCAGGACCACTAGATTGTATATTGTGGTGCGTAAAACATGCGTAATCTTGTACTGTGACAAATGGAATTAACAGTTGCAAAATAACAAGAAATGAAAGAGTAGATAACAGTGTGATTTAAATGACATAGAGCTGACATAACCTTTACGATAGGGAGATAATACTAATATAAAATCATATCAGAAAAGTCTAGGCGCTCAGGCATTGTAATCTCCACTCGACTGCTTTCCCCTGAAGGCCAAAATGAATCGATAGCAGAGATGCTGCGATCACTGATGCAATACTCTGACAGATCTTGGTCGCGACAGTCACACACGTCACGTTACAAAAAGCCAGGCGTTGAGGTGAGTAAGCAGGTTGTTCATCATATATTTACTGTGGATTGGTATTACTATTACAATGTGAAGCATATAGCGTTATGTAGTGCATTTGTCGCAGCTGTAAGTCGAAAATCGCCATAAAAAGTTAACATAGCTGCACATGGCTGTGTTGCTAGCTCGTTGAACAGCACTAGCCTGATTCATTCATTTAAGGCATGGGGTTTAAAATGAAGTAGCTAATATTTTAGGTAGAATTTCAATAAATGATCTTTACATTACACATCGGGAAACCTGGTGAACTACTTTGAATCAGACGTAGCTAACATTAGATTATAATATACAAGGCAGGTCCACATTCAACTTCGTCTTTCTTCTTAGCCAGCACTAATATGTGCCTAAAATGTTATGAAAAGCACTTTGTCGTATTGTTGAATTTGTGTTTTTCTATCGTAGCCTATTTGTTGATTGTTTTTCCATTACACGTTTTAAATAAATATGGGTCACTGCTGCTTGCAATGGCCCATTATCACTGCTGCAATGATTTGAAACTGACGCAGTTCTGATCTTTTTGGCTTGACTGTTCATATTCAGCTTTGTACATGACTCATTTCTCACATCATTGTCCACAGATCTGTACAATGAACCCACATGACCCATTTCTCACATCAGCACGCCAGGAGAATACAGTATATTTTATCTGCTAGCTCATCATCAGAATCAGTGACATATTGTTGCAATTCTTGATTTTCTACGTGCTTTGCTGGGATAACAGGTGTGGTGAACATTTACGGTCCTCAGTATTTGATTTTTTTTCACCATATTTCCTTGTTAGAAAAGCACTGCTTTCACTTTTGTAGACGTCAAATACATATTTAATTTAGAGCTGGATTACTGTAATTTAAAGTACAGTAATCCAGATCTGAATGCAATGTCCTGTAAATTTGTGAGTCATACATGAGTAAAATAATTAAAATGTTGTGGCCCATTTTCTGGAATTGCCATTTAGAAAAAGTACATGTTATGTAAGCAAAGTCACACTGCAGTATGCTGATGGACTGTCATCACACTATTGTTACCACAGGTACAACATCCAGAAGTAAATTCCTGTGCCAGTATTTTATTAATTTAGGTATTTGATTGTTTTACTTGGATTTAGGAAAAATCATAAGCGTGTCAAATGTTGGGTAAAATTAAAACAAAATGAAGTCATTTTTGTGAAATTTTGTAATGCTTATTTTCTTATCTTCCTAGCCAGAAGGTCTTCCATCATGACAGATCAGCTAAGTCCAGATGAAAAGTTCCACCTCATCACCAGGAACCTCCAGGTTGGACACACAAACAACCATTCACAGTAAGATAAGTCCTTCAGCAGTTTGTTCTCATTAATATCTGGAATATTTGCATTGCAGGAGGTCCTTGGGGAGGAGAAGGTGAAGCAGGTTCTTCAAGAGAGAGAACTGAGGGTGTACTGGGGCACAGCCACCACTGGCAAACCTCACGTTGCTTACTTTGTACCCATGTCCAAGATAGCAGATTTTCTAAAAGCTGGATGTGAGGTAGGTAGATCTCATGTCTGTTGTCAGGGAATGCTGTTCACTGCTGCTGGTGAGCATTGAAGGACATTATATGATGTACTGCTATTTATTTAAGCTGGAAAGTTGTTGACGAATATTGGAAATTTTAAGTAGGATTGAATTTTTTACTAAGGTAGAAATTTTGAGGTGAATCTGGGTATAAAAGATTAGAGACATGAAACTGACACCAATAAGTAGTTTAGAGATTTAGATGATTTCATGTATCTGTGAAATGTTGAAATTTCATTGATACCAACAAATGGACCCACCATAGTGGAAACCATGTTTTATTGGGCACTCAAAGTACTCGCCTACTGTAGAAAAAAAAATTTTTTTCAATTCATGTTTTAGTGTCACTGATGTTGGTAGAGGAATGTGCTCTTTATTTAAAATGTAATCTTGAAGGAGTTTTGTGATGTTGATTTTTATTTTTAAAATTTTTCATGCTTTTTGTTTCCTCAGGTCACCATTCTTTTTGCAGACTTACATGCCTATCTTGACAACATGAAGGCCCCCTGGGAGCTGCTGGAACTCAGGGTGAAGTACTATGAACAGGTCATCAAGGCCATGCTGGAGAGCATTGGTGTGCCTCTGGAGAAACTCAAGTTTGTTAAAGGAACTGAGTACCAGCTGAGCAGGTCAGTTGTGTTGATAGTACAGAATGGTAGCATGCAGTTGTCTTTCTGACTTGACATTCTCCAAAACAGATTATAACCACAGACTGTACTTAAATGAACGTTTTAGTTTGGTATTGTCATGTTTATCAGAGAGTACACTCTGGATGTGTACCGTCTGTCATCTGTGATGACCGAACATGATGCCAAGAAGGCTGGAGCTGAGGTGGTGAAACAGGTGGAGCACCCCCTGCTGAGTGGCCTGCTCTACCCTGGCCTGCAGGTAATAACACTGCTCTATATGGAGCGATAACTGCTAATGTCGTCACTCTTATTCAGAAGTAGTTTTAATTATATTACAGACAGATTGCAGACAGATTATTAAAATTAGGAATGGTTGTTCTTTTGCATTTCTAACAAAATGTTCACATGGGGTGATATACATAAATGTAATCAGTCCTAAACTACACTCAAAGATTTAAGATTGCACCACAGTGCTTACTCGCAGATTTGTTAGAAATAGTTGTACAGATATAATCTGTATTGTGTTCTTTGCAAACCATCAATGATATCAAAGCAAATAGAAACCAAAAGCATTAGCAACATAAATTTTTTAAATTCTAGTTTTGTTCTGTTTTGATTTTCGTCCACAGGCGTTGGATGAAGAGTACCTCAAGGTGGACGCCCAGTTTGGAGGAGTTGATCAGAGGAAGATTTTCACTCTTGCAGAAAAGGTAATAGCTTATGTCATATTTGAGCTACATTTGTGGACAGTTTCTTTATGTACTGTAGTTGAGTTTGGAAATGTTTTAGTTGGGGATTTTTTAAAAAAAATTCTGATGTTGTTGCTCTTGACCTGCTGTTGATAGATCAATTCAAGTTTTGAGAAGAGTTTTATTGTAGTTTTATTGTTGCAGAGCTACGTTTGAAAACTACTGCCCAAATGGCCAAAAATGTTTTTTTGCATGAGATGTGCCCTTGATTTTCTCAATACACATTATGTAGATTGGAAAGACAAGATAGGACTTTATCAATCCCATATGCATTTGCTTGTTTCTGGAGCAGCAGAGGACAGGTACAGAACCAAAGTTTTAGTAACAACCTTAGTGCAAAAAACAAGGGGTCTAAAAAAAATAAAGAATAAACAGAAATATAAATAATACAATATTAGTATGCATGCAAGCATAAAAAACAAGCATCATATAGCAGGGGACGTTAATTTTGTCCTCTCTAGAATCAACTTAATGTTTCTGATAGAGAAACCCGGTTGGGACAGTTTTCTAATGGCTGAATTCTTCCCTGAAGAAAAAATACTTATTAAATACGGAGTTAAACATGATTCTGTGAAACCAAAAATTCAAAATGTCATTCAAAACTGAGATAACACAGGATGTCAGGTGATCAAGTTTCTGTATTGTGACCCCATATTCATAAAATTTCACATCTGGGTATTAAAAAAAAAAGGACAGAAGGGTAATCTAAAGAAAACTCTATGAAATGTAACTCTGGTTGTTCTTTTGCCTCCAGTACCTGCCCTCACTTGGCTATGCCAAACGCGCCCATCTGATGAACCCAATGGTACCAGGATTGACGGGAGCCAAAATGAGCTCCTCAGAAGAAGTATGTTGTAAAACATATGAGTCAAAATTTGGAAGGATTTTTTCTTTTGCTAGTGGTTATTGTCCCTCTTGTTTTCAGGAGTCAAAGATTGATCTATTAGACTCCAAAGAAGATGTAAAGAAAAAGCTGAAGAAGGCTTTCTGTGAGCCTGGAAACATCGAGAACAACGGAGTCCTCTCCTTTGTCAAATACGTCGTCTTCCCCCTATGTGGAGGTAAAATCTTCCTGTTTGAATGTGTGTCTGTTGCTTGGGCTTAAGATGTTTCCTCCCCTCATGTAAACGATATAAAATTGATTGATTTGGGGATTTTTGTGTTTCAGAGTTCTGCATCAAAAGAGACCAAAAGTGGGGTGGAGACAAAAGTTACAGTGTGTTTGAAGAGGTGGAAAAGGACTTCGCTGAGGAGGTGAAGAATAAACACATGAAATTATTTAAATGCATTTTAATTCTCCACTTGTCGTCTTGGTCTGACTGTAATCTTTGATATTAGACTATCCATCCTGGTGATCTGAAGGCCTCAGTGGAGGTAGCACTAAACCAGCTGCTGGCACCAATCAGAAAGAAGTTTGAGTCTCCTGAGCTCCGCAAACTCACCGACGCTGCTTACCCAAAGGCCCCAAAAATGAGTTAGTATTTTAATGTTCATGCAGAGGCAGCTACATAAAATGTGTCAGCTAGTTTAATGAGCAGTCGTGTTTTATCTGTGTGTGATCAGAAGGAGCAGGGAAGGGCACCAAAGCAGGAGGAGAAGAGGAAGAGGAACTGGCCCCCTCCAGACTGGACATTAGGGTGGGAAAGATCATCAGTGTGGAAAAGGTAATCTTGTCATCTGAAACCTCATCAGCTGACCAGAGGACACATCTGTGTGTCTGCCTGTGTTCATATTTGTCTCTTTATCAATCATTGTGCAGCATCCGGATGCTGATTCACTGTACCTGGAGAAAATAGATGTTGGAGAGCAAGAGCCGAGGACAGTAGTCAGCGGGCTGGTGGCCTATGTTTCAAAGGAGGACTTGCAGGACAGAATGGTGCTGCTCCTGTGCAATCTGAAACCCCAGAAGATGCGAGGGATCGAGTCTCAAGCCATGCTGCTCTGCGCGTCTGTGTGAGTGGAACTTCTGTTTTGCAAACATGGCTCATCCTTCAATTTAACTCATGATGAATGTTGTTGACTCTTATTGGTTGATGTTTAGTGAAGGGGAACCCAGGAGGGTGGAGCCTCTTGACCCTCCAGAGGGGTCATCGCCAGGAGAGCAGGTCTTTGTCAAAGGTTATGAGACGGGTAAACCTGATGACAAACTCAACCCCAAGAAGAAGGTGTGGGAGAAACTGCAGGTGTGTGTCATTTAGATTTTACTGTTCAGGAAAAGTAGAGTGTGAAATGGATTAATTACATATTACGATAAAATTAGACTGCACTGATAAATGATTATATTATTGTCTCTCCAGGTTGACCTGAAGATATCTGATGACTGTGTGGCTCAGTGGAAAGACAAATATTTAATGACAAAACTGGGACAGATTACATGTAAGACACTCAAAGGAGGGAACATCAGTTAGACGCCCCTGACATCCATCAGTGCCAGCTACGTTACTGCAATATACTCATCTGCGAATCACCATGGCAACCAAAAGTCAAATCTCATCTGGATGTTTTCTTAGAGACTGATGGGACATTAAGGCCAGACATCTCTCTCTGGATTGGTTTATTCACATTTATTTTGATTTATTGGAAAATGTGTCTTGATTAATTGATTCATTACTGATAATGATGACATTATCAATGCATTGCAAATTATTGTCTTCAGTGTTGCAGCAGTAGTTGTTCCTTGCTGATAAGGAATGGTAGATTTTTGAAAAGGGACTTGATGTTTCAGTAGTTTTCCATTTAAAAAAGTGAACTGTTCCTTAAAATCATGTTAAATCTTATCAATATTAAAAGGAATGGATTTAATATTAGATTATGCACAATATATCATGCTACAACTACTTTTTGCTCCAGACGAAATAATACTGTTGATCTAATACACTGCCTGAAACTCATGTGTTTCATGTGTTTGTTCTTTCCTTGCCGGTTGAAGGTAGGCTGGTTTACGGGTACTCTGTCTAGAAACCATCCATATTTAGAAGATTTAAAGTTCAAGAATGATTAATTCGTTTCTCATAGAGCTTTTCAAAGTGTCTAGTGAAAATACGTGAATTTTTCCTACATTGCACTATACAATAACATCAAAAACAAATATGCAGTTGTACCTATAAAATGCATATGTAATGTAAGACAAAGGATGCTGTAGAGTTGCTAAGAAATAAGTCTATGAACAACTGTCAAAAAAATTTATTCATCTTTGATCTGAAAAAATGCTGAGTCCTGTCTTCAGAACTGAAACACTTGTGATGGCTGTGATACTGAACCTCATGAAGTGTCTGTGTAAGACAAATTAGACAACCACATTTAATTCACTTATTTTATTTATAGAGATAATAACTGTACAGAATCCTTTATAATTATCGAGATGTTTTTTGACCTATTCCGATGATTCAAAATAATTCACCCATCAATGATGTTCCAAGGGCAAAATGATTTGTGATGAGCTGGAATTTCCACTAAAAAGACTTTTTAGGCCAAAGTTTTTGAGAGAAAACATTTAATAAAAACACTGAATTCACACCAAGTTAACTCCAATGCAACAATCATCCAGGACCAGTCACATCTATAATCCTGCGGTGGTGTGCAGATGAACTGAATTATTAAATGTTTCAGAAATTTTGGGTAAAAGTGACTGACAGTGCAACTGAAAAAAAACACAAAAATAAATAAGATACCTTTTACTTGTTTCCCTAAAACATTCTCTGAATTTCCTGGTCTGAGCTTTATTAAAGTCAAGTAAGTGACAGTTCAGACTAGACTGAAGTATCTATTGGCAGTTGCTCTAATGAGATGCTTAAAGGTTTGATATCTGCTGCTTTACAAAAGTGCCTCAGTCAAATTTTATAAACCATTATTGTCTGTAGGTTGCATTAACACTGAAAAACTGATTTGAAACTGGTTGTGACAATTTGATGTTAGCCAGAAGAAATGTCAGCATTAAAATACTAATTTGCCCTGTAGCGCATGTTATTATCAGAGTTTAATGACAACTGCTTAAATCCCTGTGAGGAATGTACATAGTACTACAACAGAGAACAAACAAACTTTATACAGAAACATTTTGTTGTGACAATCTCTTTCCTCTGAGCTGCACTGACCTCCACCTTTTTCTGCCTCTGGGAGGCAATCTCACACAAGCCAAGTATTTACATTTAATCCAATGTACACAATGCCAAACAGGGAAGTTTACATAAGAAATAAGCTATAGTTTAGAAAAATACTCAAAATAAAGCTATCATAAAAAAAATGGGAGTGACACAGTTATACATAAATTAGTAGGAAGGCCGTTACAGGCTAAGGCGTTTGGAGGAGACCTGAAACACTGATTGTAGCGCCTCTGGGCCTCTTCAGACCTGGCTGTGAGTTGTCCTTTTAGTGGTAGCCTTTATTCCTCCCTTTTTGGTTAGTAACCAAAGGCTCTCTCAAAACAGTGTTTCAATTGTGTCTGCTGTCACTCTTGTGGCTAAAAAGAAAAGATAAGAGGAAGTTAAACATTATAGCACCGATGTAATACAGTTACAGAAGCTCACATAATGAGCATTCTGTCCTAATCTCATTTACTTATACGTACTGGGACATGATCATGAGTTTCAGGTTATGACTGAATGAAATGCATGCTTGTGTATTTGACTGGAAAGGGCCTGTGGAAGGAGGCCTCTGTTTGCACTTCTGTCCTGACAACAGAACATTCTATTTAAGGTTTTGTTAAACTGCTTAGCTGTCAGATGTCATGGTGTCACAAGAATCGGCATTCTGGTTCTTCACGACGAGTAAGTGGCACGTGAGTCATTGATTAATGCTGGTACTGAATCAGCTTTAATTAAATTACTCACTCAGCAGCAGTACACTGAAACACTGGGGAAGGTGGTGGCAGTCAATCTTTACTTACATAAAGACGACTGTGACTGATTATGTATTGCCCCTCGTCCAACTACATACTTTAATCTCCAAGATTGTTATAGAATTACGATTCTGACTTGTCTGTGGCTGGTTGTAGTGATTGCAAATCACAAAGTTGTTGCTCTTACCCCTTGTCTCATGAAGTGTTGTTCCACCCATCTCTTGTACTCCGATTTCCCTGTTTCCTTCAACACTCAAGTCCTTCTTTTCCGAATAGGCAGGTTGATTCTGTGAAAGACTTAGGCTGCAGTGGGCTGGTTTCTTAGCTACTGGTGGAGGAACTTTGTCAGACTTCATTCCACCACTGGAGTAAGAAGTGGCCTTTGATTGGTCAGACACTTGCATGAGCTCGGCCGCTAAGCTTTGTTTCAGACTTGCCTGAGCTTCAGGCGAAGAGGCAGCTGAAGTCTCTATGACAATCTTTTTTGTGCTCCTGGAAAAGATAAAGCTGGCAGTAGAAGCTGGGGATTTGTACATGTCACATCTGTCAGGTGACTTCAGAAACAGAGAACCATGTTCGCTGTTAGAGCTGTAAGTTGATGATCTCACGCCCAGTCGGGATGGAAGACCATCCCTTGAAGACATGGCTGCAGTTTTCATACGTATGGCTTCCTGTAATCGCATGGATGGGGTGTTTAGTGTCACAGAGGATACTTTTCCTGTCTGAGGGGAGGATTTTAGGGACAGAGACTTGCGGATGGGTTTCTGTGGAATATTTTGAGGTCCTTGGATTAAGACAGGGCAGTTCTCTAGATTTGAAGTGCCCTGGTCTGTTGACGTATCCTCTGCTGGATCTTTAATCTGATCTTCAGACATGTTCACTGATCTGAGACGAACCATCTGAAGCAAGGAGGGGGTGACTAGAGGTATGTTAGCATCTTCTTTGGGAGAGAGTGCAATCTTGTTGCGCGAAACAAGCTCCTTACTTCCATTATCTCTATTTGCTACACTTGGCTGCCTTCGGAAATAAACCCCATGGGTTGAATTCTCACCCGGCAAAGGAGGTGATACTGGGACATTAATTGGGGGCTGGGTACTAACAAGAGACTCTGAGGGTGACTGTTCTTCAGTCATTACAGAGTCTTGCAAAAGGAAGTTACTGGGGGAAGGTAAAGCAGAGGCTGATAGGGGACACTCTGTTGTCATTGGTGGTAAAGGAGACCTCTTTACTGGTGGTGTTAGAACACTGTCAGAAACGGATGTATTTTGTTTTGTGGTGCAAGAAATCTCTTTGCTGATTTCAGCTTTTGAATCTTGCAGGATATCCTCTAACTTATTATCTGTTATTGTTTGTGGAATAACAGGGGTTAAATCTAGCATTTGTTCAGGCTCAAATATTCCAGCATCACTTGAGTTCTCATCTATGCTGTCAACTTCTGTTGTTCGTTTTGAGACATCCAGGTCTGGGATCACAGGACTGTCCATTGCATTCGACACACTTTCTGTTTCAAGGAGTGGAGGAGGTGGAGGAAAGTCAATCTCATCTCCTTCAAAAACAGAGTCCCCTTCCATTGGAGGTGGAGGTGGTGGCCAGCAGGAATCTAAAACATGGCTCTCCTCCTGTACTTTCTCCAATTCATCTGGTGGCATTAAAACTGATGGAAAAGGTGTCTTCCTTGACAGAGGAGGTGTAGGGTGGTATGCAGGGGGAGGTGTAGGTGGGGGTGAAGACTTAGAAATTTTGGGGACCTCTGGCATGGATGAGCCCTCACTTTTAATGTCATTATCGTTCTTATATCCTACGACTATAATTCTGTTCTGTGAGGATATTTTTTTGTCCGCGCTGGGTAGGTTATCTCTTGACATCAATTCCTCTCTGTTCAATATAGTCATGATTTTCTTCATGACAGGAGGAGGGTCCTTCTTTGGAGCCCTATCTTGATTTTCAGAGTACTTCACAACCGGAATACTATTCTGCTCTGGTGTCTGAATGTCTCTATTTTCTTCCATCTTTACTTGTTCAGTAAATGGATGCCCCTTACTCTTTAAGTCTTCAGGTGCTGCTGCCAGCAGTATTTCACAGTCTGCTTTGTTTTCTGGCAAGTCTGAGATGGATTTGTCTGTATCCGGTTGGTTTTCAACCAAAACTTGTATTGTCTTGCTGGCTTCATTCTCTACTTTTACTGCTTGTTTAACTGTGCTGTTCCCTGTTTGTACTGGTTTCAGGGTTACTTTGCTTACAGTAGGACAAGGTCTACACAGTAATTCAAGGGATTGTCTATTGTAAGCCCATGTCTCTGGAGGAGGAGGACATGGTGCTCTTACCTTGGGAGGTGGTGGGATCTTCAATAGTTCTATTATTTCAGCACTCAAAGTTGAAGAATTGTTATTTGGAGTGAGAACTATGGCAGCAGTAGAGGGAAGCTCCTGTGAAGGCAGACTGGGGCTACACGTGGACATATCTGGATTTACAGACTCTGATGTACCAGATGACAGAGAGGTAAGAGAAGAAGAAGGTGAAGCTGCTGAGGAAGAGGTCCGAGACACTGATCTCTCTGGTTTGACTGGTTTCTTTTTCTGTTTGTCAGGGGAGGTTGGTGAGATCCCCTTTGGGGAAAATGTTGGTGTACCACTCTGACTAGAATAGCCACTAGAAGGGGACATGGTCCTTTCAAATTTACATCCTTCTGAAGGTGTTTTCTGCGGGGAGGAGGTGCTAGATTCTGTTGTTCTTTGTGCTTCGCTGAATGAGGTCTGCATGGAGCTTGCAGAATTAGAGGAAGCATCTACAGAGCTGGATCCAGTGGAATTCAATACAGTGACTTTATTGGTATATGTAGTAAATGATTTTGTCTCATCCTTTCCTACATTATTATCTGTGGTATTTGATGCCCCTCCAGAGGCTGAGTTATTGAGATCTTTGCTCTCCACCAGACCAAGGGTGTTGGTCTTGATCCTATGACTGTGCAGGGAGTTAGTTCTCCTTGGTGGTGCCGGAGGTTGTTTGGTCTTCATAACTGATAAACTACGAGGGCAATTCTGTTTAGTTGATTTGGTCTCCTCCCCAGCATCCACTGCCTCTGACAGGGTAGTCTCAGTTCTTTGCCCTGTAACAAATATGTCACTTGTAGAGTTCGTGCTACCAATCATGCTCAGTGAGGTATTGCGATTGGGAAGGTAATTGTCCTCACTAGGCTGCACTGACTGGTTTTCTTTCCCATTAAGACATTCTCTCTGTGAATTACCACTACATATGCTATGCTTGGAGGATACAGGAGAGGGGTTTAAAATAGCAGACTTTGAAGACTGAGACTTGCTCCGCTTTGATGTTGGTATTGATGTTGGCATCAGTGTGGAGTCATGGGAGTTGTCAGTCTGGGAACCATCACCATCTGATCTTCTGGACAGTAAAGGACTGATTGATGAGTCCCCAGATTCCAGGCTGCTTTTGCTTATAGCACGGACACTCTCTCCATAACTTATACTGCTGCCACGTGTCCGGCTGCTACTGCGGTCAATTTCTATGACCTCAACTGAGGCTGGCAAGATGGCATTAGGGATGATTGTAGATAGGTAGGTAGCTTGAGGTGACATGGACATTACTGGACCCTAGAAAATAAATAGAAATGGGATTTTGCCTGTACAATGTTTCAAATGATGAAAATAACGAAAAAAACAAACATACAGATGAACAAAAAGAAGAGCACTACTTAGAAAAATGTTGGATATACATTATTAAGTGGAAGTAAGCCTCTTACCTGAAGTTCCTGTAGGAAGCCCAACAATGTAGAAGGAGAGGAGGAAGAGGAGGTCATGCCAGGGACAGCAAGTGATTTTGGTCTCAGCGATGAAGAACAGAGATCGGAACCAAAATTATGTTGGTGGAGGATATGTTCGTCTTGATACATTGCCCGGAGATGCTTCCTCAGCAGCTGCTCATCTCTGGATGTGTGCTTAGAAGTAGAGAATCACTTCAGGCTTTAAGAATGTTAGAAGTATTCTGGATGAATTAATTAATTCTGGAAAACTGTTTACCTCCAGCTCTGAAAGATGAATCCTTGCTCCCTCCTGATTCTCTACTGGAAATCCTCCATCAACAGTTGGAATAATAACAACACCTGCTTGGAGGTTTTTGAGCTTTTCATCTCCATTAGAGTGCTGGGCGGGAACAAGTTGCTGAAAGGTTGAATTTCGGTGCAACGCTGGAGAGACAGCAAACCTTTTTCATTACTAGATCTATTACCAAGATGCATGATGGGTTTATTAAGAAGGATTGTGCTAACATACCAAGCTCTTTCTGGACCTGGTTGGGGATACCCATGATAGTTGTTCTCCTGTTCCTCCTCCTGCTCTTATCTAATCTTTTTACTGGATTTAGAGGCTTGAATGTAGAACCTGGGAGAGAGAGGATGGGCTTTTATTGTATTTTATAGTAATTCAATTTGACGAGGGTTATATTCCCCTCATCATGGATAAAGGCAAATGAGAGGTCTTGCCTGATTTGTTTTTATCTCCAGATGGCCACTATTTTCTTTTTCACAAAAGTTTGTGCACACATTGATCATGAAATTTTTTTTTTTTTTTGCTTTTTGGGTTCTTCAATATTTTTTGTTTTTCCAACAGTTTAAAGTTGGACTTACAAAAATGAATTTTCTTTCCTGAGCAGATTGCAAAGATATATAATTAACAGGCACAACTCATATAGATAATATGAGTCGTTCAATGACGCGCACCAGCAATGGGAATTCTAAGTGTTTCATGTTTGCCTTGCAATGGAAGACTATTTGTTACAAGAGAGAAAATGTGAAAGAATGGGAGCAAAGCATCAAAACGCAACGAACCCAAATAAAGTATATGAGAAGACTCAGGTTGCCTGGATTATGGACCAGAATATTAATCAATTTTTCTTTGCACAGACATATAGAAAGACATACTTTGCCTTCCAGCTGTGACATGCAGAGTCAGCCGCAGTGCTTTCATCAGATGCTTGAGAACTTTTGAGTTACCAAAAAAAAAACCCCTTCAACTGAGTGTGTGTGTGTGTGTGTGTGTGTGTGTGTGTGTGTGTGTGTGTGTGTGTGTGTGTGTGCCGAGTTCATCTTCCTTTGATTTCAGTCATGACTGCAGAGGCACCATGCAGCTGGGAATAAGACAGGCACGCTAAATAATCAGAACACCAACTCATCTTAAAGCAGTCAACTCAACACTGCACGCAAACAAACAATATAATTAATTCCTGTTTCCAAAGAACGATAAAATATGGATGCTTCCATTCCAAGCTTGTTTTTTAAACACAAACACAACCATTCACACACTAACTGCATCACCAGTTACCTTGACGTGTCAGCACAGGTCTAGTCGATACAGGTGATATTAATGTATCACTACTCCCAGTGGTGGATCTCGACTCCAGAGAGCCGCCTCTGTCCTTGGAGATGCTATCCTGCTCCGGACGTAGAGTGCCAGTGGACTGCAATGGGTACATAGAGCCGACAAACACACACACAGCAGGACTTAGTTTAGTGATATTCTGTGTGTAGGAAATGAAGGAAAATGATATCCACAAAGCCTTTGGGACACTTACAGCAACACTCTCATCTTCAGGAAAGTTCACTCCGTTCTTGTGTTCTGTGTGAACCAAACAGATAAGGATTAGAATTTAAATCCACTGAAACTCCACTCGTAATCATACACTGTATGTACATGAATGAATGAATATACCTATACATAAATGCCATGAATCATTCTGATAGCATGATGTTTCATTAAATAGTGTTTGTGACCTTTTGAGGTTATTAATATTTTTGTTATACCATAAATCATAAATATGTGTAATCCAAACTTCAGAACATTAGAAAATGTGTATATTGCTACGTCTCTTTTTCTATCTATAGATTATCTATCTATAGTACTGTACTATAAAATACAGGAAATTCTGCAGTGTTCTTGATTTTCAAAGACATGGTTAATCCTTAATCCTTTACCATTTTGCATACATTAAAAGTATATCCTCTTTCTCTCACTTCTACCACCATTGACATTTAATGTCTATTTAATATATGTGGTGGAAGTTAAAGGCTTGATATATAGTTTTCTCAGTAACACAAAAAATTAAGACAATTCCAGTTTTCAATTTGTTTAAGTGTGAATTTTTTTTCCCTTTTCTGACGTTATATTTCCTGCATTGTGCAATAACAAATTTGATCAATATAAAATGGGCAGCCCTGCTAATAAGTGTCTGCACTATGAACTGATATTCTGTAATATTCACAGTGACACGACTGACCCTCCTGCTGTAGTATTTTGAGCCCCTCCTGTGCCTCAGTGTGCAGGTCCTCCAGGTACTGTGGTCTGCTGCCTTCAATGAAAACATTCTCCTGGTAGTGCTCAGAGGTTGTGTAATGGACAGCCAACCTTTTCTGGTCCTCAGTCCCCTTCAGGCCACCTGTTGGGATAATGGGGGGGGGGGGGGGGGGGACACAGTAAGAAAAACACAATTGACTTAAATGATAAGTAAAAAATATTTACCAATGGATACCAGGTTAACGTTTGACATTCAGTGTCTTCCATGCTTCCCTTCTCATTTATGTTCTTTTTCAAAGTTTTGTCCATTTTTATTCTTTGGATCAAAAAGTCAAGTCAGTTTTTTTATGTGCAAAATCACAGCAAAAGTTAAGGTACTTTTTCCGAAAATATCAGATCTTGACTGTATTCTTTATTTGGATACCAAAATCTCTTGTACGCAAACACTGGATGACAAAGATAGTGAGGAAAAACTGACTTTCACAGGCAAAAACTCTTATAGATCCTTACTCAAGTTGGAAGACTCATCACACTTGATTCTGAATTACATTAGTATTTTCCAGGATATTTATATATTATTTCTAGATAGATAGATAGGTAGGCAGATACTGTAGCTAATGTAGATAGATAGACTTTATTAATCCCAAACTGGGAAATTTACAATTTATAAATGATACTAATACTCATGATACTTATGAGATTTATACCATGATACTCATGATACTAAAATAAATGCCTAAACACTCAATTACCAGATATGGTATCTGCATTATCTGCGACTCTGATGTCGCAAACTCATCAAATCTCCTCAGCCAGGCAGTTTGTTGAGCAGACGTTCCAGCCTGATCAGATTGAGCAGTGAATTATTGCCTAGATAATCTCCTTCACTGGCTGATGGGGGATTAGATAACCTGGATTGTCTGATTTCAAAAATGCCACCAGTCCTCCTACTGGGGGTTCTCCTGTGTTGGTACTGGACCGGTACTGGACCTTACTGTCAGCAGACTGCCACAAAGTCTGGGTACTGACACAAAATTTCAAAATTTGACGATAAACTCAAGCACTAATTGGTTATTAGTGAATACTGGGTGGGCACTGTGGTCTAGTCAACTTTAGGATCTTAGAGTGTTGGATTTAGTAGAAGTGTGAGTCTGATCAAATGCATTTTTAAATTTTGTTCTCATGTTGGAGCTTTAAGGGATGACTATGTTAAATCTATTGATTTAGTATGTGCACAGAAACATGAAATCAGGCTTGTTGAAATCAGGCTTCTCTTTTGACATCTTCCAGTTGTGGGGCTCAGTCTCACCTGGTCAGATAACTGAAGTACACACTCAACAGGCTTGTGGGTGTAAAATAAGACACTTTACTCTTCTACTGCCACATTCACACATATAAGTAAGCCCAGAACCTAATGCCCAGAACCTTACAGTCGCACAGAGGCAAGTACATATTGTTCACTTTTATCTACCACTTATGATTCAAGTGGTAGATAAATAGCAGCAGAAGAGTAGATTCTGCTGATCCCTGCAGGAGATTTAGGGGTTTTGGGTAATGATCACCATTATAAGTCAATTAAGCCCTTTATCTCAAGAGAGAGGAGGTCCAAATTGCCCTGAGCACTAATTCTTGTATGTGTCTATACTTGTGCCATCGAGTGTCCAGCAATTATCCAGCAGAAAACAAGAAAATCATTGACAAAATATCTATGATTTTAACCACAATGCAAACATTTTAGGATATGTTACATAATAGAAAATGATAAGCTTGATGGCATGTCAATCAAAGGGACTTAAAAAAGTATTATTTTCCCATTAACCAGCTTTCATTCAGTCTGCATCCTGAAGTCAAAGCTTGTCGTATTCGTCCATATGAGTCAGCACTCACCCTTCTTGAAGACAGACAGCAGAAGGTGGATGTTCTTCCTCAGGTAGACCACCATGTCTATGCTAGTGCAATGGCAGGTAATAAATCAAAATAGTATGGGAAAAGCAAAGCAGCATTCCAACATTTCCTCTTTCCAATCGTGGTGAAAAAAAAATCTAGTGTACAAAAAAGATTCAAATGAGCTTTAAAACACGAAAAAGTGTAACTACATTTCCTGTGAGTGAGGAGACTCCTCCATCTGCAGACTGGAATGACTCTAGAAAAACAAGTCCACAATAAGATCTCCCTCCAAGCAAGCAGCCTGTCCCAGCTGCCTTATCCAGGAGTCTAATACACTCATCCCTTCCCCCTCTGCTCTCTCTCCCCACTCTAACTGGCTCTCTTCATTGTCAAATTAAGAACCCCCCATCAGCAAAACTGCTGTCAAAGTTTAGCTTTTAGGAACCATCCACCCCCACTCCACTCAATATAGACTGACACGTGTGATTGTGTGTATGCGCTTACACCACACACGTCTGCCCCAAGTAAAAACAAAGAATGAGCACATTTTAGGGCCTGCAGAGATAAAACCATATAGAGAAGTAATAATTGGGGAAAAATCTCACCTACAGTAAAACAAAGGTTTTTGCTTCCTCAGCCACTATAAAAACTGCAACGAATAGAGAACAAGATGGATTCCATCAGGTATCAGGAAATTCCAGAAGAAAACATATCACCATCTGTGAGGAAGCTGAAGCTTGGACATCACTTCATGTTCAAAAACACAACAATTCCTTGATTTCAGAAGAAGACCTGGATCATTTTAAAGTGGCTGTCACAGTGCCTGACATAAATCATGTAAAAAATCTCTTGTGGGGTTTGAATGCGATTGCTGCAGTACATAAACCAGCTTATATTCCTGAAGTGGAGGATTTGTCCATGAGGAACAGGCCGCAATTCTTCAGGAATGCTGCCAGAAGCTGGTGTCTGGCTGTGAATGATTTAGGCCGTCAAAGGTAAAGGGTCTCTACCAACTACTAGAGGCTACTTGGTGATTTAGGGACAGATAGCAATAGAAACTAGCTATGATATATTTGTGAAAAACACTTGTAATAACTGGTGCATTGAGCTGAGCTTGTATTGGGTATTGTGTTGTGTATAATCTGTTTATTCCAAACATCTGATATGTATTTTACCCGTTCATAAATTATACATGTAGTTATGTTGTTGTCCTTAATAACAGCCTTCAGCATCACACATCTGTCTGACAGTCTGTCTCATTATCAAAGAGCTCCTGGGGCCACATTTCGACAGTAGAGGTTGTGTCCTCTTTGTGAAAGTCTAAACAACCACAAACTATGATGTCTATTCTAAATCCCTGCATCACTGGTAGCTTCCTTCCCCCTGCCTCAGACAATTTCTCCTCCCTCACATCTTCCTTTGTCTTTGCCTTTCTCCTTCTGTCTGCCCCTTTGCCTGAAAGTCACAGAGGTCTGGTAAGAGTTATAAATAGCTGGCACAGCCTCACGTCTTCACTGCAGCGCCAATGGCACTGTTTGTGTGTGTGTGTTGGGAAAGAGACCTATGTGCCTACTAATGTTTCCTGACAAACTGCGAAGGGTATGAAATACAATGCCTCAATGAGAGACTAAAATAAAGGCTGATTCCAATCCAAAAAAGCAACAAATGTCACCTTCCCACATTGTTTCCCTTCTAGACAATCAGCATTTTTCTCCACTTTCACTCTGAATGGGTGATAAGTCCCAATAAAGTGGCACAGCAGGGGGCTACAGCTGGCTCGTTCACTCCGACCAACTGGAGGGTGGTAAGACAATTAACTTCATCCGTAAACACCCACCATCCCTCCTCATACAGCAACAGGACAGAAGTCCAGGTGCTTAAAGTTGGGGTGGGAACACCAAAACGCTCCAGTGAAGGAACCTGTTCCGGGTTAGACTGCCTTTCTGGTGGTGCTGCTGCTGCTTCAGCTTCAGGTCAAGCAGAAGCTGGAATCAAACGAGGCCTTCAGGAGAGCAGCTTTAAACACGGGACTCATGCCAAAGGATTAACTATGCTGGTGGCTTAACCTGTCACACTTTTTACCTGACACAGCTTGTCTCCTGATATTTTTTCCCTCTTTCATCCCTTCTCATGTCAGCCTCAAGTGTCCCTCAAGCAAATGAATGTCTACCCTAACTTTCTGTATGCCAGTCTGGGATGTATGTGAGCTTAAATGCAAATGAAAAACACTTGTTTTCTACTGATATGATGCTTTAAGTTGCAAAACACTCCCATCCGTTACTCACAAATAAATTACTTCCACACCCAGTCCCTTCAGTACAGACCTGCACTAAGAGCCAATGTTGGGGTTGTGAAACCCAGCCTGCATACTCTCCCCTGCTGTGATCTAAGATCCCTCATATCAATATTCATTAGAAGGCCCAAAGAGACACCATCTGGTCTTGGGGGAGAGGGCAGAAGGGAGAGAAGGGCTTCAAATACCTTTGATTCAGCACGTATAATGTGCCATTCCTCTACATAAGCAAAATCAGTGTGCTATAATAGAGGAAACGTTGTTGTTAATGCTAATGTTGAGTTCTAAAAGGGTCACATAGTGATTGTAAGAAGGTGGGAACCACCTATATTAAATGTTAGAGTGGTACATAATAATTTTATTCTATTTAGGATTCTGTACTTTTTCTGGTAGTTCAGAAGCTGTTTTACAGCATTCATTTTTATTATTTGTTTCAGATTAATAGACAACAACCAACCTTTATTTTTTAATGAAAGGCCAGTGAATCAGTTGAACCTGATCACACACAGAACTCGCGTCTCTGAGGAAGGATCATAGAGGTAATTGTTGCATTTACAAAGACATTTAAATCTTTGCTCCACAGATGCTGCATTAACTTGAGCTAATACGAGGCTCATCTGATGAAGACATTTACCGTAGAAACACAGAGCTGACGTCAGATTTAAAAGCAGTTAAAACCAATACGACTCCCAGATGACAGTCCAAGTACAAACTTCTAACACTCATATATATATATATATATATATATATATATATATATATATATATATATATATATATATATATATATATATATATATATATATGTCCCCATTTAAATGTCCCCATCTAAACCCTCCTTTGCTCAGTCTCTGGCGAGCTTGAAGAAGGCCACTGCGCATGAGGTGAGCTCCATTACAGATTTGTTTAGAAAAGAGCTGAGGTGCTAGCAAATCCAATGAAAAGACAGTTAGCCGTTAGGGGTTTTTTTTCACACCAGATAAGCAGTAGGGGTTTTATCAGTTCCTTGATGAGGGACAATTTTCATTTCTAGATTGTTGCACATTTGATGCCATAGTGAATAGATGCAGGAGGAGAACAATACAGGGAGGATTTGTGAAAATACATGACCCTGCCCATCCTACTGGTGGAAAATGTCACGCAGTGCAACAGCGTGACTCATGGGTGTGTTTTCGACTGTTTTGGACAGCAATGAAGCATCACGTCACAGATTCCTCCTATACACAGATGACACGGGAATCAGTCATCACTGCTTGTGGTAAAACTGAAAACCTTATACTTAAAGATGATCCTAGAGAACGTCTTTACTGAAACCGTTTGATGACCAGCATACATCCACGTTTCTCTCTCCATCCCGATAAGCGGAGGTAATGAAACTGCCAGAGCACAGGAAGAGAGGGTTAAATTGTGACCAGAAATATATCTCCAATCCCCCAGGACACAACCACACACACAACCACACACTCACTCACACACACACACGCACGCACGCACGCACGCACGCACGCACACACACACACACACACACACACACACACACACACACACACACACACAGACACGCACACACGCATGCACGTAAACGTCGTTATTCAGCTCGTTTCTACTTCCCTGATTTGTATTCTATGGCTGCTGCGGTGGACTTGAGTTATGAGTCTCCCTACACAGAGTGGTGTTGTATTAACTCAGTTGTACGTGTGTGTGTGTGTGTGTGTGTGTGTGTGTGTGTGTGTGTGTGTGTGTGTGTGTGTGTGCGTGCGTGCGTGTGTGTGTGTGTGTGTGTGTGTGTGTATGTTTTGGGGGGTAGGAGGGGGTGGGGGCCTTTTGCACATATCTATGGGAATATTTCATGTATCTTGCTTTAATATCAGGCACTGCACCTTCTGTCCAGGTGGTCTGAACAGAATGAAATATGAGCTGTGAGGTTAGACTTCATCTTTTGATCTATTTGAGTGAATAGTTGTGCCAGGAGAATAAGCACATTGCATGTAAAATATAAAACTGGTTCTATCGGAATCTTTTGCTAATGAGAGAATAAAAACCTCAGTGGAGACGGGAAGGCCAGTTTGAAAGTAGTGAGACAGAGGGAGAAGGGTGCAGGTTAAGGGAAGGATATAAATCACTGACTGCAGCACATATCACTTCCAATGAAACACATGAATTTCTGATTTCCTCTGGGTGGCTTGACCAAGAGATAAAAAGAATAAGAAGGGAGGAGAGTGGGGTGAAAAGGATGAAGGGGCAAAGGAGAAAATACAAACTAAGCAAGTTATATTACTTCATTTCATAAAATCTGCAAACATTTTGAACCCACATTTATGCGGCAGGTACATACTGGGAAGTTCAGTTTTAATTGCAAACATTTATGGTGAATACAGATTTGGTAAAACCAGTCTTTAACACATACATACGTGAATTTCATCTGACTTCCTTTAGAAATATTAATGCTGTTAAGCTGTGGGATCCAGGAAAAACAGAATTAACCCAGTGCTGCTCAAGTACTGCCTGCGTGTTTGCTGCAGCTGCTTAGCCCAAAGCTAGGCTAAGCAGCTGCAGCATTTAAGGTGCTAAAAAATAGTCATAGTCCTTCTTTTGTAATTTTCTCTCTTGCTCCTTACAGTTTTCACTCTCTCTATCTGATTTGGGAATTGTGCATATTTTTTTTCCTCAAGGGGCATGAACTGTTTTTTGCTCCCTGTTGTTCCAAATTCAAATATGTCTGCAACCCTAAATAAAAACCCTGTGAGTTCAGATTCAGACGTTTCCCAGCAGAGACTGGGCTGTTTGTTACATTCATCTACAGTCAGAACAAGACAGTAAATCTAAATTTTTTTCAGTTGGCATGCGATAGAAGGATGGGAGTCCCCCGAATTATCCTGGTAAATGAGATTATAAAGAAACATACAGGCCTCCAAGCACAACTAGTCTGAAAGAAGACAGATATAGAAAATACCCCAAATCTGTCAAAATGTCATTCTGGTTCCAATTCAGAGATTCAAAGACAAAAATTGCACAAGTACTTATATGTAGATGCATTTACTTTAGACAAAGATCCTTTCAAAGGTGTTTTTTTGTTAAATGTAGTCAATTAGTAACATAACTTTCCCCCAAAATAATGGTAAGAGGTAGAAATAGAAAAAGTCACTAATGCAGTAACTTAATTAAGAACACAATTCCGAAATGGTCTCATTTTATATGATTATTGATGTAATGAGAAATCTATTGAGTCGTTGTCCACTGTATTAGACCAGGAGAGGACAGACAACTAATCACTTTGTGGGAAATCCCGAATATTCAGAGTTTGAACTGGCAGGAACTCAAAAACTGGAGAGTCTCACCGTATATAGCTTTACAAATTTGGGTTAACAGAAATCATCAGTGAAAGTGTAATAGTCTGGCATTTGGGGAAACATGCTTATTGAAATTAAGAGTTTGACTTATTTTAAGAGATTCTAATTTCTGATATATGTCCATAATTATGACAGACAGAGCAAGCAATTTGACTTCCTTAGCTTAGTTTAGCTTAAGGCTGGAAACTGAGACACAGCCATCCTGACTTTGTCCATAGAAGCAAAAATCCAGGTACCATGGCCTTTCTTCCTTAAACTGTATTTTAATGCCAGAAGACAAACTAAAACACTGTTTATCTCTCCACCAGCAGACTATCGCCATTAAACAACCGCTGAGATAAGGAAATCTGTGTTTCTCATTCAGCAGAAACTCCCAACCAGTTTGACATCTTTTGGCCACTACAATGACACTGAGCCACAGCCCGACTCGTCTCGCTGAACCAGAATGTATATCTGCATCTGAATTTCCTTTTAACCAAAATGTCATGAGTTCATCCTCCCCTGAAAGTGGTAGAGATTGTGAAAGTTTCCAGACACACATCTCAGACAATCATGCCGTGTTCTTTTCTGTACATAGACGCCATTGATTGGATTAAACTTGTGATTCAGAAACAGGAGACAGATATGGGAGCTGTTTAACAATGGGAAATACTAAATTATGCTTTCAGGATGAAGTGGCCCCTCTGTCACCAGGAACATATGCTTTCACTTAATATCTAGTGTGCTCATAAAAAGTGAGGATAAGTGTGTACATAAAACTCACATGTAGACATTGTTAATGCTGAGTAGTGAGGTACCAGTGAGGAGAACAGCTTTAAGTTTATTTGACTGCATGTCATCTGAATCACACCAAACGCATTAGGCTTGAACAAATGCGCCCTGTTTTTAAGACAACACGTATGTAACATGCACATGAGCGCACAGACAGTGAGATTACTAGCTTGTTCATTACTGATGAGAAAGGGACACAATGTGTGTATGTGAGTCAGAGACATGTAGAGAATGAGAGGTGTGTGTGTTTTCCTGTGGAAGTATCTCATGCCCACGGAAAATAGCACTTCGTTCTGCTCATGAAACACTTTCAGTATTGCCCTCCTTCAGTGAAATCCCGTTATGCACAGTGAATGAATTAAGCCTCCCTTTAGTAAACAGGTCCAACGCATTTTGACTAATCATTTTGAAACACTTATAAATCTGCATGAAAAAGAAACAAGTGTGTTTGTGGAAATCTGCTTCAGAGGGAGTCACCAAGGCCTCGATCTGCCAAACACTTCATGTTCATCACATAACTAAAAGTTTGAGCTGAAAGATAATAAAATGTCAGAGGAGAACTGAAAAATGTGGTTACAAATTACACACATCATTTCATCAATAGTACAAATAAGAACAAAACAAAAAAACATTTGGCTAGTGCAGTTAATTTACTATTTCAGAAACTGAAATGAATCTAATAAGTGGTGTGATGGGTTTTGGTCTTTGTGTGTCCTGAATCCCTCACCCACGAGTCAAATAACATTTCATTCCTAGTGGTATCTGACGTTTGGTGATCACATCACAAACTTACAAACACTCTATGTTTTCTTTCTTTTTGCATGCTTGCAATCGCAAATGAGTTGTGATTCATTTAAATTAGTTGTCCTAAGTCAACACTCGACACGAAAATGAACGGCAAAAAAAAACTCTCATGCTTTATTTAGGACCAGAGTGCTATGCCGACTAACCAAAATTACATGCTGTCAGAAACATCCTGTCATTTAGAGTGAGACAACAGACGTTCATGCTGCTAAAGGGCATTAGAGGACAGGATAGAGGAAGGAGGTCACGCCCCCGTCCCCCGTAACGCTAGTGCAACAGGTCAGAACACGATTCTACAGGTGGAAAATTGATCCATCCATCCATTTTCTTGTAGACGAGACACTTGTAAGCGTCTTGTCTACGGCTGCTTTTACACCTCACAGGTCACGGTTATTGCTGGAGTCAATCTCTACTTGCTATGGGTTTCTCGGTACACCCCGGACGCCTTGCGGGGCGACGCGATCACAACGTAAATAGGCCAAGTTAAGGCAAACAGCTCTGCTTTGAAAGTATTCATAGCCTGATGTCAAGAAGTGGGCGAGCAATGATGATTGTCTTCATATGGACACAGGGTTTGAATCTGAAGCAGAGACAAATTAAAACCCAGCCATGCTTGCTGACATGAAAAGAGAGTGCCTAACCCAACAGAAGTCAAATGGTTCAGACGAGCCTTGCCAGAGGGATAATGGAATATGGAATGTCACACCCTGTATTGGAAAATAGCAGGGAAATATGGTTGCAGCCCTGTCATGGAATTATATGGAGCCCTGAACAATGTGTTCCTCCCTTTCTCTCCACCTTTATACCAGATACTAAAGTCACCTTTTTGCTCTGCTTCCCTGAATCTGTTATCACTTTAAACTTCACCTTTTAACTTCACCTAAATCTACTTTCCACACTCAAAGGCAAGCAGTCCAAGTAGATCTTAAAGCATGTACAGCACATGCAAAAATCTCTCAGCTGGAATGCAGGGAGATAAATAACCAGCCAGCAATCCAAGGTCAAGAGATAAACGCATTGAAGAGATGAAGCAGAACATTTGAGGGGATGAAACAGAGTAAAAGGAAGATTAGGTGTGATTTAGGGATGCAAAATACATCGTTTCAGCATCAACATTGCAACATACCCTAAACTGAAAGCCTGTGGAACATCCACAGTCACATTGCTCAACATGCAAAGTTTATTATCAAATGTGCTGTACTTTCCAAAATACCTCTCCATCTGTTCTCTCTTTAGACGGTTACATATATGAACATAAGAGTGGAGGGGTGGCAGAGGACCATACCAACTGTAGCAGAAAATGATGTGTGTGTGTGTGTGTGTGTGTGTGTGTGTGGTGGGGGGGGTCGGGGTTTCAAAATACTGGTGATTATCCATGGATAACATTCTGGTGAGAAGTCTTTCATTTTTTCACGTTACAATTTGCTCGACGGTGCATGAATATCTCACAATGACACCCTTCCCCCCCATGTTGTTTGGACTCCAGGTCACCCTGACATCCAAAAACAATAAGACAATGAGCCAGTGTGTTCATTCTCCCTGCTCATAAGAAGGTAATCTGAAACATCTGCACCAGCTGTACTCCATGACTTCATTAAACCTCTAAAGGATTCTAGAATGAAAGGATGATGGTGCAAATATAGAGAGAGGGTGTGTGTTCGGTTTGTGTGTGCTTGATTCCCTCTGCATGTCTGACCACCTGTGGACGCAGCAAAGCCAGTTCATAGAGAGCTAATCCACCGCAGCCTCCGTCCCAGTGATCACGTGACCAGACGGATAAGCATTTGTGTCACTTTGAACCCTGACATCAAAAATGCGCATTCAAAATGCACAAGGTTAAATGAGTTTTAAAATTCTCTGTAGTTCTCTGCTTATCTTTCACATTGTAGTAAATTTATATCTGAATTTTAAACTGAACAAATTACACAATCAGTAAACATTACCTTGGACTTAAAGAAATGGCTTTATATCACATATCTGGATACATTAACATCCTCTCTGTGATAAGAGTAAATGTAAAGCTGGAGAAACATGAACACAGCCACAATGACCTCGACCAAAAATCTGGACAAAACACAGCAGTCCTTGTGAAACTCTCTGTCGGTTCTCATCATAAACAGCCTCATCAAGGACACAAGCAGGTTTTCTGGTTTGTAACACGGCTATAACCACAGACATGACACACAATTCATGAGCAGAGTGACGATTTAGTCACTGAGTTCATCCACAGGATGAAGCTTCCACACGTATAATCTGCATTACTACAGCACAGATACACCCCGTACTCTTTACTTGTTTTTTTCGTTTAGTCCATACAGCATTGTGTGACACAAAATAATTAGAATCATTTAAAAAAAAAAAAAACAGCAGTTGAGCCTCATTTCATCAAAGCTGGCTAGGGTATGAGGAAACAGCCCGGAGTATAGAAATACATTCAAAACTGCAATCACCTGAATAAACCAGCCAAGAATGTAGCAGTCAATGCACAGAGACGTCTGATGCTTTGATAAGAGAGGTTGTTTGACTGCCCGGTCTGGTTCACCAAGTGCAGCAATACCATTCAAATACTTGGTTCACTGGGATGAAAACCAGCAGAATCAAGACAAACCTCAGCCAGGAAAACAGGAGAGACAGAACTGAACCGTGGAGCAAATTATAAGTGATAATTTGTGAAAAATAGCTGCAATTCGCCACTTGAAAGTAAATGCAACAGAACTTAAGCACAGACGTCTATTAAGAATTGAAAAGTCACGGTCTGGCTGTTGTTTGGTTCCTGCTGATGTTGGCCATATTCATGTCTGTCTCATGTCACAAGTAGACAAATGCATCTGGTAATATTCTAATGCACCAACTCCAACTAATGGCCATTAACCATGGCATAATGAAAGGGTTCCATCAGTATCTCTTCATCAGATGCTGATGGAGCTTGTAACATTTGTGTCGCATTCATGTTTAACGCTGATGTAGCATGCAACAGTTTATGCACATTTCTGTAAAAAGACCACAACTTAAAGTCAATATGTTGCAAATGTTAACCATTTTTTGGACTTTGGATGCAGTCCTGAATTTTTATGTACTAAGCTGTAGACTGTCAGTCAAGCTAATGGTGAATAAACCAAGCCAACAATAAAAGTGAGAAAGAGAGGTGCATTGAATGCTTGATCCTCAACTGTTTATGTGAGCAAAATACAAAGACGGTGAGAAGATGATAAATATGCCATCGTCGCCATCCTGGTGCTGGTTGTCCTACATCACTTTGCTTTATTTTGGTCTGTTCCAACTTGTGAGTGAAATGTCTCACCAACAATGTTCACCATCTAATTATTACATTTGTCTATCTGGTGTTTGTTGCTTCTTGAATACAGTGTTTACTGAGAACAGCTTCCGCTTCAGCTGAAAATGATTGTTGAATTCAGACTTCACTAAAATTCAATGCTGTGGATAAAAAAGAAGAAGCAATGAATTGAAAGATGAATAACAATCTCTGTAGAGAGGGAGGGAAAAAGTCGAGTGATAATTCTTTGCTGACCTCTTCCATACATGCAGTGAATGTATCCACAATTATCATAAAAAACAGGCTAAAGTTGATAACTGTCAGTGAACCTGTTTCCACAATCTAAAGGATCAGAACTCTACCATTAAAAACCAGTGATAATGAGGTACAACATGGAATTTACTTAATAATACAACAATAAAAATACTGGGAAAGGACAGAAAAAACAAAGAATCACACAAGAAAAAGAATGTTCAGTTGTTTTCAGTGGGGGAATATTATCTACAATCTGTGAACATCATTGTGAAGCCGTGTGAAACCTGTTTGGTGGTTGGTGTTGTTCTAGGAGCTGTTCCCAGAGACAGTGAGCACTGTGGGACAGGCCAAGTTGTTTTCCACTGCAGGTATAGCGGACTGACAATAACAACTCACAGAGCCATGTAAAAACATCCACAGGATGACACACACACACGGACACAAATACACTCTGGCACAGAGGAAAACTGGCAGAAAAAGTGTATTCAGTTTATCTTATTCATTTCTAAGTGGAAAACAAGTCACGGGAAAACAACAGAAACACTTTCACCCACATTCAACCCTCATCTGCACACTTGTGCAATAAACAGGATGTCTTTAAGCTGACTCAGGGACAAATAGAATGGGAATATAGTCACTCTACATCTAAAAAAGCTTATCCTTTGTGGGAATATAAATCTTTTAGCTTCTGAAGTTGATCATATTCAATTCCAAGTCACAAACATAAACAGAGGGGAATGCCTCAGTAAACAGCCAGCAGTCCCTTAAAATTAAATTAAACCCTGATGCAAATTCTTACAAGACATGTGCATCACCAGAACACGTAAAAGAGAGTAATGGATCCATCTCTTTATCTGACTCTGCTTCTGAGTATAACTGTCTCCACTCTTTTGCCAGTTAATTCATGCATTCATTGGTAAAAATGAAAAATAAAAATCACTTTATCAGGGTTTAACCTTATCTTTGTTTATGGATCATGGTATTCCAACATGTAGTTAACCTGACAGAAACTGTCCCAATACACTTCTATAATGTCCAAAAATGTAGAGAATCAATTTATGAGTCGACTAAATTCAAATTGACCCTCTTCCTCATTGCATGCCCAACATTTCTATCATGTCACATCAAAATCCAAAATTCCGAGGGTCCTTTGGGTGAAAACCCAACAAGTTTCATGCAAAATGGTTTGGTGTAAGACTGCTAAAAAAAAAAAAAAGTGATGCCAACAAACAGACGACCCCTTCTGGTGAGGTAATAGAATTTTGCTTTCATAACAGTCTGTCCTCTTCACGATTACCCTGATTTATTCCTCTCACCTGTCTGAAATTTCTCCTGACGTCCAAATGGCCAGAAGCCTTTAGGTTTTTCCCGGTTGGAGCTCGGCGATGAAAGAGCAGAGAAGCTTCTCTCTGTGTGCACCTTCTTCCTCGTCTGGACACTGTTACCCATTTCAGGGCTGTCCTGAGGCCCCTAGAGTGGGTCCATCATCTTGTCATCTTCTAAAGTCTACTTTTCTTTAAGTCCTTCTCACTCCCCAGCATGAAAACACACCCTGAGTCAAAGTCAGACACACTCCTGAGTCTGTGATGTCAATCCTGCTGATTCAGAGCTGATAACACACACACACACACACACACACACACACACACACACACACACACACACACACACACACACACACACACACACACACACACACACACACACACACACACACACACGACAGTCTAGTGTAAGATGTCTACAGACCCACTACCCACTAACACTGTTCTTACAAACAACCAAACACAAACACAAACACACCAGAAATACAACCCAGATCAAGTCTCCAACACACAGCCCTCTGCATCCAGCTGCTGTAGCACCGTTAGCATCCAATGATGACAAGCTCACTACCAAGCGAGTGTGTCTACGGATGTGATGGTGTGTGTGTGTGTGTGTGTGTGTGTGTGCGTGCAAGTGCCCCTCCCACTCTCTGCCTATGTGATAGCAGAGCTCCAGAGCCTCCCTTTCACACAGATGAGAGCATGGAGTACTAGAGATGGCTGAACACACACACACACACACACACACACACACACACACACACACACACACACACACACACACACACACACACACACACACACACACACGATTCTGTTAATAACCTCTGTAAACAAGCAGTGATCTGTTGTCTTTATTCCAAACCAGAGTAACTCCAGATGACAAAATCCATGAAAGGTAATGGAGGAAACGCATCAGAGGTTTTTGTCCTTATAATACATTATGCCATTTCACAACATGCAATCATCCTTCATATTGGTTTTTATCTGAAACAGTATCAGATTAATTCCAATAAACATTGTATGTATATGTTCACTAAACTGCCATATTTATTCCAAAAAAGTTATCATCTTCATACAGACCAACAGATGGCCTTAAGTAACATTTAATACAGAAGAGACATCCCATCCGAAGCAAAGGAAAGCCTTTTTCAGAAGAAGATCACATTTTTCTGCAATCACACAGCTGCTAAAGACAGTAATGGAAGTCAGATCAGAACCACCCCAAGGAGAGGGAACAGCTATTTTACCCCAAGTTTGGACAAATCAACGCCTGGTTAGTGATGACATCACTCCGGCTGCGCTTCAAAGAAACACACATGTTGGAGTTGGAGGGGTGAGTTACAGGATAAGGATACTGGGGGGGTTTCGGTAAATGTGAAGAAGCAAATATTTATATATACTAGTTTTCATTGTGATTATAATCTTTCTCACTCCTTGTGTTCTATTTCTTGTTTTCTGTCATTTCATTCTGTAACACATTGTGAGTCTTGAATGCCCCCCTGATTACTGTGACATCTCATTGGAGTATTTTTTACAGGGAGAATGGCGTCACTAAATGCTGGACATGCCACTCCCAGAAGATGTGGATCAATAGCATCCAGAACTAGGTCACACAAACACGTAGAGGAAAAAGAAAACGGATAAAAACCATCAGCTTGACGAACGCAGAAAACTGAGACTCCTTTTTGTTAACAACTAAATGTAGGAAGATGAAGCAAGTGAAATGATGACAAGCAAGAAAATGAAACCACACACACACACACACACACACACACACACACACACACACACACACACACACACACACACACACACACACACACACACACACACACACACACACACACACACACACACACACAGACACACACACATTCATCGTCATGGTCACCCTGATCTTTTTTCTTTCATGGCTCCCACTTCCTCTCTCATGTGAAGGGAACTGAGGGAGGATAAAAAGCCTCCAATAAAACAGCAGATCCACATTCTGTGTGAGTACCAGAGACCATTTACAATCTTTCTTTGTAGGGGAGGAATCGATCTGGCGTGTGAAGAGCAGGATGAGTTAATGGGAATTTAAAATACAAATACAAATGCACAGAGTTGGATATGGCTCATGATTCCTATCGAGTGTAAAATGATACGCGATAAACTGCTCACAAAGATATGCTGCCTGTTAATGCAGCTCTACCAGAACCACACCCATTCCATTTGAGCTGGTGGAGTACTCCTAGGTTCCTCTCATCTGGCATGGTGCTGTGAGGGTGTGCTTGTGTGTTGGATAACGTGCCAAACATGCCCTAGATACATTTAAATAAGTGTGTTTATAGTAGGTGTCATTGTCGAGAGAGAGTAAAAGGGGAAGAGAAAGAGAGAGACACAGAGAGAGAGAGAGAGAGAGAGAGAGAGAGAGAGAGAGAGAGAGAGAGAGAGAGAGAGAGAGAGAGAGAGAGAGAGAGAGAGAGAGAGAGACTGGGTTTATGTGTACGTGTGTGTCTTTGTGTGCACATGTGTGTGTCATTGTGTGTGTACATGTGTGGACGACATTCATGGAGAAGAGTGCTGTGAGGGGAAGTGGTCTTCAGGGTGTTCATCACCAATCTTCCAGAGAGGATGAAGGAATCTCCCTCTCTAAATGCTGCTGTGTGCGCTCTGACAGTTAAGTGTGTACCCGATAATTGGTGTTACGTGATCTGAATAGGTCAAGCTGGCGTACACCTTCATTATCGGCATTTCTTTTCTCAGGATAAACATCAACCAAACCTGCACCGGTCCAGTACTTCCATCTTGTGGCAAGGCACCGGTATCACTGAGCTATACTGTATGTAAAATAGTCCCAACCTAGATTTCTTGTAGACAAGGAGTTTTCAATCTGATCCACCTTTAGTTTCCTGTTGTTTTCTTAATTTTGACTGAATGTAACACAAACTCACTGGGGGATATCCCGTCCTCCTGAGACTCACTCACTGGCAAACACACCGAGGATTGTCGGCCTTTCAATCAACCACATTCGGGTTTTGTGGGCTGCCAGTGAATTTATACAACACATTGCATTTTGAGGTTGGTGTGCAGGAAATCTGTGCCACAGGATTCTCTCCAACCAATCAGCACTTAGCAGTGTTTTCATTCCACAGTTTAGTTTCAGCTCAGCTAATTTGAAACCTCAACTGACAGGATGCAAAAACAAAAGGTACAGATTCAAAATATGATTTAGAACTTTTGAATATGGAAAAAAAAATTGAGTAGATACAATTGAGTTGAGTGACATACAGTCTGTAGTGGAAAATAAAAGTGGACGTGCACCTCCAGTTTAATGAGTGTAACCTACTGGCACAGGAAGCATATGCACATGAAGAGATGTTATATGAGCTAGCTACAGGTAAAGAAAGCGTGTGTGTGTGTGTGTGTGTGTGTGTGTGTGTGTGTATGTGATTGATTGTTGATCTCAAAAATTGATCTTCTTCAAACTTGCCATATGAGATGCTTACAGCCAAAAGCAGTGCAGTAAAATTTAGTGTGATTTGGATGTCCAACAAACTGCATATTAATGATGAACATATAACAAAGTGTAGATCAGGCTCTGTGCAGAAACAGGGGCTGTAACATATCATAAACCATGACTGTGGCGCGTTGCCAAGATGACTGCATCTGGTCCAGAACAGTACATCCAAGTGTTCAAGCGTATTTCTCCAGGGAACAACAGATTAATAGACTGCTATGAACCGGTTTGGAAGCAGGGTTTGAATGCCTCTGTTTGGCTACTATTTGTGTTATTTTGCTCATAACCAAATGAAACAATACAGACTTCTTCCTGGTGATGGAAATTGTGTGCCATGATCCAAATACTTAACAAACTACAACATCTTGCTCCTGTGACTTCCAGCTTTCTAAGCCTTCATTTTGCGTGGGTGTTCAAAGTCACGTGCAAAGGCTTCTTCCTTCCAAAAAGGACAACACATAGCATAGACTACTGCATTGTGCATAACTTAGGCATTAGTGTGATGACCATATGGTTGAAGACATGTCAAAGAAGATGGAAGAAAAACCAATGTTACTGAAATCAGTGAGACATTACTGTTAAAGGATGATGCTCCAGTTCTTCAAATGATGCTGAGGTAAAAACCTACGCAGATTTAAAAAGCAACTTAGTACAGAACTGCAGCAATAATCCGCTACATTCTAAACGCAGTAATTCGCAAGTTAAATCATAAACATAATAAATGGATATTTAAGTTCCCATCTCATCAGAACATACTGTATGATCACACATTTCACTTTGATATAGGACTGACTGAATTCCTCAACTGCTTTGGCATCGTCTCGTCGTTACTCTTCACACGAAAAGTCCACGGGAGCCCACAGCTGGATCAGCCGAACCGCGTTGGACAGGTGTATCTGTTACAACAAGTTATGTAACAGGAGCCTCTCACACGGCCTCCAGGGGAAATCAGTTGTATATCAATCTGTATACAGACTCGCTCCCTCAAGCCCACACTGATGTCTTCCAGCTGCTTCTCTGTAGTAACAAATACACTCCATGTCCTATAAAACAACCCATTAGTTTATTCCATAAACAAGGCCTCTAGATAAAAACTTTGGATGTAGATCACAAGTATTTTTAGTAAACTATGAGCAGGGAGAGTATCTACTATCTAGGTTATATTTTTATCTTCCAAAAAAGTTATTCTGTAAATAATATGACAGTGAAAAACATTTAGAGGCTTCCAGATACGGCATATCTCCCCCAGCTGTCATCCATCATGAACATACACATTTTATAAAACATACTTGGAATACTTTCCAACATGTTCCCATGCAAAATACACGAAATGTGAATTCCTATAGGATAGAAATAGTCAAGCAATCTAATCAGTTATTCTGTCTGACATGCATTTATTGTCTGACATGTAGTCAATCAAATGATCAGAAATCCCATGAATAAGTCATATTTGTCCAAACATTTGATGAGTTCTGATATGATCGAATGATATTTTGAGACCACGTCCAACTTTTCAACTTCCAACCACAACACTTAAAAAAAACAAACCCCCAAAATAGATATTTTATCTAAAAACTAGAAATATATACATATACAAATCCCCTGGATTAGCCAAAGTTCATTTAGTTTTTAAGATCAGAAATGTTTTCAGACAGATGAATGAAGGAACAGATGCAGCGACAGACGTGTACGTTTCTTATTCCAGTCGTCGTTACAGTAAAGACGATGCTCTTAAGGGCTCACAAACATTTTCATGTGTGTGAGCTCTGAGAGTAGTTTCCACAGCAATGTGTTCTTCACGCTTTTGTTTACAAGTGTGGTTTTAGACCTACAGTTATGAATGGGGGCTGGAGATACTCTATCTGCCTCCCCAGGTAAAATTACCCTGTTCATTAAAGTATGTCTTTGTGTACTTTGGAGCGGTGAATGATGTTTTCGGGTACATTGTGTGATGACATTAAAGTTTCAGACTGCACCCTCTGTGCTGCATGTTTGCTCTGCACTCCGTGTGTCCGTCCTGTCTAACTGTATTAAGGTGGCCCTGAGTTGTGGCCTGTAATAGAGCTGACGCTGTGTGCATTCCCTCTGTAATGAGATGTTTGCTCTTCATTTACTCCCATCACTCTGTAATCAACATCAGAGTTTGTGAATCTACACACCCTGAACGGTTTGTGATGTGGCAGCCACAGAACACGCACACACGCACGCACGCACGCACGCACGCACGCACGCACGCACACACACACACACACACACACACACACACACACACACACACACACACCAGGGGTTTAACAATCCAATTAAGAAGAGTATTCGCACATTTGTACTTTTGGAACTTGCTCTCTTACCAAAATGCTGATTTAGCTTGAATGTTATACATTACGTAATTATAAAACATGTCCTATAAAAAATATCAAACTTTGCCTGTCAACAATATGTCTTCTATTTTCAGGCCCTTCATGAAAATAGAAGACAAGTCTTCTTTCTCTGAAAAGCTCTGCATGATGTTTCCAGACTAGCTTTTTGTAGAGAAACCCCTGAACGCGAACACAAGTAAGGGTTACATTTGTAACACAATAAACTATTTTGAAAGAGACGTGTCCACATAATGACTTCACAGATGTAGAAAACAACAAGTACACACATGGAAGCACATGTGGAATCTCAGGGACTGTGTGAATGACCTCACTGCTCAAACAGCCAGCAGGGGAAGATGGGCTCTGCTGGACAAAGCAGGTAGTTGCGGGGGCTCTAAAGCCCATTTGTCTGTGTGTATGTGTGTCAAAAGTGATGTCATGAGCGCTGGGGATTGGTTGGCGCCGCCCTAAGCCCGGCAATATGCTGCTGACACACACAGAGATACCTTCTGATTCAGGGTAACACTTGGACACACACCCTCATACAGTGTTGCAGACGCCCACAAACAACCTTAAACACATGCTGATTACCCAATAATAAGTAGAGGAGACCAACAATCCCACCAAGGAGCTCCAAAGAGGGTATTAAGCAATTTGAGATGCAGATCAAAAACAGTAATATGTGGTAATGAATGGGCAAAGAAACGGAGAACCAGCGAGAGCTGGGCGTGTGTTTGTGCTAAGAAGTTACTCTAATTAAAAAAGCATTGAGAGAGTGTTTCTTAAGAGTCTCCTCAAAGCTGAATGGAGCTTTGTCATTCGCTGTAATCTCTCCTCTCCATCGCATAACTCTAGGCCCAATCTGGCATCCAGGCTGCCACACACACACACACACACACACACACACACACACACACACACACACACAAAAACACACACACACACACACGCACGCACGCACGCACGCACGCACACACACACACACACACACACACACACACACACACACACACACACACACACACAGTACATAGCACTCAGGAATTCTGAATAGTAACACCATTTTTATTGTTACACAACAGAAATCTGTCAATTACAAAACACCTTCAGGACTGGAGTCGTGGATCACTGCGTTCCCTCTCCATGACACATTTGAATCTGTCATGCAGGGGTAACACAGTTGATATTAATGCACGAACATCATATTTGACATGTTTGAACAAAGTGTGGTGGCTCATTGGAGGATTGGTGGCATGATGATGAAATGTTGCAGAATGACTGGTTCAGGATTTCATTGGTTCAGAGCATCCGATCACTAAAAATAATTATTGTCAGGGCAGTTAATTTATGTTCCAGGTTGTCCGCAGTCATTGTGTCTGCTGCAGTAGTTAGCCTAGCCTGGCTAGGTTGCCAAATTACACAAGTGAACACAGTTTACGGATGCTCCTATGATATCTGAGCCATATTTCCACCTCCAGCTTTCACATTTTATTGCATTTGATCCGTTGTTAACTTTAAAATATTAATAGTCATATAAACCAGAGAAAGAGACAATGGCAGTGTGCATGTTTGTGAGATCTGCAGTGTGTGTGTGTCATATTTATGTGTCTTAATAAACGCCTGTGCTTTGTTATGTCAAGACACCCAGGAAGGATTAGTCATAGGAACAGGACAACCGTAATAATAGTTATTGGTAGAAAAACAGGCTTCCCTCACTTTCTGGGGAGGACATAAAGGACCAAAGAATAGACAATCCATACAGCTTGTTCACACACAGGTGGGACAGAAAACACTGGACAGGCATGATGGTTAAATAGGGCACAAATTAGTCTGCAGTGATTATTGCTTTTGTTATGGTAGGAGGTGGTTTGTTTCCCAGACTACCACCAAAAATCAACTGTTTGTGTTGACAGGAGGAAAACTGGACAACATCCAGTCAGTGATTCACAGCTGCACTTTGGGACATTGTGAGCATTAAGTCAAATAGTAGAGTGTTTTCATGTGTTCACTCATAAATCCAATTTTTAACGGATAAATACATCTCTAAGAATGACAACAGTAAGTAACAATAGAACTCTTGATTTATCACAGGAGTGCAATATAGAGCTAAGACCTATTTAAAATGTACCATGAAGTAGAAAATTCATGGTACATGGTTCCCACAAATCCTCTACTCTGGAATTATTAGCCCCACTGCTAGTTAATCTTGGGTTTCAAACAGTGTCACTGTCTGTTAATCACCCAGTAGTAGTAGGTCTCAGTTGGCTCTGTGAAATCACAACATATGGTCAAAAAGGAATTGTGGATGTCTTAACAGGAAGAAGAGTTCAGAACCCAATGGACCAAAAAAGGTCCGAAAGACAGTTGGTGGATAGTTACTACAGTAACACACACACACACACACACACACACACACACACACACACACACACACACACACACACACACACACACACACACACACACACACACACACACACACACACACACACACACACACACACACACACACACACACACACACACACACAGACACGATGACAGAAGAGAATGGGATAGCTTCAGCAGTAAAAAACAAACAAAACAAAAAAACAGGAAATGAGGACTGTGAGTGTGTCACTTTTACTAAACTAAAATGTGCAGCTTGAACCCCAGACAATAACAAAATAACTCTTAACTTTCCATCTTAATCCAAAAGTCAACAAGTTTCTCCAAAACAACCCGACAGACAAAACAAGACAGACTAAAACAGAGGAGTTGTTCAACCGATCTGACAGGAACCGTTCCTGTTGATTCAGACTGAGTTTGTCTATACAATACTTTTAAATATAAATTCTATCTGTAGAGTTTTTGTTGAAAAATGCTGCCTTTGTATTAAATGCTAAAAATTTAGTTTACAAGAGTGAATAGTGAGATACAACCATAAAACTAAAACATGAGCTGATAGATGCTGAAGCGCTCCTTAGACCAATTGGGAACCATTGGGTGAATATTCTCTGTGGATTTGATAATACAAGGAATAGTTTTCACATTTCAGGACAGACCACTGATATAATTGTAGTTTCAATCTTTGCATTTTGTAGAATTCTTCTATTGTCATACCAACAGTTCTTCTGACACGCTAGAGCACTGTCATCCCACTCACCCTTTGGAGCATCATGGTTGTGAAGCCCACTTCTTCCATCCGTCACACCACTACGAGTTTGAGTCAGCCCATTGCTGGTAATCTTTTTCTTCCGACTTCCTTTCAGCCAACTGAAGGCCTGACCGAAGGAGCTTCCCGGCTTTTTCTGCCCACGCTGAGCCCTCGCCTCCCGTGCTAAGATCTCAGTGATGTCCCTGGGCACCAGGTCACCTGTAGACCTCCTCCGGGACATCCTAGAGGTCCTGTGAACTAAAGGCCTCCAAGTGGATCAATGTCTCTCTCTCTCTCTGTTTGGAACAAGTCACGGGTTTTGAAATTGCCCTGCTGTGCAGGGGTTGATGAACCCTTCCGTCCCTCTTTGGCCTCGCTTGGTGTCTCTGTTTTCACTGTCTGTCACCACCTGGGATAACAATGAGATTGGCAGGATGAGTGAGAGAGAGGATGAGAGGGAAAGACAATAAAATAGGGCACAAATGAAGGCCAGAGGGAGGACAGAGTGAAAAATAAAAGGGACAACCGTACAAAGAAAGTGGCAAAATCCATTTAATTAGGGAAGTAAATGCAGTTACAGGATTATTACAGACTGAAGAGGAAAAGACCCGAGACTACAAGGTCACATTGAAGCCTAACTGTTAACAACATATGAACATTCCCATATTGTTCTACTCACTCTTTCCCCCTCTACTCCTCTGCCCATGCAGCTCTACCCCTTTTTTTTTTCTATTCTCTCATTTTTGTATATGTAGGGGAGAAGCCCCAGGGAGGAGAGCTGGATTATTGCAGCGTCTATATGTGTGCAAACGTATGCATATGTGACATGTGGTTCACATCAGCAAGAAAGTGTATATGGGTGAGTTAAAGAAGAGAAAAAGGTTCAGTTTAATATGACACGCAGAAAATAGTTCAAAATGAGTACTTTCTACTTCATAAAAGACACATTTAGAGATCAGCCAGAATGTCTACTCTGCCTTTATCGTATCAGATTAGTGAATGATGTAAAACATTTGCTATAAAATGATCAGACAGAACATAACTGAATGCAACTTACCCTCGAGCGTGCTGTTCTCTCCTCCGCTCCCCTCTTTTCTCTCTCAGTCTGAGAACAGCTTGGCAGACCATGTGTGTGTGTGTGTGTGTGAGTGTGTGTGTGTGTGTGTGTGTATATGTGTGTGTTTAGCAGAGTGAATGAAGGTCCATGCTCTCTTGGTCCCGCCCTCTGTCCGAGAGCCAGCCTCTCCTCCCACCTCTCACAGCGGTGTCAGGAGTTAGCCACACCATTCCAGCGCTGGTTCTTCTCTTCTTCTTCCAGACAGAAGGCATTCACCATTTTATCTGGAGCACTGACTTCACACTTTTCTTCACCGGACCTGCGTGGTTCAATAGTAGTTCCTTCTCCTGCTGCTTGCTTTTCCTTTTCTTCTTTCTACTAGCCTCCTTTCCGGGGATCAGGTGCAGTCACTCGAATCTCCCAAAGCGGGGAGCCCTCTAGGCCACACAACATCATGGAAGTTTGGAATGAATAATGTACACCACGTATTGAAACACAGATCACCATGGACATCGGAATAGAAGATTAAAGCCTGGTACAAGTCTTGTAATACTTTCTCAGGTTATAACAAAGAAAATAAAAAAAATAGAAAATTAAAATAACAAATTAGAAAGATCCCCAAGTAAGTCCTGAGAAATCCAGTGCTGTTAAGGTGGCTGTGAAACCGTGAAGACATTCAACTGTCTTTTGTGAAGATATGAGGGAGTGGCTCTTTTCCTGTCACTATGCAGCCTGCTGGAAACTTGATACACCTTGTTAAACATGACGCTGTTGTAGAAAACACAAAATTATCTTCCATGTGTTTCCTTTAAGTCATGTCCAGTTGTGCTAAACACCATCATACAGGCTCTCTGTGTGTGTGTGTGTGTGTGTGTGTGTGTGTGTGTGTGTGTGTGTGTGTGTGTGTGTGTGTGTGTGTGTGTGTGTGTGTGTGTGTGTGTGTGTGTGTGTGTGTGTGTATGTGGGGGGGGTGGCTGGTTCATCTGGTTTGAACATGGAGGGTAAGAAAGTGGGAGCAAGAAGAAGTAAGGCGGAGGAGGTGTAGCTGCCTTGAGGGAACAGACTGAGGAACACCTGTGATAAAAATCTAGCCTTCTGGTTTATCCTCTGCTTGCGTAATCGTAGCTGTAATACCTGCATTGAATGTATAGCTAAAACAAAAACATAAGAAAAGAAATAAATTTGTTCAAACAATTTCATTCCATATATTTTCCATCTGGGCGACAGTAGTTGATGTAATGAAAAAAACTGTTATAATCACGTCATCCTCGCAGACACGGTCACAAGGTCTGCTTCATCGTTTTCGTCACTGCCTCCTGAGATGAGGCAGCCACGTTACCTGTCTGCTGGGATTTCTCGGTTAACTCTGGTGCGTGACCCGAAGACATGACGGCCAGCATGTGACGCACATGGTCCAGATTTAATGGTGTCTTTACCTGAAGTAGATGATGTGGTCACATATTTCTCTACCTCATAGCAAGCACAAAGAGGAGTACTACACACTCCTAAGTACTAAAGAATTTATACATTTGGAGTTGATTTTCCTAAAAGAGTGCATCGACCTCAAAATCTAACCTGTTTCACATTTTTGACTGAGTGTTGATTCATGACTTCTCTGTACAGTGGGTTTTTTTGGGGGGGTATGTGCATGCGTGGATTAGGGGAACCTGCACTTAATGTGTGTGTCGGGGAGGGGTTATGTGAGTCATAGTTTAGCTCACTCATGACTAACAGATTGAAATGTTTTAATGTTTCCATGGCGATACAATAGAAAACAGCCATGCTCTGTGAGTCTGGGATGGAGCTGTTACAGTCTCTGCATGTGTCTTTACAGTAAAGGTGCAAAATCATTAACCACCAGAACAACACGAGCCTACAGGCCTCCTGCTTTCCCTCCACCTTCTCCTCAAGCTTGACTGTTTTTCGCAGTTTGCATGCATGTGCATGTCTTTTTTACTTTTTGCATGCATTTTGTAAAATCTTTATTTGGATGACAAATTGACAAAGAAAACAACTTTATACTTAATTGGCAAATTAGATAAAAATGGTAACAGGATTTCTGGGCATGTTTTAGAATACATTTACAGTGTTTTCTGTAAAAGGACTTTGGGGGTGCAGGACTTTTTGTTTTCCATAATTTAGGACTATTGAGGCTTCAGGACTCTCCACTCACACCATAATCGGAGGGACTACCAGAGTAACACAAACTTTGTCTGTGTCCTGTGTGTATGCATGTGTGTCAGATGTGACTGAAAGGAGGCTGCAAGCAGGAAATCCATGCTGCCGGCTGGATAAGCCCAGCTCTCTCTGGCCAGCATTATAATTCCCGACCTGCTTTTGTCCTGTCACAGATGCATTTTGTCTGCGCAGACAGAAACACACAACTCTGAAATTACATTACAAAATTCCAAAACAGGTCTCAAATACACTTTTTGTCACTTCTGTTATGTCTTGTATTCATGTTCAGTGACAAGAAATACTTTTTTGAAGAACCAGTCACTGATCAAAAGCTGAACAAAAGTCTCTAAAATTCCATTCCACATGCCTTTCCATGTCCACCTCCTTCTAAAATCAGCAAACTGTGAAATTGTGAGTGGTTGAATGAGAGGTGGAGGAGAAACAGAAAGGGGAACACAGAATGAAGAGTGGCCTGTGGTTTTAGAAGAAGAGGGAGATATTCCAGGTTGATACTCTGTGAACCACAAAGGGGATTCCTCCCTACAACAGAGACAGCTTTGTCTCACCAGCCTGACAGTAAATGCTACAGTCTGTGTTGGCACTGCGTCCTTCCAGAAAAATGACTACGGGAGGAAGAATGAACAAATATATATACCACAGGACTAAAAGAATGAAAAGGGGAGGTTAAACTACATCAACCTTATCACACTTCAGTCCAGTTTTCCCAGTCACTTTTCTCCAATCAGGTTAAGTGACATGTTTCTGAAGAGAGATGAAACCTATAGAAAGAAGAAAATACGGGGTGAATATGGAACTGGAGCACTTTGCTGTCTTGTCAGTTTTATGGTGCCTCTGAGAAAAATTGTGTCCAAGAGTCAAATGACAGAGTCACGAAGCCCAAAGGGCCGTCGTGTTACCAGCTGTTTGTTTCTGACCTTTAACAAACTAATATTCTTAAAACAAAGCATTCTGGAAGAAGGTTTTATTTCATTTCTTTATAATCCACCAACAATGGGCTATATAACAACATTGCCATGTTTACGTCAGTCACTCGTGACTTCTTGATCAAAATGTTGCTCTAACACTCCTTTTAAACGAATATTTTTATAAGCTGTAGAGCTTTGAACTTAAACACTGTGATGTCACAGAGGAACCGGATAAACTGACCTCAGATCATTGTTTCTATTTGTCTGATACTATCTAGAGGAGTAAGCTCGGTGGGATACCCATGTGTGTGTAAACCTGCCATACATCAGCTTTCTGACTGTTATTACATGAATCAAAATTTATTAGCCAATCAGTGTTTGCTTCATCCCGGACAAGTTGACGCTGGTCTGCTGAGGGTTCGACGCCCTCTTGATATATATACATATTTTAGGTAAATCAAGGGAATACTACGTTTTATAAAGGGCCAATGACAGCCACATTGGAGCTTTTACTCAAAGATTAAATTCAAAATAACACAGAGCGATAGAAAACCCCAATGTCCAATGTTTAGACTAATTCTGTCTGTAACGTGGACAGTCCAGCATTCCTCAGAATCCAAGAGCCAAAGCCACAACAAGTCAGAACACACTGTGTATGAGTCCAGTATGTACACACACACACACACACACACACACACACACACACACACACACACACACACACACACACACACACACACACACACACACACACACACACACACACACACACACACACACACACACACACACACTGCAGAAGGTTCATGTTGTGTTTAGTGCTGGTTGTTAAACGGGTTGGTTACTTCATATCTCTAACCTCCATAACATGGATCTCTATTACTTTCAATCCATTGAAATGTGCATTTACATCACTTAATAAAGAACATTAGTGCATCAAATCCATGCTTACTACTTCAAAAATAATATTTGCAAGTATAATAAGTGAAATAATCTTTTGCCTCTTTTTATGGTACTGAAGCTTCGAGTAAGAAAACGCTGCACACGCTATAAGAGTGAACTGCTCCTTTAAAAAATTACATGAAATATTTCTGTAGCAGGGTGTGGTGTGGCCTGTTTGGGTCTGGACAAAAACAGGCCACAACTTTCCATCTATGAATCCAACTATCTCTCTTTTTCATCCTTTGTCTGTCCCTCCCTCCATTTGCAGAGCAACTAACTGCCTGTTTTCATTCTCTCACGGGGGCTGGTTAAATGAGGCGCTGACGTCACAGCCAGGAAACCCGAGGTGACCTCTATTCGTGAAATAACGGGATTGGCACTCACACAACATGTAGTTATGACAGTTGAAAACAGAGTGGTGAATCTCCATTTTCTGAAACAACAGCTATTCAGAGCATGTTTGTGCAGTTTTAGTCCAAAGCTTCAGGACAGGGGACAATTTTTTTGTCTTTGTCATGAAATTTATTTTATTGAACCAAAGTTGTTTTAAGATTTACAATAGTCCCTCACACTGACACCTACAACAGAACACTAAAAAGCATGCACACAGAAGCATCTGCACATATATTGCCGACACACACACACACACACACACACACACACACACACACACACACACGCACGCACGCACGCACGCACACACACACACACACACACACACAAACACAAACAACACAAACACACATTGTCTTGTGTAACAGCAACAACTTGATGCAAACTTTTCCATTTGGATTGAGGTCAAGCTTTGTCCTTTATGACATGTGGTTGTGTGGATGATCCTCTGCTGCTGAGACACAGGTATGACTACAGGAATGATATCATTCATATTTATATCTGGTGTGGTGAGTAATATATTGGTGACCTTTCTGTAGACATGCTGGCATCCTTGAGACTGCACTCAGACATGACAGGATTCAGTGAAATGTAAGCACAGATTACTTTGTTGTATATACGTGCTAACATTTGAAAGTGTAATTAGCATAAAGACAAATCACATGAAAAGATACTTTGAATACAATTTGTTTTCTATGTGTTTGAACAATGCAAAATATTTAGAAATGTTTAGTAACATGTTGATGGGGTTAGATAAGGAGTATTTTGAGTACATGGATGTGTTTCTTCATTGTTCACTGCAGCATTAAAATTAGTCTTATGATGAATATCACAACCATGGGTGCAGGCAATCAATCAAGTACTTCAAAACATGTCAAAAGTTTTTCTTAAACAAGTTCTATATAAAGACATATTCCCTCTAAGTCTCTGACATCCTTCATTCCTTTGGTGAGCCCAGAGTGGTGTTGGTTTATGTCATGGAGAAGACGAACAACCTTCCAGAGCACAAATAAAAAAATCTAACAAATAGGAATAAAAGAAATCAATAAAATCAATAAAAGACACAACTATTAATTCATGTAGACTGTTTGACAAAGTAAGAATGAATTTTTTGCTGGATATGCTCCAAACTTCGTCAGTGGGGATAAAAATGACAGTGACATGTTGGTGCTAAAGGAAACATCAGGAAAGCATCACTCAGAAGGCTTTATCCTCAGAATTGGAAACAAAAATATGGAATTTCATGATAATCCAGTTGTCAGCATGAGAAATTTAGTTGAAGTCAAAAAGGAAGCACTCAACCGATCATCTACCAAGTCAGCATCTCACTGCATTTGTGGGATGAGAAAAAATTATTATAAATCTTTCAGATCTTTATAAGAGGAATAAATAAGAATATACAACCATAAACAAGTTAGTCTAGATCTTTCTCTCACATGAAGTCTCTATTTAAATGTAAAATCCCTATAAGGCTACTAAACATGTCCAGCTGGCCTCATCATAGGCCCAGTTTTCTCTGTGATCCTTGAGGATGAATATCTGATCTCATCTCTGACAACTCATCTCATCTCTCTGTCTCAGTTGCTTACTTCTGTGAGGGCCAACATGAAAACTGGTGGCGATCGCACAACATTGCAAAGGTGATGCAATGAAACACGGCCAGGGCTGAGATGAAGGTCATTCTCAAAACAAAAATGATTTTCAGAACCAAACCAATGTGGGAACATAGCTGCTCTGTCTTTTTTCTAAAGGAAAACATGGACGTCATCTTTAAACAGACAACACGTACTTAATTCATAGGAGTGGAAAAACACATTGAAGAAGGGACACAAGGTCAATTCTTTATTAGATTAAGTGATCCCATTGGACTTTGGGAAGCCAGCTGGTGCCAACACTGGGTGGTTGGTGATGGTAAGAAGATGGTGGCTGTCAAATTTTAAACAGAGGCTCTCTCTTTAAAATAAACATCTGAGGACATCTAAGTCATTAAACCACACTTAGCCATAGTGTAACACTGTTTTATAATCCACAGCATGACAGATAACAGAGAACAAAGGAAACACTCACAACCCCAAGACAACTGCAAAAAAAAAAAAAAAAGCAATGTTCTCATCAACAAAAGTAAAGAGCTGCCAAAGTTCCCCTGAGCAATTCTCTTTATCTCTTCTGCCAGGAGTTGAGGACTGGTTGTATTGAGAAGCAGTCATGATTAACTGGCAATGGGTGATGGATCATGCTTTAGACAAAACAATAATTATTTTTCCTCAAAAATAAGTAATGTTATAATTGTCTTCTAAAATATTTTTTAAATAAAACACCTAGAGTAACAGATTTCTGCTATTCCATCCAGTATTTTTATTATTATTACTATTATTTTTTTTAATTATTATTACTATTCAAAGAAAGATCATCACTGTTTCAAATCCATGTTAGTCCAAATGTGAATAAAACCAGAAGTCCAACAAGAACTCAGTTAACTATATGGAATGTTTTCAGATAAAGATCATGAGCTCATTTCTCCAAAATATTTCTGGGAAATGTTTTTAATTGCAAATAATTTATAATAAATCCTCAAATCATGTGTCTGATGTCAGAATATAAATAAGACTGCAAAACATGTTGTGCAGGAATGTAATAATACGGATTTATTCATTTGTGTCAATAAAAACAAAAAGAATTCCCAGTTCACTGTAGTGTGAGGCTTTCCAACATATTTTATGAAACCAAGAGTTGGAAAGAAAAGGGAGGCAGGAAGAAGAGGACAACTCACTGACCGGATGCTCTGGTGATTTTGGACAGTGAGTTAATGCTCAGCATATGCTTCAACTCAGCGGGACATTTAGTCCTCAAACACAGCATCCCTTACAATATTAAACTGTGTTACTCCACACCTCCACACACACGCACACGCACGCACGCACGCACGCACGCACGCACGCACGCACACACACACACACACACACACACACACACACACACACACACACAGATGAGCTCCGCAGTCCATATCAAGGAAAGGATTGAAAAGATATGATTTCATGGCAGGTGAATTACGGAGGGTCTTACAGTCTCTTCCCATATCCCATTGGATGTTTGGGTTTACATCGTCAGAAACTGTGTCTGTCTAAAACTAGATCATCCCTGGACATTTCACAGTTGATGTGACTAAAGCTTATAGTTGCCAAAACACAGACTAGCAGTGATCAACAGAAGTGAATTACTGTATATAAACATGACATCTTGAGCACAAGTGATGTAATCTTATCATGGAAACTTTGAATCAGAGTGTCAAGGCATGGGCATAGATAATTTAGAGGGTGATGACTGAAAATAAAAGCACATGTAGTAGAAAGGGAAAGGGAAGATATTCTGAAGTGGTACTTACGGTAAGTTAATCTTGGGTGTTTCTGTACATTTAATGGCACCTAGGGATAACCAGGTGTCTGTTCCTACATTAAAGCAGGAATGAGCCTTCAGTGAAAGAGTAACCAGACAAGAAGAGTTATCAACATCAGAACAAATCCACATGTCTATCTGATCTAATTGCAAAGTACATCATACTACAGCTGTTCATCTTGTATTCATAACTTTACCATGACTACTGACATAGCTTCTGTATTAATTTGGCAGAGAATGACTTATAAAATCCACTGGACTGTTTTAATGAGATTAAATTAGACAGTGAGGCCATCTAGTGTCCAACTGTTAAAATGTTTTCATTTTTCTAAAAACTATGGAACATGGAAAGTGAGATAAAAGAGATGCATATTGTTAAATAAATATATTAATGTTACTTAAATTTCACAAAATGTAAGATGTAATTTTTGGGAGTAAAAGTAATAAAATGTTATATAAACAGATTTACAGCTCTACTTTTACCCTTCTCTTCTTCTCCAGCAACCCAGGAACACTTTGGCTTTCTGTTACACCTGCTAATTCTTGTGTGACTTCAATTTCTTTGCTTTCTCTTCAGACTACAGAGGATCACTTGTGTTCCATTGTCGGGGTCAGAAGTTTAGGAGAAAACCAATCCTCCCATGAGAAGCAGCCAGAATAACACTGAAGGCTATTTAAAGGCTTCTTGATGATGAGAAGTCTTGTTATTTTTCATCTTGAAACACGCAACATAAATTCTCCCCAGTCATAAACCTAACAACAGTCATGATACATGCATTTAATTTAAATATGGAGATAAAGATGTAAAAACAAGATGATAGTGCACAATAAATTCTGCTGAAAATGATGATTCAACCAACATTAGCAGTTATCAAGTTTTGTGCTTCAATTCATTCAAGAAAATTAAATATTGATTTCTCTAAAATAACAGTACTATCAGCATTTAAAGGCTTTCCTTGTAAATCCAAGGTTTATTGTTTTCATCTGTCTCCAACCATGCATTAAATCTCCCAGGAACTGAAGGCTGACTGGTGATATACTGTATTTGACTACTGCTTGAGGAAAACTGAAAAGCATCCATTATCGGTTGCAACAATGTTCACCTGAATGATCTGAGGGTAAAAGTTTTATTTGTTTGAACTGATGATATATTCTACCTGCAACTTTCTGTAAGTTTAGCACTGTACTTTTAAACAAAACAGATACTCCTTTTCTATCAAGACAGTGTTGTTTCATTTGAAATTCATAAAATCATAGGTTTTCTGACAGTAAAAATGTAAAATTCACACATCACAGACCACCAGGTGTTCTGTAGAAGCCTTTGAGGTCTATTTTGGTAAAATCCAGTATTTCTCATGGGGTGTAAAAGCCTGCTGAGGCCCCTTGGTCTTAGTGTTTATTAATAAACCTAAACATATGTAAGGCAGCCGTGGTCTCGCATAGCAGCACACTGGTTGAGAGAGAGGCTGCCTTACAAACTGCCTTTACCCCCGCCCCCTCTCAGTGGTCATCACTGCTCCCACCCTTTATGTGTCGCTCACTACGCTTTGTCGTTTGAATCACAGCTCATTTCTGATGGATTTCGCCTGAGGACAACATGTAAGGGACAAACATTTACAAAGAAGTAAGTACAATTACAGCTTATGTCTATCTACGAAAGACTGTGTGATACATGTTAATCCAATTCAATTGGAACCCCTGAAGAAAGGATCAGCCATTCATTCAGCTCAAGAGTATTTCCAAATGAAAACGAACTCTAGCTTTGTGAAGTAATTTAACTAGTAAAGAAAAGAAATAAATGTGAAGCTTAAGTCATTACTAGTTTTTTATGCACAAAATAAGGAGGGAAAATGTTCACCAGGCTCAGCAAATAGACTGGCCAGTGCTGTCTGAGAGTGGTTGGGACCATATGGAATGTCACTTGTGTCCATGTCCGTCTTGCAACAGAACAGCTGGTGACTGAGCAGGGCTTTGGTCAAGCATGCATAGCTCAACATTATTCAGACCCTGAGCACTGGGGTCACACAGATGGGACTTGTTTGAGGTACAGACGTCTTTGTCTCTGACCCAGTTTAGCACAAACTCTGTTGACTTTTGAATTCTATTCATGCTCGATCTGTCTGGCTAATTTCTGCTGATGACATTATTGGGTCAGTTTGTTCAATTCACTCTCTGGGATTCTGGACAGTCTTGGCAAACACTTTAGAGGATGAAATTACATCTACATTATTCACCAGGGGAGAGTGCAAATACCCATCCATCGGCACAATGACATATTATGATAATCTATTCTGTAATGTAATCCTTCTACTGTCACAAAGTGGAGCATCAGATGAAATTAGATTTAATGTGTTTGCATTAGTGTGTTTACTGTTGCAGTGGTCAGATGAATGCAAGAGTAGACTTGTTTGGGGTGTGTGTCTGCTTGTTGCCAAGCAGTAACTTGGTGCCCAAGGCACCCAGATTAGTGGGACAGCTGCTGGTAGCATACCCTCTGCTGAACAGCCCCCTTGCCCAGCTAAGCGCACTGGCATGTGCTAATGAGCGACAATGTATGACGTGTGAAAAATATATTACCCTACATTCCATCAGTGCAGGTCAGGGCTAGTGTCTGTGATATGAAAACAACTGCAGCTATCATGCTTAATATGCTTCAGCTGTCTAACCTGTGAATCTGCTTTAGTCAAGGGATGATACAGTTCCAACGGAGACTTCGTCGTGACTGGTAACGAAAATAGGGATGGAGGACCTGGACGACAGAATGTCTTCCACTGGGACCAAGTCTCTCTTCATTAAAGAAGAGGAAGCAGATCCAAACAGAAGCAGGATGGAACAAAGAGAGTGCAACACGGCACAATCTGGACTCACCTTCGCAGAAACACAGCTCACTCAATCGGCCTTCATTAAGCCATACTTACAGGAAATAGATGGCTTGCTGAAAAGCTGTGAGGGGTTCACTGGTATCCCTTTTAGCTCTCACTTCAATTCAAGTTACAATGAAACAACCCTGACTAAATCCTCTCACATCTACAGCAAAGAGGAAGACTCCACTGATAGCCATGATGAAAAATGCATTTCTCCCAATGCATATCTTGTCACAAGCTACATTGACACACACATGGATGGTGTTGAAACTGAAGACGAGCCATCGCAAGGTCAATTGAAATGCTTGGACCCGAACACTGAAAGGCGTGGAGTGATCACAGATGTTTGCTGCCAGAGGGAAATGCCTCTTACTTCAGCGGGTCACAAACTCAGTGACACCATGCTCGAATACGAGGGCAAGCTGATGGGGATGTTGGCCATGCTGGACAACAGTATGGAGGAGGCTGGGATGGACTTTGAGCCCCAAGACTGGGGTACAGATGCAAGCCAGGAGTATGTGCACATTAGCCAGAGTTCAAAGATTTGTAGGGGTACAACACTGGTCTCTATTCAGCAAGAAAACCCAATCCACCTGGAGAACCAGCAGATGCAAATAGAATCCTGGTCTGATCAAGAAGGGTTGGAAGATGGAGTGGTGAAGGAAAGCAGAAATGAGGTGACAGTTGGTTCCGTTTCGAATGGAAGCCAGCAGAGTCCCGTGCTTAGCGGTGACAAGGGGGCATTCTCAAACAAACAACTGGAGAGCCAAACAGATTTGAAAATAAATAGTCATTACAGCTTGCCAATGCCATCAATGCCATTATATAGCACAGAAAAACATCCAATACAACACGAAGGGCTAAAAACAGAAGATATTTCCACTACTGAAAGCCAGCACACAAAGCACGATGTAACTGGGATTGAAGTAGATGAAACAGAGCAGACAGCTGAAGAGGAGCAAGAGTCCAGGTTGGATGATCTCGATTTGGGATCTGGCATGACAGCGCTGAATGCATTAGGGTCTCAGATAGAGGAGTGCATTGAGGAGATACAACAGCTGGAGAAGAGGAGGAGTGAACTGTTGGCAGAGGTGCTAGAATTGAGAGGGAAGAGCCAAAAAGAGGTAACAGAGGAGAGCAATAAAACAGAGACAGAGAAGCCAATAGTTAATCAAGTGATAGAGCTAATGAGTTCACTGAGGAAGGAGGAAGAGGGAAGGAGAGAGGAGAGGAAAAGGGAGATTCAGAGCCTCAAGGAGCAGAGAGCAGAGGAGGAGAGAAGGATGTGGAGAGTGCATCTGGAGAGACAAGGGCTGCAGGATGAAGTAAGAAATGTGAAGAGGAGTTTGTTCGCCATGGCTAGAAACTGTGCCCAAAACCAGTTCACCCTGAACTCCCAGCATAATGAGGTGGAGGTGCAGAGGAGGGAGGAGGTAAGAAAAATCATCCGGTCATTACATTTCTTAAGATTTAACATAATAACCTAATTCTTCCCTCCCTCCAGGAGAAGTTGCAGTCGCTGGTGCTCCAGCTGACAGAGGAGAGCTCCCAACTAAGGACAATCCAACAGCAACAGATCTTAGACCTACGAGCACAGCTTCATACCCAGAGCATCAGTCAGCCCTCCAACATCCAGGAGGAGTTGACCCAGTACAAGAGACACTCCTGTGGGGATATCCAGCAGTATCTGCAGGGTGGGCTGAAAGCATTGGAGGACAGGTTGCTAGTATTTCTTTTGTTAGATGGAAACCCTTGATAGTACATTTTTCTTTCAGTGTTGGTCCTGGATAACATTTTTTATCATGCCCAGGTATGAACCCATTTTGCTAGCATTGCTGAAGAGGAGGGAGGTGGCAGCTGGAGCCGAAGTAAAAGCCAGAGAACAGGCACAGGAGCTGAGGGATCAGCTGAAACCCCTAAAGGAAGAAATCCAAAAGCTGAACCTCCAGAAGTCCTGTCTGGAACAAAAACTCAGAATAATTCATATACAGAGGAGAGAGGATGTGGGGCAGTATAAGGTATGCAAAACAGCAGGGAAAGATAAGATGAAATTGTGAATTTTCGTGGCTAAATGAGCAAAGTATGAAGAGAAAAAAAAAGGCAAGTTTATTATGTTTTGCTTCTGTTCTGGTCAATGAATTACAATCACCTGGTACACAAAGCAACACTATTGTTCTTACAGGAAGCGATACACTGGCTGGAGGAAAGCAGCAGAGAGCTGAAAACTGAGTTGAAGATTCAGAAGAGAAAAACCAACGAGATAAAGGAGCTGAGAGACAGCCTAACCAAACAACTGCTGTTCTACCAGTAAGACTTGTTGATCTGTTCTGTAACAAAGTAACCAAAACCTTTAAGTAAATGTTGTAATCAAAACATTTTTGTTGCAGGGCTGCCATTGGGCATCACACGTGTGACGAAATGGAACAATGATTGCATGTTCTTGATGTTTTTTTAAAAATCTGCAATAAACTGAACTTTCAATGCACTTTACCCACATTGACATGCTGCAAGTAAAACACTTTTTTTTGTCTGTAAAGATGAACTAGATTGTAGCTTAGATTTTTGTTATGAATAAAAAGCTTTGTGTTTGTTGTAACCTGAGTGCAACACTAATGTCTCTGCATGAAGACTGGAGACGGGTTCATGTACTTATAAGGGCAATATGGCTGAAGTAATAAACAGTGAGACTCAGAGTAATAGAGTGAAAGAACACAAGGCAGGCAGGAAAGCACTTAGACGTCACATCAGACACATAAAAGTGTCGTCTGGCATAACCGACTTTTCCACTAGACAGATTTAAAGTTGTTTAGAAATACTTCAAAACTTAGTAAGATGCTGATCCTATGAAACTATTTAAGTAACACATTCATACAAGAAACTTAAATGCTAATGAAACACATTTTATTAAGAATGCACTCACTGTACAAATATTGAACATATAGAAAAAGTTCAACTACTAATCTATATCACAAAAACATTTAAATGAAGGTGATGGGAGATGGGACCACAACAGGACTTAAAATGTAGAATCACTCCAAAACTGTAACTTGACTTAGAAGTAGCTGGTGTAAAATTAAGTTCCGAGAACAAAAACATAATGATCAAACTGTAGCTGTTGAAGTATGAAATGGTGAGACAGAAAAGATTATCTTTAAATAACGTCTATCTATCTTTAAACAACGTCTATCAAAGTCAAAACATTTCTGCTGCAACATTTCCTACAATCTAACAGCTGGTTATTGTGATACACTTCCTTTTTGGAAAGTGACAGTCTGATCAACACCTTATGTTCTCGAAACATTTTTAATCACTGAAAAGGCTTTGACTAAAATATTTCAGTGTAGATGTAGAGCCAGTCTGGCTACAAAAATACTTCTTTATATGCACTGTGAATAACATGTGAAATTCTTCAGGCAATAAATTACTCAGTTAGAGGAGAGTTCACCGCTTTGAGTATTCCAAGAGGGCTAGAGCTACACATGATTACAGCCCCATAGTATTTACAGTGATTTACGGCATGTACCACCAGTAAAAGAAGGATGAGAACAAGTAGCTGCATGGAATTACTGATGTGGCAGTTTGTGATGAGGTTGTAGGTTAAACACAAATCTGCTGCTGGCGCTAAGCTGTGGCTTCAGGGTCTGTCGTACCCTCTGGATCCTCATCGTTGTAGATGTTCTCAGCCTAAAAGTAGAATGGGTGTGTCAGTCACTCAGCCACCTACTGTTGACTCAATTCCAGCACGACCACAAAAAATTTACAAAGTATAAGAACTCAGATTTACCAAGACAACAAAGGTGTGTTTCAATGTGCGGTTTTCAGGAATGTATCTATAGTGTCACTTTGTTATTACGTCTTACCATTTGCCAGACTTGCATAATATTATCTTCAGACACAGAGCAGATGACCCACGGTTCGTTGGGGTTCCAGGAGAAGTCAGAGATCTTTGCTGTGTGACCCCCATGAATGAACTAGGTAAAAGAAAAGCCACCATTTACATTATGATTGAGGTGATGTGACCATCAGTGGGAAATCTCTTTTTCAGTTGAGGTTTCAATGGACCTTACCAGTAGCTCAGGCGGGCCATCCTCTGCATCTTCTGGTGATTGTTCTTCTCCAATTTTACTGCAAAACAAATGCAGTATTTTAATGATTAAGCCAACATGGATGCTGGATGTTGCAGCTGTTCATTTGATGAGTAGTTTCTTCTTTGACAGTAAACATCCCAGTGTTTTTTTTATAGGTTATCGCCTTATTCTGTGATTGAAAGACAAGACACTGTCATCCACCATCTTGTCGGCTCTCCTTAATATTTAATCTAAATTCAAAAGTGTAAAAAGGGAAACAGTAAAGGAGAACAACCATATGGAAAGACATCCAGCTTAACACTATGACCAATAGTGATAAACCAACATCTGGTTTATTTGATGTGATAATGGAGACACAGCAGACCTGTTAGTGCCCTTTATTTTTATTCTTCACAATGAATCACTGCAATGCTGCATGCATACATTAAGGGCTCCCCAAGCTTACACAATAGCAAGTACATTTAATGCAAGAAGTTGAGGACTGTAAATATTTTGATGTTTGTATTTCAGAATAATACTAAAAAGCTGGTGGTACCAGACAGAACATCCAAGTTATAGGACAACTTTGTGTACTTTAGCTGGAATATGAGACATCTGCATTCAGTATCTAATGAAGAGATGGTGGTATTCTGTTTACCTGAGGTCCCAGACATTGAGGCGACGGTCGGTTCCACTGGAGGCCAGTATGGTCTCATTATGAGGTGACCACTGAACCTGAAAGAGTCAGTCACAGAAATCAAGTTATGTCACCCTGACTAGGAACACAAACAAAACAATACTGAAACACTGATCTCAGACTGTGGTTCTCATGTGTTGAGGCCTTTGACTTATAAATCTGAAATTCTTAAAAGCAGTGGGAAATCATTTTGTCTGAGAACTAGAAATTTCAGTCAATAATTGCCTCAGCATGATCCAATTTCTCTTAACGTTGTTTAACTGGCTGCATAGATTCTACCAGAAAGTACAAACCAGTATGTAAATCACAGCCTCTTAAAATAAATCTCTTACCTGGAAAATCTCATCCTTGTGTGACTCGAATGAATGTAGCTTCAGTTTCAAGTTTCTCAAGTCCCAGAGAGCGACTGTCTGTGAGCAGGAGAAATGTCACACTCAATAGCAATTATTCATTTAGGGTCTGTTCACACAAAGTTCCTCTTATTTCATTTCATTCCGGTAAAGTGACAGAAAACACAAAACAGATGGTTTCTGTTCCTACTTTGTTCTTATATTGTTTCATATGCAGTAATCCCTCTCTTATATGCGCGTCAAGGTACACGGCTTCACTACATCCCAGATTTTTTGTTGGGAGTCATGTGATACTGTGCGTGCATGCTATTGGCTGACAGCATCTGGAAGTGCGCTGGGTTCCGAGACTCACGGAACACAGGGCACTTCCGTGTATTAATGAAACAATTTTCTTTAAAAAAAAAAGTGCATTAAACAATCTAGAAGAGCGTGGGAAAAGGCAATACAGATATAAGGTGGTTTTCTAATAGTACAGGTTCATACGCATTTAAATTACTGTAAAAAATTAAATAGTTTGTCACTATATTGCGGAATTTTGTTTTTCACAGGTGATCCTCGAACGCATTAACCTTGAGTAACGAAGGATTGTATTTGCTTTTGCATGACTTTCATTTATCTGATAAATTGAGTATAAAGATAATCTCTCCAATAAATGTAAGAACACTTGATTATAGACAAACTTTTTTAAATGATGACAAAAAGACAAAGGACTAACAGCAGAATGTAGTACAATAAGAAATCAAAATAATGCTAAAATCACATCCATGCTATCAAATTAAATTCTTGTGTGATATAACAGTGTTACACTCTATAAATCAAACTAAGCAGTAACAGTAAAGATAGATAGCATGTTTCATTACCTTGTCTGCAGAGCCAGAGGCCAGGATGAACTCACTGTAAGGGTTAAATGACAAACAGTTGACCTCTGCTGTGTGGGCATCTACTGCATGGCTGGGTTTGGAGGTGTTGTTTGATCGAGTGTCCCAACTGAGGTATAAAATTATACAACATTCAATGGACATTAAAAAAGCCAAATAACATTTCAGGTAAAATGTTTCAGCTGCTGGACAGTTATTTATTGTCAAGCTTCTTACATCATGAGCTTCTGGTCATCTGCAACAGATCCAAAGAGTGACTCGTGAAGCAAATGCCAAGAGACATCCTCAACCACAGCAGTGTGACCAGTGAAGATGGTCTTCGCATCTACAATTTTCCCTTCCTTTGGCACAGCACTTATGTCCCAAAGACAAACGGTCTATGATAAGGAAGGATATTATTGAAAACACCAAACATATTCACATAATCTCAGGAAATGCAGCATGACTTCATTTTGGTGAGTATGTCTAGAGTGATGGCATAGTAAAACTTCCTAAATATGGAAATATGTTTGATTATGAAGCTGTGTTGATCCCTGACATTCCTCTTACATGGTCATCTGATGCACTGAGCAGTGAACCAGACAGATTTGGGTTCCAGGAGAGACCATAACCTTCTTTCTGATGGCCTCTGAGGCGCAAATCAGGGCGACACTCGCCTGAAGCATCTACGGACAAAAATATCAATGCACAATTATTTGTATTTCTTTCACAGCATACATGAATAACAGATTAAATAATCTGGATACATTATTGTTGTAAGAAATAAAAAGGTCAGAGTATAGTTTTTTGTGATCTACATGATCTATGTACCTGGTTTAGAAGGGTGCTTAGTGTAGTCAAACACTAGTACATCTGAAGTTGGAGTCTTGGTTGCAATGATGCAAGGGTTTTGTGGCATGTAGCGGGCACGGTTTACCTCTCCTTCATGGCTGATCTTAATTTCAATCTCAATCTTGCCACTGACTGAACCGAAGCCTCCAAACTCTGCAGAGAAATAAAGGGAAATAAAGTCATTTCACTCAGACACAATATGCAGTAGCCTAACTTCTATTTGGCAAATGAACACAAAAATCAATCCTGATTAATGTAAAGATCTTTTGCTATGAAATAAATTCATATTGTGCATGACCTCTATAACTGTCATGGACTTCATATAATACGTGCTATACATCTGCTTTGGCTACACATTAGTTATTGTCCAACCTCCTTTTTCACTGTCATAATGTGAGGCATCAAACTGGGCATCATCGTTGGGTAACTGGACACTCGCAATAACCAGGTGATTCTGCTCATCAGACGTGTGGGTGCCCAGCACCAGCCGATGGACACTGTAATCCTTTCCTTCTGGTCTGGTAAGGATTATAAACACAACATCAGTGCCAATCACATTCATTGATAGAGTGCATGTTAGTATGTTGAATTACTACTAGTGCAGTGTGTAAAAGTGTACCTGGAAACATCAGGCAGCCACTGCGCGGTAAGGCTGGGCCACTCCAAAGCATGGGTCATAACCAGGTCATAAAGGAAGGGGGTGTTCTTCTTCCAGATCTTGTATTCCTCATTTATTACCCTCTCCTCAACAGCATCATCAAATGCGCCTGCTAAGAGAACACAGAGCAATGAAAGCCGCTCCACAACAACTGAATGCATGTCAAACATGTGTAAGACGCAATTAATTTACATGCATTGAGTTCACTAACATATTATGTGCACACTGCCACCGTCTATGTTTTGCTCGAAGCTTCAATTACGGGTAAACTTTACAATACAACCCATTACAGTTTTCAGCGTTTGTTTTATGAATACCACAATATCTCGTAAATGAAGTCCCGGCCTGGCTCATGTTTAACAGGCTGCATTTCACCAACACTAAATACAACTGAATAGAATGACATTGCTGCTGCATCGCTTATAACTATGGTATATAGCAGCAAACATCAATCATGAGTAAGCACCAACTGGAAACACAAAACTAGCTACGGATTTAGAACCAGGACAACGAAAGTTTTCCCGGCTTTTGTTTAAAGAGGCCACCTCCGGAGCCACAGCAGCTAAGTTAGCTGCTACCTAAACGAGCAAAAGACATGTCGGATAACCGCATTATTTCTTTGCTGGCAGCAATTAAAGCATTCCTGTTACCTTCCTTGTCCGCCATGGTAGGTGCAGACCGCAAAGAGTTCAGATTAACGGAGATACGTAGACAAAGGTCCTTCACTGAGGCCCTCCTGTATGCTCTATTACGGACAGCAACCAGCGAACCACGTTAAGCTAACAGCTAACGGAGTAGCCGAGCGGAGAGAGGTAGCTGCATTCGCGCGCTCAGAACAAAGGAGGGGGGCACACTTCGACCAATCACAGCGGAAGTCGCGCTGAGGAGCAGAGGGAGGGTCGTGGCACAGCCTTCAGACGCGAAGTCACTAGTCCAAGATAATACGTCTCTTATAAAATTATTTTTTTTAAAATATTTTTTCTTGTATTTTTTCAATGTTTTTTTTTTAAATTGCTTGATAATTATAACTTTTTCATATTAGAAAAAAAAAAGTAAATACTACGGATAACATTTTCTTAAATACTAACCTAAAACCGCTCATTTATTCACAATAAAGGACAACATCCTGTTCTTTTTGTTAATCGGTTGTCTATGGTTGCTTAATGTAGCCACAAGAGGACACAAGCCAGTTGTCTATGGTTGGTTGCAGTATGAGGTTATTTGATTGGGCAATTGTGCAAAGCGGATATCGTATTTCATTGGCTGTTGATATCGCGGGCCATTAAACTACAAATAACGCAGGTTTAGCAGGACAGTGACTGTTTACCGCAAACTTCACAGCGAGCTGATGCTGTGGTGATGTCTGCCGCTGACATGTCCCGGGCAGCCGGTGTTCTCCGGTCTCTATATCAGCACGTCGAGACACTGGATAAGTTTGCGGACGGTATTGTATTCAGGGAAGGGCAGAGAGCAGTGGTCATTGAGGAATCCGACACAGACCTCTTCAAAACCTTCGTTCGGGGAATTTACGTATGTCGAGACAAGGAGCTCAAGCAAGTGCCAAGCTGCAACCAGGTAATTCCTCAAAAAGAAAAATTAAAGCGGGTAAATTCTCTTGAGTTGACTCAAATCCGAGTTATTGTATTTCTTATACTGATGTGTGATGTATTTTTTTTTTTTTACACAGATCTGCACTCTGCCTGAACTGATGGCCTTTATTCTAAACAGTATGAAGAGAAGGAAAAAAAGAAACATCTTGGTAAATGGCTATAATGTCCAGGCTCTGCCTCAGGAGATGCGGAATGCAGACCAATTCCAATACCAAGGAAGTGTAACTCAAAGTGCTTGTTATATCCATGGCAGTGATTTATGGAGGAAAGCCGCAACGAGACTTGGTACAGATATCACACGTTACCTGTTGGAGAGCTGCTCTATGTTTGTGGCGGTGCCTCCATCATGTGTTTTCCAGGTGTGTGGTGTTCCAGTCTATGACAGGGTATCTGTGACTTCTGCCTCTCCTGGTTTTTATCTCCAGCATCAATCCAGAACTCGTAACGGTGCCCCTTGTACAAGTTATCGACATGCAGGAACTGTGAAACGAAAGTGGGGGATTGAGCATCATATTGCCAGAAAGAAGAAGAGCAAAACAGATGTAAAAGTGAAGAAGAGGAAAAGAATGAAAGATGCTGCTCAGACGGATGAAGGGGAGACTGTAACTCACTCAACAAAGAGGAGACGGGTAGGTCTACAGGAAGCGACAGAAGAAATCCGACAGGTTTTCTGTGAACCAGTGGAGGGAGGACAAAGCATGTCTGTGGAACCTACACAATCCATAAAACTTTTGAAAGGTGACGCTCCTGCGTCTAAACACCCCGTTGAATTGCAAGCCCGGGAGGGGGCAGCCAGTTGGAGGTCGGGGATGTTCCCCCCTCTGCCTCCCTCACAATCATTTGTCCGTACCCTTGGATTCCTGTATGGGGGAAAGGGCATGCGTGGCTTCCTTCTAAATCGGAAGATAAAGTGTGCAGATGGGTGCAGGAGGCTACAAGGGCAAGATCTGATACGAATAGTCTTCTTTGAGGGACTGCCTTATCTAAATGGGCTTCAAAAGAAGTCAAAAAAACTCCCCCGACGCTTTTTTAGCATGGTCACTTTGTTCAGTCGACTGTTGCGTCAACACCGGAGATGTCCTTACACTAAAATCCTCCAGAGGATGTGCCCACTGTTGAGTAGGAATGGTCCAGGTGAAGGGGAATTAAGCTCCCTTTTGTCTCAGCACTCTGCACCTCACCGGGTCTACCTTTTCATCAAAGAATGCCTGTCCACTGTGATTCCTGAGGAGCTGTGGGGTTCCGAACAAAATCGGCTTAATTTCTTTGTGAGGGTCAGGGTCTTCTTACACAGTGGGAAGTTTGAGAGGCTCTCTGTGGCTGAACTGATGTGGAAGATGAAGGTCAATGACTGTGATTGGTTGAAGATCAGCAAGACAGGTAAGTTTGTCATAGGTGGTGAATTTTCTTTTTCCCTTCAACATGTACAGTATTTTGGCTGAATTCTGCAAACCACTTTCATCTCACAGGCCGGGTCCCACCGAGTGAGCTCTCCTACCGGACGCAGATCCTGGGTCAGTTCCTGGCTTGGCTTCTTGATGGCTATGTTGCGGGCCTGGTTCGAGCGTGTTTCTATGCCACTGAGAGTCTGGGCCAGAAGAATGCCCTCAGGTTTTACAAACATGATGTTTGGGAAAAACTGCAGGATCTGGCCTTCAGGTAGATTTGCGTAAATCCCTGCAGGGATCTTACTCATACAGTTAAGGACACAAGTTCACAAAGCTTGCGATCTCTTTTTGTAACGTAGAGACCACCTCTCCAAGGGTCAGCTAGAGGAGTTGACTCCAGCCCAGGTGGCTTCCCTTCCTAAATCTACCATCATCTCCCGGCTCCGCTTCATTCCCAAGACTGACAGCATGAGGCCTATCACACGAGTCATAGGAGCAGATGCTAAAACAAGGGTACATCCATTATTCACGCCCATGGCCTGTGTGTGTCGGCATGTTTTGAATGTGTGTGCACATCTTTAGGATCCATCTTTTCTCTTGAACCAGAATCCAAGCCGTGTCAGGGACTTGTTTTGTGTGCTGCGGGCCTGCGTGAACACCAACCCAACGCTCCTGGGCTCTACAGTATGGGGGATGGCAGATATCCACAAAATGCTTCAATCCATCGCTCCAAACCAGAAAGAGATGCCACAACCCCTCTACTTTGTTAAAGTTGGTCAATATCCTGTTTTAAAGGCCCTGACTGACGTAATATTAGTGATATGCTCTATGTGTGTTGGGATAGTACCTCTTCAAATAGTATTTAAATGTAACTTACGTAAACTTAAAACTATAAAACTGAATTATCCTTCTTTAATTGTTGCCCTTTTTTTTGATCTATTCTTTGTTTTTGTTTTTATTCATTGCAGGCGGATGTGAGTGGAGCGTATGAAAGTCTGCCTCATAAAAAACTCATTGAAGTGATTGACCAGGCTCTATCACTAGTTGAAGATAAATGCTTTACCATTCGCTGTTACGCCAAGATATGGGCTGATTCCTATGAAGGGCTGAAAAAGACGTTTGTCAGACAGGTACTGTCTTACATACACAAACCGTGCACCTAATGTTTATGTGTCTATGTAGATGTAAACACAGAATATTTGACCCAAGTTTGAGTTTTTTATTTCTGTTCATGCAGGCGTATCTACTGGAGCCCTGTGGCATGAAGGGGTTTGTGATGTCTTTGCAGAGGAGCGGACAGTGTCATGACGCTGTACTGGTTGAGCAGGTGAGAATCACATCCTTGGATATTTATTTAGATAAGGATATTTCATACTTTATTTTTCAAATTGATTATTTATTTTCTTCCTCTTAGCGTTTCTGTTCAGAACTTCGTGGCAAAGAGTCAAAGCAGTTCTTTATCCAAATGCTAACTGGTAGTGTCATCCAGTTTGGAAAGAAGTAAGCATCCAACTTTACACTAAAATCAATTCTGTACTTAATATCACAAGAGGAAGGTTTGTTTTAAATTGGTTTTCATCCCCTTATTATTACTTTTATGCTTTTATTGTACTCACACGTCTCTGTTTTTATTTCTGCTGTGTTCTTTAAGGACTTATTGTCCATGTGGTTTTTGAAAATGATTCATATATTTTTATACAGTTATAACTGTTCTTCATTTTTCATTTGGTGACAGGCCTACAGTCTTATTTTTCTGTTGCAGAACATACCGTCAGTGCAGAGGGATCCCTCAGGGATCAGTCATTTCCAGTCTTCTCTGCTGTCTTTGTTATGGTCACATGGAGAACGTTCTGTTCAAAGACATGATGGGAAAGAGAGGGTATTTTGGTTGACTTCCACAGATGTAATAACTAATTTCCAGCAGCAGGGGCCAGGCTTCCTCTGTTGCAGCATACAGTATGTCTCTGTCCAACCTTGGGGTTTCTACTCTTTGTGTCCATAGATGTCTGATGAGACTGGTGGACGACTTCCTTCTGATCACCCCAGACTTACATGAAGCAGAATGGTTTCTCGAGTAAGACGCACATGAATTTTACACTTGTATCACTGCTGACATGCAACGAGGGCTCTCAACCGTCACATAAGTTTGTCATAAATGAAATTTTTGTTCTGCATTTTTCAAACATCGTCATTACTGTGACAGTTCCTGCCGTTGCCAGTACTCATGCACTACTTGATAAGGTTCACTTAAAAATATTTAAATTATTGTCAGATATATAAATTGTGTTTAAATGTCTGCAAGATTAAAGTAAATAACAATAGCCATACAGTATTTAATTTTAAAGTACTATTCTAATCTAAGTTAATCATTTCAAATATTTAAGCAACTTAAATCAAAGTCAAGTTTTAACCAAACCTTTTTCCAGCAATTTGTCAGTGTGCCAAAAAAAGGAGCAAATATATGACATTCTGCTGAAAGCTTAAATATAAACGTATCAACTAAATTTGTTTTTAATTATTGAATATCTAATAAATAATAAATTATTGAATATCTAAGAACCACTAATCTAGATCAGTAGTTCTTAACCTTATTGGAGGTACCGAACCCTGCCAGTTTCATATACTCTGTCACCGAACCCTTCTTTAGTAAAAAAAATAAATATTTTTTTCAAATTTAAGACATAAGTATATGTTTTGTTGGTGTATTTAATGAATTGTGCATTAATGTCACCTTTTTCAAAGAACAAAACCAAGAAAGTGCATGAACTCACATGAAATGACCTACCTGCAAATCGGTGTGACTTCTGCTGTTGTTATTGAGAGACCAGTTCAGATATGTGTGGCTTTACCTTGGCAAGTGCTACTCTTATGTTATTTTCACAGCAAAGTCTGTTTCTGTTGTTTTCCATGCAGCTTAAGGAAGTGTTCCTTTATTTTTGCCAGTGCGAGACTAGAGTTGCTCAACTTGACATTGTAAATCATGTAGAACGCTGACTCCCATCATGTTCCGTTATACAGTACATGTAAATTCATGTTGCACATATTTGTCCGACCACTTTCTTTTTTTACTCAATATAGTTACTATGAATTAAAATATTAAGAAAGCAATCAGATGATGTACCATTATGACAGGAATAAAATTGACTACTGAGTGCAGAAAATCCCATGTAGCACAGGTAGGCTAATGGATGTAGCGTGATCACCTGCTGCCAGTGATGGCTAAGGGGGGGGCGTGTCATCACGAATGGACGCAAAATGTCAAACATACACAGTGATTTGTGTATGTTCGGCAAAAACACCCAACACGATGTGTCGGGTGTTTTGTCTTGACCTCCGTCTCCACCGAACCCCTGAAACCGACTCACCGAACCCCTAGGGTTCGATTGAACCCAGGTTAAGAACCACTGCTCTAGATTTCTTGTAGCAGTATGGAAATGCATTGACCATGAAATAGTAAGTTGATGAACATTCAATTCCTGACGTGTTGAATCTTTTGAAATTGATCTTCTGGAACATTATCTCTAGAGATCAGCAGCAAGTTTAATCTAAAATGATGGTGATTTTAAATGTTTTTTCTTGCGTGTGTTTCCTAGCACCCTGCTGGACGGAGTACCAGAGTATGGTCTTGCAGTCAACCCACAGAAGATGGCAGTCAACTTTCCTGTATTGAGTCGTTCCAGGTTTTGTCCCAGCATTCAGGTGCTACCTTCTTGCTGTCTCTTCCCTTGGTGTGGGCTGCTGCTGGACACCTACTCACTCAACGTCTACAAAGACTATTCCAGGTGAAAGTCCTATACAGAATTATACAGAAAGTCCTGGACTGCAGAGTTATTGACTGAAGTTATTGGGCGTCTGGACATTTTACGAGTTCTTTTTGGACTGATTGAACATTACCCCTCCCTGAACTTTGCACTCACTCATAAAACTTCTCATAGACGACTTCCCTTCCCCATAGCAATAAAGTGTAATGTTATAAAGAATGCATTTAAAGTTTTCAAGACATTTCTTGTTTTCACAGCAAATTTTCTTGTTACTGTTTTATTTTGTTTACCTCTTACCTCTACATCATCTTTTGCAGCTATGCTGGCCTGTCTTTGCGCTACAGCCTTACTTTGTGCTCTTCCCTCTCAGCCGGACAACAAATGAAGAGGAAACTGATGGCTATCCTCAGATTGAAATGCCATGCCTTATTCATGAATATGAAGGTCAGGGAAATGGTGATTTGAAAAAATTGTGAATGGTCATCAAAAGCAGTTAACCTTTTCCTTAGGGAAGACCAATATAAACGGTAAATACTTCAGAAAATCATGATGTAGATATAAAATTTTACTTATCAAGAAGCAAAGTAAGAAAATCATGATCTGAATTTGCAGATTTTTTTAATTCTGAAAAATCCCAAACTACAGTGAATGTGACCAAGACAATGAGGTCTGCTGACTTACGTACATGTAAGAGTGTCAAGAGTTTTTTTGTTGTTGTTGTTGTTTTTTTTAAATAATAATAATAATGAGAAATTTTGGTTGGTTTAATACAGCAATCCATTTGATTTTGCACATCTTTTTTGAAAGGGAGTGACATCAAGCAATGTAGTTCATCTGTAAACACACTAAACGTCCAGATGTTGGAATGGTGTGGCTCGAGAAATCAGTTTGCTGTCAGTCTTTCTGTTCACCACTTTGGCCGAGGCTGAGTAGTAGATTTATTTGATGTCATTATAACAAATGTCTGAAGAACTAATAACTAAAGTTTTTTCAGGCTTAGTTATAACTCTGCTTAGTTCCAATAGCAAAAATTAGCATGCTAAAAGAGTCATGAACTTTTTAAAGATAATACCTGATAAACTTCACTATATTTAGTAGCAAGCATGTTGCCATGGTGATCTTTAGTGTCACAGTGCACCTATAAACTCATTACCTTGCTATCTTAAACATGCAGTAACTTCATAAGCAAAATGAAGATGTGACTCTTCCATTGTTTTCAGGTTAACTGCTAAACAAACACACGTAAACTGTGTCCAAGTTAAGAGGCAGCCGCCTTTGAAGGACAGCCTAGAAATGTAATGTGAATTCAAACACTTCAAACAGATGTTTCCGTCAAGAAGGAGCAAATTGGTAAATAACCGTTGTAAATGTGTCAGGTCCCATGATAACATCATTAGTTAATCAATTATGACACGACAATTTAGAAATTATAAGGAAACAGTGGAGCAGATAATAATATAAGCAGTAAACAAGCCAAGAAACAAATGATATGATAGCTAAATATCGCTTTTGGTCATATATCATGTATAAATATTAAAGACAGTTTTTAGACTCAAGATTAATCAAGTACGTTACACATATTGTGTAAAGTCTCCTTATTCAGATTGGCTTTATGTTTTTAATCATCTATACCAATTCCTTCTCAGACCAATTCTCCCGAAGCGGTCTACAAGAACATCTACGAGCTGCTGCTGCTTCATGCACACAGGTAAAGACAATCACCATGATTTCCTTTTGTTCCCAAAGCAATCCTAGCACGAAAATTGCAGATGCTGTCACACACTGTACACTGGGTGCTGCAGATATTTTTTCCTTTATGTAGCTGTAGTATTGCAATAATGTTTGGTCGAAAACATACCAGGAACTTCAGCCCATTCCTCTTCCTTTTCCTATGTGTTAGGTAGTCCTAACTTGATAAATATGTCTACGGGAAGGTTTAATTGCCTTTTTTTAATCTCATGCTAAATGTCAGAACAGGCAGAGCTCATTACTGAATTCTGTTCTGCATCTTTAGTTTTGTTTTTTGCATTCCTGTTTAGGTTCCACGTGTGTGCTCAGAGTTTGCCCTTTGGTCAGACGGTTGCTAAGAACCCTGTGTACTTCCTGCAAATAATTTGGCAAATGGCTGGGTACACCAATCATCTTCTCAGGATCAGCAATAAAGGCAAAAAATTTCCCTTTTGCCACATCTAGAAAGGAAAGAACCATTATATAAACAAATGTATTACATCAATTTAATTAAATTTAAAATCTCTTCCTTTTGTTCAGGACACATTTTAGGAAATAAACCTGTGACGGGGATTATGCAGTACGAAGCAGTGGAGCTGCTGTTCTGTCTTGCCTTCTGGCTAGTGTTGTCAAAGCACCGTCTTTTCTATAAAGATCTGCTCCAAAGCCTGCAGAAGCGTATGTATCCCCAGCAAACACTCATATGCATTAACTGTCCCATGGATGCACAAGATCACGAGACTTGACTGCTGTCTTCAGCATGCTTAGTCATAAAAAAAGTCTGGTGTTCCATGATGTTAAAAGAGAGCCTATCTGTAATCGAAAGAGACTGTGCCCTTTGTGCATTTAACAGGTGAACCGCTCTAAATGCAGCTCTTCCTGCTGTGTGATTGCCACAAACCGCCTGCTTGGAAAACTTCCAACAGTGTTCAACTCCCAAACAAACCAAATGGTGTCACTGCAGAATGATAGATAGCTGGATTACTCACATTAGCACATGTATGATGTTATTCATTTGACTCTTCTACCAGTTGCTGAGTCTGGTCTTTATTGCAGAAATGAATCTGCACCAGATATGAAACTTTTTGCCAATCCAAAAGCAACAGAAAGTTTTCAAGACCTTACTGTTGCAATAAGAGGTTATGAGCAGGCAACAAAGATGGAAGTACAATTTAATGTCAAAATAAGCAGTAAAATTAATAATAAATAACAAAGCACCCTCTGCATCTGGTTTTGAAGGTTCTTTTCAAATTAACGCTTCATCCAACTAAAGAAATGTCCTTCCTGTACATAACTAAATTAATTACCACATTGTTTTGAATTTAGTCAAACTATTAGAAAAAGTTGCTAAAGGAACTAACAACTTTCTGTCTACTCCTGTCATCCTCCTTACAGGCAAGCGCCGGTTAGAGTGGTGTCTGGGGGATCTGAGGCTCACTATGGTCCGAAAGGCCACTAACCCCAGGAAAGCTGTTGAGTTCTTGGCCAAGTTGAAGTAAAGCACCAGGTAGGCCCAGTTACAACTCCTGACACATTCTCGAGGCAGATATATACAGTGGTACCTCTACTTACGAAATTTTCTACTCACAAAATTTCTCAGCAGAAAAATATTGCCTCTAGTTAAAAAATAAATTTTGACTTACGTACGGTAAAAATACAGTATTGGCTGATATTCGCAGCTCCCACAGGTTCCTGAACGCACCATTCTCATAGCTGCTCTGCCATTGGCTATTACCTAGTATCTTCCTGGCATCCCATTGGCTAAGAGGGACATCTGTGTGGAGCTAGATTGGTGTTTATGCAGGGCCCTTGTCATTCGGCTCTCGACCCGTGGGGTGTTCTGATAGTTTTGCGCAAATATAATGTATAAACTTTTTGAGTATTTGTTATGGACCCCAAGAAAGTGACAGAGAAAAGAGGAAAAGAAAAGACGAAGAAAAGTTTTTTTGTCCATACAAACAAAGCAAGAGATAATAGAAAAGCGTGAAAAAAGGATGCGTTTGGTTGATCTCGCCAAAGAATATGTCCGTAATGCATCTACAATCGCCACGTTATTAAAACAAAAGGAAGTTTAAGGAGTTTAAGGCGTTGCGTGGGTGGTTGGAGAAGTTCAAAAGGAGGACTGGAATTCACTCTGTTTTTTGGCATCGTGAGATAGGAGCGCATGAACCAAACAGGGCAAAAAACAATGGGGACAGCTGTTAAAAGGTGAATGACCGTCATTTTTATTGACTCTATTCTTTGTTTTTTACGTTATGCACAACTCTCATTTATTGTGTATTAATCTAATCGTAACATGTTTTTGTTACATGTTTTGATGCATTTTTATGCTTTATAAAACATTTATGTCTGAATTTTGGGGGGCTTGGAACGGATTAGGGCATGGAAAACGCGTCTCTACTTACGAAATTTTCTACTTACGTAATTTCTTCCGGAACCAATTAATTTCGTAAGTAGAGGTACCACTGTATTTAAGATATGCATTTCCACACTCCAATGACAAAATTAATCACATTTTTGTCTGACTTTAAAATCAAGATGTGAAATGGCTTTTTGTTTTTCTTGTTTCTTCCTCAGGCTTTGAGGAGTGAGGTGACATACAAGATTTGGATTGATCTGTCAATGTGCAAAAAACCCCAAAACATTTTATATATGCAGTCAGAGTGTGTTGGATAAGTTAGCTGCAGAGACTGCAGGAAACAGTCTGTAGTCATCAGATATAAAACACTTCAGTGATAAACATCAATTGCAAAACAATGAAAATCAGATCTATAAAGCTGTATAACCATCTGTTACCATCTTATTCTACAGCTGGTTGTCTCTTTGGACCTTGATTTACATTTGTGGTTATCCACAACAAAGAAATGATGACTGTTGAAAAACAATTTACAGTATATATAAAATGGAATGACAGTTGTTGAAGCTCATTCCTCCGCTAAACACTTTCTCAGCCCATTCACTAGGATTCATTAAAATCAGTTTAGTCATTTATGCATAATCCTACTCGGAGATAAAATTGTCAATAAATGGATATGGATCACAGCATCACGTGAAAATATAGATATAGACTTTATACTTCATCCTAACATGAACAGGTGAAGTGGTTTTTGTACATCACGTTCTTCCATGTTTGAAGAAGAACTTTGACAAAACCCTTGGAATTTGTTCAAAAGAAATTTGAAGCAATTGTGGTTGTATACTTAGGAATGTAAAACCAAAAAAGGTCAAATGTAAGAATTTGTAAACGTGCAATCACTGTCCTGTGTTTTATGATTTGTGAGTTTTAAGGAGTTCCAGTATGTCTCAAGCTTTGTGCTTGTACTCTCCATATATTTCAATTTCAAATCCGTCATTGCAGTACATACTAGGATTATTGCGGATAGCCTTCTTTTTCCTGATGTGGATATATTTGTAGATCCCCACCAGGGGGATGGAGATCACAGGCAGTACACAGAGGAGGATGATGATGGCAAACACCCAGTCAGGGTATGGCTGTACGTCATATTTGGGGAAGGAGTCCTAAGGAAAAGACAGATGTGAAACGTTATGTGCATTAAACATTAAAATTGAAGTTAGAGTGAAAATATAAATGTTTTTTGACATCTTTTTTCATTCTCTGTTAAGAGAAGTTTTTACTTTTTGTATTTTGATTAAACAACGGAGTTACAAGAGAAAGATTAGCGACCCAGAATATACAGTATTTTCTCTTTAGTCCATGTCAAGCCGCTACATCCTCCCCACTTCCCCAGTTGTGTGATGTGCAGATATGAGAGTATTAAAAATATTTAACACTCAGAACTGCATGAATATTCAGACACACTGATACAACTTTATAATGTTTATTTATGAATATTATATATATGAATATTATAGACATGGAGCATCTTCATGTGGGGTTGGGCAAAATACGATATATGTGTTTTTGCACATTGTACCACATTTAGTCTTGTGTTTTAGATCACATAGAAAATCCAATAATTCCTTTTTCTGTCTCTAGCTGTTAATTGCACCACTAAAATAGAAACTATAAATAAATGATAGAGATTTGCTTACAAATGCTGGGTTCCATGCAGGATACATGGGTTGTTTCTGTGCTTGGATGACCACATAGGCAACAAGCACTACCATAAGCATTAATGGACTGATGACCATCCAACATGTCTTCCAGTAAATATTTGGTCTTGACCCAGTCATAAAAAATATGTCATCGCTGAAACTGTTAAGAAAAGAGGAATACAGAAGATGCTAAAGGGCACAGATCAAATTTTAAATGGTTATGGTCTACTGATGGAGAGGAGGATAGTTACTTTTTCATTCCGTAGACATAAATGACTGCAATAATCTCAAACACAGCAATGATGAGCAGAGGAACAGATCCCACGTAACCATTAAAGACTTCCACCCAGTAGTTTCCTGATCTCATAGTGAAGATGAGCGCAAACAAGAAGGACACCAGGCAGATCATCGCTAAGGAAGTAACCAAAAGGTTTTTCATTCAGGGGTTCCAAAGTAACATCAGTCATTTTCTTTGCAGAGTAAGAGTATTTTCAGGTACCTGTTACAACCTCGTGGGGAATCCACTTAGGGAGTATTTTGAGATCATTGATGGGTGTGATGATTCCTTCGATGTTGCCGAACATAGAAGAGAGGCCCAAACTGAAGAGCATGATGAAGAACAGTATGGCCCAAATCTGCGACCCTGGCATTGCTATCACTGCTTCAGTGAATGCTATAAATGCCAGACCGGTACCTGATGCACTCTGGGGGAGGAAGAAAGAGAAGACAGTGATGATGAAGGATTAATCCCTGTACATCCTTGACCGGAACATAATGTGCTGCATGCAGGAAAAAAAGAGCAAAGTAGTAACCCATATTTTTGAGAGGAGGGGGGAAAAAAGATGAGTGTCAATATTACCTGGTCAAGGAAATCTTGGAGGTTACAGATTGTCGTTAGGTTACCCACAATGTCTGGATAGGAATTATTTAGATGGTCAAACCATTCTTCATAAGTGTCCAGTGTCAGGTTCCGGTCTGATATTTCAAAGTGGTTGATCAGAGCCACAATGTTACTGCAGATGAGAGAAAAAATACTCAGTGGTACTAGTGAGAAGATTTGAAATTACAAAGAATATGAGCAGACATACCGTTCTCGGCAGGCGTTGTAGGCATTGGTAGCTTTAAATCCCAGGATGGAGAAAATGGGAATGGAGGCGTAGAGAGATGTGGCACTATTTATTACTCCTACTAAAACTGCATCCCTTTCACAGTTGTTTCTAAGAAAACAAAAGCCAGCTTTGTAAATCATCAAGCAAATCATCTCGGTTTAATTGGTGGTATGTTCAGGCGGTCTGGCCCCTACTTCTCTGAGTTGTAGCTGGAGAAAGCTATGAGACCTCCAAAGGCCACAGACAGAGAGAAGAAGATCTGGGTGGCAGCATCCAGCCACACCTGAGGGTTCTGCAGTTTGGTCCACTACAGCAGTCGTAAAAACAACACATGAGAGCATGTTATCCGAGACATAAGATATGATCAAACTGTGAGGGCAACAAACAATCAAGCTTACATCAGGAGTGAACAGGTACATCAGTCCATCAGTAGCTCCAGGCAAGGTGATGCCACGGACGAGGAAAATGGTAAGCACCAGGTAAGGAAATGTGGCTGTTACATACACAGCCTGCAACATACCAATGTATAAAAGTGGGATGAATTCAGAGACTAAGGTTTGAAACAGGACTGTTTTTCAGCAGGTAAACACACCTTTCCCATGGAGTCGATGCCTTTGATGAAGCAGATGTAGACCACGCACCAGGCGCTGGCGATGCAGGTGACCATCCACCACTGCAAGGAGCCACTTGTGTCGATGTCTTCTGAGATGTTCAGGGTCGTACGGTACCAAAAATAATTTACTGGAGTGCTCTTCTCACACTCCACATTGTAGCCTATGTGGATGCATTTGAATCAGAATATTAATGTCAACATGCAGGTGCTGCATAGTCAGGGAAATTCTTCTGGTTCATGAGTTACTAATTCTCTGAAGAATTCACCAAACTACATGTCATTAATCAGATCTCTTACAAACATTGACAGGGAGACAGCACTTTGATCATGTGACTCCATGAATCCAAGTGAAACCCAACAACAGATTACATTTTACAACACTCAAATGTTCCACCACCTGGCTTCCTTGAGTTATCAATCGTGAGCATCTCCTGGAAATAGCCCTTTTAGGGTCAGAGACCTGACATTGTATGAATAACCTTCTAGCACAGGTTGTAAATGCCTTATCATTTTCTATAGACACACTGTCTCCCATACAAACATTTTCTCACTGGTATTTAAACCTGGAAGGACTCAGTCTTTATTCCATATTTTATAGGATGAGTTTTAACTCTTGTACACTCAAGGGATTTGAAACGCAACACAGTGTTTACTTTCAAATTTGTTTTGTGCTGTAGTTTGTGAGTACGAACACAACCTTTATTTCGTTCCTGATTAACTTTCACTACCTAAGACTTAACACAAGTAACCGTAGGAATACAAGGACCATAAAATAATCATTGACCAAAATGGTGACAAAAGCTTCCATAAATCAGTCTGTCTTCCATTGGCAGTGGTACCAGCCGTGATTCCTCCTCATGGACTGAAACAAGCTCTGGATGATGTCATGGGAATTAATTTTGAAGCTGTTCATGCTGTGACATTTGCCCACACATTGAATATGGCAGTCACTGGTTCATCTTTCTACATTATTCCACTTGTGTGTAACGGTGAGAATCTGGTGGAGTCTCCTGCCTCCAACTTGCCAATGGCACAATACCGGTCATGTTGCCCTAGCCGTGGCATTCCTGTACGTGACATTTTCTTCTAACTCATGAATTTTTACAAGAGTGGATTGGTTTAAGAAGGGAGTGGTTATTTGAGATTAGGTAGATGAAAGCATCATGACTGCAAAATTTGCATATTCGGGCTTAGCGTACACACAAACCTATCAAAATGGTCAAACCACATGTGTGTATTAACAAATAAAGAATAAAAGGCGTAAACCATTTGAATATGCTTTTCTACATTCCACAAAGAAATGGAAGCTTGTATTTCAAAACAACAATCACCATGAAAGGTATTTCAACATCTCGGAATTCCGCTATCTGTCCCTGAGTACTATTGTGAAATAAAACTTTGAAATAAAACCACACCACGATGACTCATTTTGTGGTAGTTAACTTCTCCCGTTTATAGTCTGAAGTCTGTTTTGCAAGCATATGAATTCTTAAATAAAAGAGTAGGATTTTTCCATTTCATTGAGCTACTTATTAAACTAAATATTTTTGTTAATGGCTGGTGGGTTGTTACCTGTCTGGTTTTCAGTGAGTGGACACTCACTCCAAGGCAGTGGGTTTTGAAACGAATGAAAGAAGTACCAGAGAACCCAGGCCAGGATGGTATTGTAGAAAAGGCTCACCAGGAATGAGACAAACATGGAAGCAATTCCTATATTCAGGTGGAAAAAAAATTAAACATTTTTCATTCCTCAAAACAGATTTCACCTGCTGACATAATGACAAATTCCAGAAAAATTTTAATAATCATGCTAGGTCACACACCGACTCCACCCAGGAGTGGTGAGATGGAGTTCCAGACACCGATGCTGCCCATGCGAAGCCTCTGTCCTATAGCCAGCTCCAGGTAGAGCAGAGGGAGGCCTTCAAACACCAGTGCTATCAGGTAGGGGATGAGGAATGCTCCTAAAGACACGAAGGACACATTGACCTTACAAACAGATCATATTAGACAGGTGAGGATGCTTTAGTCACCTGAAGTGCCCAAAGATTATTCAAATAAGACTGTGGCTTTTAAAATTAGATACCTAACTCACTTTTTGTTAATCAAGTCAAAATAAGCTCTATAAGCTCTAATATGTGTGCTACAAGACTATATGACCTCTTCGAAAATAAAAAGAACTGAGTTTTTTTTACATTTTTCAAGTAGGCAAAAGCGCAGATCGACTGAGATTTAAAGCTAAATCTACGCGAGATAAAACAGGCTCAGATGAACACTGTAGCACAGATGATAGGAATCAGGACTCAGAGGTAATTTGTGAAGCTTATAGACAAAGAGGACATGAGAAATGGGGCAGCTGAGCAGAAACCATCCCTGATGTTCACCAAAATTGATCCAACAAAGATAAAGTTTCATTCCTGGAATGCTGTGACAATGACTCACTGCTCTTTAATTAATGACTAGTTACAACCAGACAATTCAATCCATACATTTGGAAAAGTCTATGAAATGTGACCTAAAATACTTAAATCTTCAACAAAAGTCTTAATTTTGTCTGATGATGAGAATTATCAGGGGAATATGCAATGAATTAAAAAGATTTATATAATGGTATCTCACCTCCTCCATAAGTTTGGCATAGGTAAGGAAAACGCCAGACGTTTCCGAGTCCCACTGCAAAGCCAATACATGTTAATAGGTACTGGACTTTGTTATCCCATTTGGGTCGCTCCTCCACCTCAGAAGACTTTTTTTCCATGATCAGTTCACAAAAAATGTTATCACAATTCCAGATATGTTACAAGGCTCAAAGTTTTAGTATACACTTTAAATATTTCTTCTTAGTAAATCCAGAGTTCTCCCACTGATTTGGCCTCAGTGTAGGTCAGATTAAAGTGATGCCCAGTGCTCTTCTCTGTCTGACTCTCTTCAGTAGGCTGTCTTTTAATACCCTATCAGGTGCAGCATAGCGTAGGGGACATTGGTTTCTATTGGTTTTTCTTTTTTTTATAAGGCATCAGGCTACCAGGAACGGAGTGAGAGCATCAGCTATTAGGGTTTAGTGGTCCTCCTTCCTCGTTTGCAATGGGAGTGTGCGATGCCTTGTATAATGAGTAACCTGGTGATTTTTTTCAATGTTACAATGACCTGAAGCATACCTTTCAATGGCTATAAAAAAGATGGTGACAAATGATTAAGACACTTTTTATTCAGTTTTTCCGCATTTTGTTCATATACCAAGGTTTGAACACTGAACTCACATTTGGGCGTTTCAACAGGAGTGGAAAAAGGAACATACAAAACAATGGTATGGAAAGTTTTAGGAAAAGTTTGGACAAACTAGAAATATAATTACATGCAAAATAAACATGGCACCTTTGGTAAAAGTAGAGCTTCAGAAAATCAGGGTGTTATAATGCGGTCACATTCTGGCATCATCTCTACACAAATACTCAAAAGTATCGCTGAGTGTCCTCTGGCATCGTTTATCAAGTACAAGTACATGTTGTTCTGTTTTTTTAATTAAGTTTTTGGGCACACTTAGGCTCAGCATGTTTCATTACTCAAGTCTGCATTGTTTTCAGATGCATGCACATTGCTTTTCTGAAGGGGAGGAAGAACAAAGCTGAACTTGTGGTGCTGTGGCAGAAAATGACTTTTGCTGTACTTCTTATCTGCAGCTTCAAACGATCAATGAGTAGAAAAAAAAGGAGATAAGTTTGCATTTCTGCTAGTTGGCTCAGAATGGCTTCATTTTCCTCCAAAAACAAACCCATGCGTAAGCATGTTTTCTTTGAGTGAGGTTTTATGTCTTACGCAGTTACTATCAGTAGCTATCTCTGTTAAAATGTAATGTGTTTGTTCATTGGTTTGTTGCTGGTCTGCTGGATAAGATAGAAACTAGGCTAATGACTTTTGCATGTTGGCAGGGATGAAGGGACCTTTCAAGAATGATTCAGATGAGTTTTCTCACTTGCCTTAATAACTTAATAACTGTGTGTGTGTGTGTGTGTGTGTGTGTGTGTGTGTGTGTGTGTGTGTGTGTGTGTGTGTGTGTGTGTGTGTGTGTGTGTGTATGTGTATATATACATACACACACATACACACACACATATATATACATACATATATATATATATTTATATTTATATTTATATGTACGTATATGGAAGTATATTTTCATAACCATGACTGGCTACTGATATGACCAGGTAATATAGTATCTTTATTGATTTTAAGAGATCAGAAATACTTAAATTTTAGCAAGGTTACACCATCTTGTACAGAGCTTTTTGATGAATCTTAGTGAAAGTTAAGCATGTGTACAAAAGACAAAAAAAAGCTCATTTGGGTGAGATGAAGGGTGATTATTCAAGCTGAGCCCTGCCATGGATCACAGCACATTGTGCTAAAAATGTGATGTCATTTTTCCAACTTATTTTTTTGCCAACCAACTTATTTCATAGGGTTAGGGTTAGGTTAGGGTTAGACTTAGGGTTAGGATGCACGGATGTACAGAACAGTATATGTTGAATATCTAATATCAGAGCCCTAAAAAAGACATTATTTCACCACGTGTTCAACCTGGTAAGATGACTACTAGTGAGGCAGTACATTTCTTTCTGAATGAATTCCAACCTTAAATTAAGTACTGTACACATTACAACAGATTTAGATTTTCTTTTCTTGCATTAATGATATGGCTGCTTAACAAAAAGCATCCATACATAATATGACTTTGACAGGTACATCAACCATACAAATCCTACATTGTGACAGTACTGTTTAATCTAGTAGGATGATAATGTAACTCAGCTCCTTTATTGGTGTTGAATGAGCCAGAGATGCTCTGAAAGAAGCACTTAACCATGAATTTCCCATTATGAAACATCTACAGTTGCTTATCACTTTTCCCTTGGAGCCTATCCCACCTGGGCAAAAGGCGGAATAGATGAGATGCCATGTCATTGTTAAGCTCACATATACAGACCATTTGGTGTTTTACCAATTCACAGAAGCTGCATGCTTTTGGAGGTGAGAGAACCTGGAGAACACTGAGAGAACCCACACAAACAAACTGCAAAGAAAAATCGAATCCAGAAACTCTTTGATATGAGACAACAACACCATCTGCTGCACCACCATGCACCCATGTGTATATCAAGTTTTGTGAAACATTTGGTAATGGTTTGGAAACCCTTGGCCAAGACTAATCCCAAACAATATACAACAATATTAACTTATCTGAACAGAAACTCATCTTGAAACATATTAAACAGTATATTTGTTAAAAGAAAAATGACAGACAGTGAAAAATGGAACTTTCCTACATTTCCCTCCCCGCTGTTTGTGGCCGAGGATAATAAAGTTTTATGGTGTTGAACAACTGTGTGACTGTGGATTTTGTCCCTTGTTACCAAAACAAAATCAAAATCTTGTGTCCACACCTTTGTGATCAGCAGTTCAGTCCACACAGACCTGGTCTGGAGAACAGAGTGAGGCCGGATCAAGTCCAGTGTGAACCAAAGTCGAGTGTGATCTGGAGCTGGAGGGTTGCCAGTTCACCTCCTGAAAACTGTCAATGTGTTTTAGCAAGATGCTAAAACCTAAAAACATTTACTTCAACACACCTATCTCCATTATTTGTACATACACACACACACACACACACACACACACACACACACACACACACACACACACCCTCGCATACAAAATGTGATGAAGGGTGGTGCCTTTGGGGAGGGTTTCAGGCCAGTTAAGACGCTATTGAGGGTAAAAAGAATTTCCCCACTGGAGATTACATAAACGAGATGATCATGCTATGATCAATAAGTTATTATCAGTACATAATTACTGGATGTACAATCTGAAAGTAAGACCAAAATAATCAGTGAGTAATGATTGTGATATAAATTGAAAACGCAATTAAATTTTCCCCTAAATCTATACATTTGACAAAATAATACTTGTTTTAAGAACAATGAGTTTCAATTAGCCGCTTCTGCCACCTACTGGTAGTATTACATCATCACAATCTCCAGCTTAGTCTAATCCCTTAAATTGTAGCCCTGAAACAACACGAAATCAATGAAAGTATCTTTATTAAACATTTTCTACAAAAACGTTATCGGTGATGTGCATAGAAAAATTCAGGTCTTCCTGAGTCTAGGTTTACATAGTCAGAAGAGCAGCTATTTCTTCTCCTGAATATCTGTACATGACTTGTGCTTGTGTTTCTTACAGATGATGCTCCAGATGAGTCAGCAGCTTTTCTCTGCTTCCTTTCTTCCTCTGCTTCCGGAGCGTACATGAAATCTCATTGTAAGTTTTAGTACTGATTGCAAAAGTCAAAGCAACGTGTGACGTGGTTTTTGTTCTGATGCATGTTTCATAAAATAAATATTCAAAGAATCTCAACACACACATTACTCTCCCCCTGACTGCTCCACCTGGAGGAAGACAGTTTTAAACATGGAAAGGAAAAAAGGCCTGGACGTAGTCCTGTCTTAATGATTTATACAGCGCTTGATAACATTCTCTATATCAAGTGTGATTTCCCAGAAACAAGTATCTTTTTTTAACTTTACAAGACAATGCTGAAAATATTTTAAAGTGAGAAAAAAATCATCCCAACATTGAAAGTGTCTACACATCACAAAAGTCTTCTCAATTAAGTTTTTAAGTGTTTTATTAAGGCTGGCCATTGACATTATGTTGCGTAACACAAAATGTACCTCATTGATATGAATCATAGCAACAAAGATGCTTTGTGAACATCTTAATCTAGAGTGTATGAATAGCAAACCTAGTGATTTTGTATATTTAAAATATGCTATGAGGTCACTGAAAACATCTTCTTTCAAGGGACAGGTGTAGTTGCATAGAGGAGCCGAAAAGTTTTAACAGAGAGACAGAGAGACAGATAGGTAGATATACATACTTTAATCATACATTAATAATCCCAAACTGGAAAATTCACAGATTGGTGAAATTGTTTGTATGGAGATTTATGCAAAACAGTTATACTGTACATTCTTGCATGGCACATTGAAAAACATGAGTGATACATTTTTCAAAGCATCTGTTTCTTGCTGACACAAGAGGTCACTGTCATGTCATTTGGTAAAAAACATGCTGTAAAATTAAATTTACGCAATGTTATTATAAACAGACTTGTTTCAAGCATACTCTTCTATGAAAACAAGTATTTTTCTTTAAGTTAATACAGCTGAAGAACTAGATATACATGAATATAAATACTCTCTTCAGTAGTAATTTAAATACTGCAATTTTTATATATTTAACAACAACTTGATATTGGTTTATTATGAACTTAATAACCTTTATAATAGTTAGGACAAAAGGCTATCTTTTTGTCTGGATAACATTTTCTTCTTGTAGGAAACATAGATCAGCCTGCATAAGGCATATAGAGGTATTATGAGAGTGGGTACCCCTGCCAAAAGAAAGATGACCACATAGACCCAGGAAGGGTACGGCACTGATGCCATGGATGGGAAATGCTCCTGGAAACCACAAAACACTGATTTGTTAGTTCAACATCATGTAACAATAGCAATATTTAGAATACAAGTTTACACCACATCATTTATTTGCCTAATTTGCATTGATGTATTTTTAGAAAAAATGAAACAAGCTTATGAACTTACAGATTCGGGATCCCAGACTAAATAGGTGAGCTCTATTTGGGTTTGTGTCACCAGGTAGAAAATCAATATAATCAGAACAAGGAAAGGACTGAGGAACCTCCACGAAATCTGCCACAAGATGGAGGGCTTGTGTCCAATCATGAATTCTATGTCCTTATTGAACCTACCATACAAAATAATTCCATTAGATTTTCATAGACTGTGTGCATGTATTTAAACCTGCAGTTCAGAACTCATACTGTAATAATATTTGGTGCAGCCTTTTGCTATCAAGCCTTCTGTAAATACAGTTGTATTTGACAGTGAAAGACTTTATCAAAACCAAGACAATGAGCTGAATGTCAGTAAATAGTCCATAAATTAGAGGGAGAACTGCAAAGTCTGACAGTTACCTGTGGAGTTGTCTCGAGAAGGAACACGTTTGCCATCACACCTTTATTGAATATCAACTTTAAACTGATGTTTTTCAATTTTTAAGTGAATTGGAATATTTAAATGTTCCACAAATAAAAGTTAATTGCGAACATCACCAGTTTGACAACAAAGAAACTACAAATGGCATAGTTGTTAATGGGTGTCAACAAGCGCAAAACAACTTTAGGTAGAAACAGTTATGAGAGTTAAATGTTGGCTATGTTACAAGTTATTAGGATTATTAGGATAAGTTATTAGGATGTTCTCATTTCCCATAAAATGTGTGAAAAAAGAAAACTAGGAGTTTATTTAAATTTTGCCATTTCCTGTAATTTTCTGTAGTGATGCTTTGAAAAGCACAGAAGAATGTTGATGGAAACATTATTTATTGCTGCTCGAGTTGCCATTCTAAAAACATTCTAACTGTAACAGATGAAATGGTTATTGAGCGGATTTTTGATTCATTGTAAATGAAATCCAAACCATGTACACATAGTTTTAGCTCAATAAGTACAGCTTTTATTTCATTCCTTTTACCTTCATGCACTAACCTGTCTATGCCATAAATGTAAACAACAGCAATCATCTCCATCAATCCGATGGTAAGAAGTGGAACTGATCCGCCAAAGTTGTCAAAGAGAGTTACCCAATAAATTCCTGAATGCTGTGCAAACAGGAGGGAGATGATAAAAGCAACAAGACATGTCACACCTGAAACACATGCACAAAAACAAATCAGACAAGCATTTAATGTTTAATTCTAAATATGTGTAAACAGTTTGACATTTACAACATATTACCAGTTAGTGCTTCCTGGGGCCAATGATTTGGTAATATTTTCAGGTCTTTTAGTGGAACCACCACTCCTTCAATATTGCCAAACAAAGTTGAGATTCCCAAGCAGAGAAGCATGACGAAGAAAAGGATAGACCAAGCTATAGAACCAGGCAGTTTAGTGATGGCTTCAGTGAACACAATGAAGGCCAGACCTGTTCCCTCCACACCCTGAAAAAACACATCCATTACAATACAACTCAGGTAAAACACATTGAATACTTGAGAAATAAAAAAATAATCCATGCAATCACCTCACTGAGAAATGTTTGTACGTCACATGTTTTGATGCCTAACTGAAGAACAATATCTGGATATGAGCTGTTGAAATGTTGAAGGGCTTCGTCATAGTTGCTTATAGTGATGCTGCCTTCTGGAAGCTCAAATGCATTTGACAATGCCATGATGTTCCTGGGGGGAAATGTGGCACAATTTAGTAAATATTGTGAATCACAATAGGGCTTAAGATTGAAATTTGATCCACGTAGTTCAAGAATTTGAGTACTACACTGAAAACCAACATTATCTATTTTAAGTCATTAGAATTAGAAATATTTGAAAACACAGTTTCCTTCTTGAAAGCATGATTGATTTTTCTTGCATAACTTTTGTGATTGAGGTTGCACTTTTCTTTGAAGCTAATGTTTGACGTGTAAAACTTGTTCCTACTCACATACTGTTACAGTTGTCATATTTCTCTGTGGCCCTGAAGCCAATGATGGAGTAGGTGACTGTCGCAGTGTAGATTGAAGTGAGGCCAGTTACAATCGTCAGGAACACAGCATCTTGCATGCAGTTGTTGCTTTAAAAAGAAATGGATGTTTCAGACATACAAGCCATGGGAAGTCAGGCTATTGTCTTATGAGAGAAACCTACAATAGATTTTCAATATCCAAAGCTGTTTTAATCAATACATTGGACTTTAAGAAAGTTTCTTGAAGACGTTTCGCCTCTCATTTCGCTTCTTCAATTCTCGAGAACTGAAGAAAGCTCTAGGATGAGAGGCAAAACGTCTTCAAGAAACTTTCTTAAAATCCAGTGGATTGATTTAAACAGCTTTGGATAACAATTTCCTGGAAAACTGAGAGCCTATACAAACATATAGATCATCAATAAATCTGTTTCTTACTGAATAGGGTTGTAGCTTGAGAAGGAAATGAGGCCTCCCCATGCTATGCTAAAGGCATAAAAGACATGGGCACCTGCATCCAGCCAAGTAGTTGGTTCAATTAGCTCACTCACCTGCAAGAGCAAGACGAATTGTTATACGTGTCATAAATCGTATCATATAGTTTAATGACAACAAAGTGTACCTGTGGTGTGAAGAGATACTTTATTCCATCAAGGGAGCCTTTAAGAGTCAGTCCTCTAACCAGGAAGATGGCCAACACAATGTAAGGTAGAATAGCCGTGACGTACACGGCCTGACATCAAGACGAGGAAAACAACATATATTTGATGATTCACAAATGCATATTAGCTAATAAATAGTATTTAACAGTTTTTTCTTTTCTAATGAAGAAACAAAAATTGTGCGAAAAAAATTTAACCTTCTTTTTTAAAGAAAGGTTTTGTTAAATAAAAGTTCTGTCTTGGCATTTCCCCTGGCATGTTTCCAGTTGTCGCTATAAGTTACATAGAGAAAATGCTAAAGGCTCTTTTTTAATATGTTATGCAAGTTATCCATAAATTTTAAGAAAAAAGTTCAACAAACCTTTCCTGATGTGCTGATTCCCCGTATGTAACAGAGGCCGATTACAAACCAGGCAGCAAACAGACAGGCAACTATGGGCCAGTGGATTCCTCCAGAGTTGGCAATAGAGGCTGAACTATTCAGAGTGACTCTGTAAAAGAAGTAATCCACAGTGGAGCTCTCCTGACACTCTGCTACAAACCCTGGTTGGCAAAAAATATAGAGGTTTGCAAGTGCTTTATCAGAGTTTGTACAAATGTGTTTGAGGATTTTTCCATTTATTCAAATACCTGTCCTATTGTCATTAAGAGGACATTGGGTCCAAGGCAGAGGGCTTTCAAAGGAATTGAAGAGATACCAAATGATCCAGGCTATTAAGGTGTTGTAGTACAGTCCAATCATTAAGGAAACCAGCATGGAGGCTATGCCTGAGAAGAACAGAATTATTAACTGGTACCCATTAACATCTTTATGTGGTGGCTGTCTCCAGATGTCAAGGTTTATTTCAGCCTCTGCTTTGGTCAAGTTCTTTTAAAGTGTTTTACGTACCGACACCAGTCAGATAAGGGCTAATTGCTGTCCAAACCCCTACACTGCCTTTCCTGAGACGCTGGCCAATGGCAAACTCCAGAAGCAGGAGGGGAAGTCCTTCCAGCACCAACAGGATTAAGTAGGGAATCAAGAAGGCACCTGGGAAATGAATGAAGAGTAGCACAGTTACACACTGATGTCAGCTCTTCCTATTGATAGCCCTGCTCTTGTTTTATGATAACCAAACTTTTCCATGCATGTCCACTCTTCTTTACTTCCCTTTCACATTCTCTCCTTCTTTTGACAGTTAAACCCAAGTACTTGAACTCCTGCCTCTTTGTTATCTCCACTCCTTGCTTCCTCACTTGTTCACTGTCCTCGTTCCCATGTTTGACTCCTGCTCACTGTCATTCCTCTCTTCTCAGTCAAACTTACTTCTCCTGATTCTCCTCCACTCCCCTGGAAACTTCTCACTTTCCAGGACAACCAAGTCAAAAACTTGACTGCCATCTCGTTTAAACATTCCCCTAAGTCCACAGGTATGTCTTCTGGTCCAACAGCTGTTCCACTCGTCATCTTCTTCAGTTCCAGTCTCACTTCATACTTACTAATCTACTTCACTCTCTGATCTACAACTCTGACATCCTCTGCTCTTCTCTGTCATTTTCCCCTTTCATCAGTTATATAGTACTTATAGTACTTTCCTCCTTCTCAATCCACTCTCAACCATGTCCATTTGTCTAGCTAACCGTCCTACATCCCTCTCTCCTTCATATAACTCCATGCCTTTGCCTTAACCTTTTTCTTTGCAGTCAAGAATTGGGAATTCATGTGCAGGTTCACAAGATGAAAGTATCAATAGGTTATCATTTTCATCTGAGCTTACCTCCTCCATGAGATTGACACAAGTAAGGAAATCTCCATACAGCTCCAATTCCGATGCAGAAGCCCACACAAGTCAGGATGTACTGGGATTTGTTGTCCCATTTAGGCCTGCTTTCTGCTTTCTCCATCTCCATCCTCTCCAGATCCTCATAAGAAGGGATCCTGTCCTCCAGTCCTGGGTTAGGAAGTAGCAGTCTCATGGCGACCCCACTGAAGTGTCACACTGTCGTTCTTGGATCATAAAATGAGGCTTTAGTGTTTGTAATCAGTGATTGTGAAACAAGTTTATGATGCTCTATTTTACTGCTACAGTTCAGATTTACAAGGTCATATTTTGATCATCGGTTTCATGACCTTTTTCAGTTAAACTCCAATAGTCAAGGATATACATATACAATAAGACATACGTCAGAAGCTTTGAACGTGTGCAGCGTTGTTTCACACACAAAATCGAAACATAAACATTAGTTATCTAATTCGGTTTCTTTTTCTCCTTTCTTTTCCAGAACCTCGCCTGAAACTGTTTGAAAACCCACCTTGCCCTTTGAAGACCTGAGATAATCATATTATCATGTGACACTGAGGCTGATAATGGAGTAGATAACTGTCATGTAGTTCATTGAGATAAAATCAAATTTTTTGAAGTCTAATAAAAATTGCCATAATGAAAGGTACAGTGTAATTTTAATGAAGGCCTTGTTCAAACCTATTATGTACGGCCACTCTAAATGATCGGGTCAGCTCTAAAAACAGGTAATAGATAGTTTTAGACCCTTTTTTGGGGGTCTCAAAACAGAGATATTTTCTAAGATGCAGTAAAAATGTGCAGCGCTACTCAAACAGACAAAACAAACTGGCCCACACATCAGCCTACAGTGACATAAAATACTGGCTCTTGTTTGGATTGCAAACACGGGTGCAGGCAAAACATTTCATAAGTGTGTGTGTGAATGGTTCTCATTGGGGACAGTTCTGAGCAAGGAGTGCAAAGCAGACTTTTAATGTAAAAGTTAAAAACTATCAAATTAGTGATTTTGTGTTAATGTTTCAAGTGTGATGCATTGGTTTCTCGTTTTGTGTGGCTGGTGCAGTGATAAGTATTATTATTAAAGTAGTCACAATGACTGAGACTCCTGGTGTATTTAGTTATGAAAGTGTTCACTGGTATGTGATAGCTTTTGGCTCTAAACATAAAAGTATCATCTGCCGCTGATGCTCAAAATTAAGACCTACACAAACCCGTTACCTTAGTCTGCTCCAGTTGAAAATTTAAATTTTGTAGGAATGACTAGTTGACTCCTCCTTGTGCTGCCACCTTACTGTGTGGGGGAGTTTGAGTGTCCAAATGATCCTAAGAGCTATGTTATCAGAGGCTGTATACAACTGGTAGGGTCTCCCATGACAGGTCTTGGGTGTCGGGCCAGAATAAGAGCAGATCAAAAGATTCCATGGAGGAAGCAGAGACTGAGGTCCATCGCCCAACCTGAAATCACAGAAGTGGTCTTTGACTCCTCAGGGGCAGGGCACCAGGGCTGGATAAAATTTGTCTTGAGTGCCTTAAGGCTCTGGATGTGTATGGATTGTTTTGGGTGATGCATCTCTGCAACATTGCATGGCCTTCGGGGATGGTGGCTCTGGATTTGCAGACAAGGGTTGTGGTCCCCCTTTGCGAGAAAGGGGATCGGAGGGTGTGCTCCAACTACAGGGGGATCACACTCCTTCTGGGGAAAGTTTATCCCAAGATTAGACCAAAAGTCTAAAGACCAAAACCTCAGATTCAAGAGGAACAATGTTGTTTTTCACCTGGTTGTCGGACACTGGACCAGCTCTACACTCTCCATCGAGTGCTTGAGGGTTCATGGAAGGTTGTCCAAACAGTCCGCATGTGTTTTGTGGATCTGTAGAAGGTGTTTGACCTCATCCCTTGATTGTGGTATCTTGTGGGGAGTGCTTCGGGAGTATGGGGTCAGGGGACCTTTGCTAAGGGCTGTCCGGTCCCTGTATAACTGAAGCAGGGGCTTTGTTCACATTGTCTGCAGTAAGTCAGACCTGTTCCAGGTGCATGTTGGACTTAAGGAGGGCCGTCCTTTACCATCGGTTATGTTCATAATCATTACAGACAGAATTTTTGGGGTGCAGCTGTGGGCTGCAGAGGGTCTGTTTTGGGAACCACAAACCAGCACCCGCCTATTTTTTGCAGATGATGTTGTCCTGTTGGCCTCATCAAACCTGGACCTTCAGCGTGTACTGAAGTCCGAGGATATGCTGGCCTGGGGATGAACATTCCGGCTATTTGGCTATGTTTCTTAAGATGACATAAAAACACAATATGCTATTTGTCTCTAAAATTGAAATACTATATATTATTAATTTCTTTCCACAATACAAGGAGAGACAGAAAAGTCTGCAATATATGAGAGAGCAGTGAGATAGATGAAGAAGAGACAGAGAAAGAGAGCAGCATTCAGGCCAACAAACCAGAGCAACAAAGTCGACCACTGAAGATGCTTCTTCTGGTTTTGGGAAGAAAGACACTGGTCCTCAAGCTTGTCAGTATCCACAAGATCCGAATTGTTCAATGAAATAAGCCTTTGAACCAAAAGCATACAAGATGCAAGCACCAGGATCTCAGTAAGACTAAATCCCTTTCAGTTTGAATGCAACATGCATTGGAACTCATTGCCCAGAGAAAATCTGATACAGGACTGATTACTTTTTTTCAATTTATTTATTTTTACATATAGAAGTTGACTTACGGATCTGCCATTGCACTTGACGATTATATGCCAGTGTGATTGTGTATGTTTAGTTTTGCTAATGGTATATTTCTACAGTATCTGATGAGTACTTTAGTCCTTCAAACTGAAAGAGAGAACAGATATAAATTTAAAAAGACCTAATAAGAAAAAAGACTACTAAGAAACAAAGGATCCTAAAACAGCTTATAAATTTGAAATACAAATAAAACTATATAAAATCTAAACAATTTGTAGCTTTATTGAGTTTTAATATTGTGCTATTTTGTCTGTGTCTACTTCCAAATTAATTAAATAAACACACCAGAACTTCTTTTCTACCCATTGGTTTATGATTTTTGCCTAGTCTTTTTAAGTAGAACTTTTTATGAACCCAGAGATTGGCCCTGGCTTTCTTTTAACAAATGAGCATGATTAAATAGTGCAGTGAGTTACACTTTATGTGCCGGAATGTTGTTGGCACATTTCTCTGAAGCCTAACTCATGCAAAGCCTGGAACAGGAACAATAGATTGTGGAACCATTAGATATCTGATCAATCAGACCAGATTCAGAGGTAGTCTGGTTTGCATACAACCACATTTTTTTTAGCAGTGTGTGTACAAAAGTGTCCTTGGACAAATTTGATGACAGCTATTGAGCTCATATGCTTTGAATTACAAGAAGCCACACAACAGGGAAAAGGGTTAGTTTGTTAGCCAATTAGTCAGTCTGGTACACTGTCATACAATTTCAAATAACTTGAATATTTACATATGAAATACAGTATTTACTGATGATAAAAATGCCATATTTGAAATGTAATTAACACTATTCAATATTGGTAGCAATTTCGTCATACAGCACGCCCTCGTTCATCATGGTTAATGCGTTCCAGGAACCACACGCAATTCATGAATTCCGTGATAGGTTGACGATATATTTATCATATTATTTACGGTAATTTAAACGTTTTATGAACCCTCACCATACTGATATTAAACTAACTTCTATCTGTGTTACCTTATCCCACACTCTGACAAACTGTGTAAAGCACTTGTGTCTCACGCAAGTCCGAGACTCACGGAACGGAGCGCACTTTTGGATGCCGTTAGCTAATAGAATGCACGTGAATAGAATGCCTACCAAAAATATGCAACGACGTGAAGTTGCGAGCTTTGATGCGCAAATGCGCAAGGGCGCACTGTACATGGAAAAATGCTTAGGTTCAAAGCAAAAACACTCCAAGCTTGGTTCATTTTGGTGATAGTCTATTAACATAACCATTATACCAGTTACCTTATTATTGAATAATCAATTTCTATTTTTCAACATGTGGGGGCCATGAGTCCAAAAAGCTGGGCTTTGAAACAGAATTTTTTGCCAATTGATTCCTTCCGAACAGAAACACTATTATAATTTTTCCGGTTTTACGTTCCACCCAAAAATTGATGTTCCTGAACCGGTCAATAACGTTTCTTGTAAATATAAATAGGTAGGTAGCTTTAAGACTTTTAAATTGGAAATTCGTTTATATACTGTAAATATGTCCCTACAGTAAACAGGACAACAGCACTGATCAGTTATGAAGCAGAGGATGTGGAATCAGATGAAGACAGAGAAGTTGCAGCAGCTTATGATGCCACAAGATTTGCCTATGTCCGAGTTCACCGGGGAGCGAACACAGTGTCGCTCTGAACGAAGCATCTTCTAATCAGTTGAGAACAGAAAGAGAACACAGATAAATGTCCGCAGCGTTGCAGGAAGTCCATCAAAAGAGATTAATTGTCACAAAGTGCTGGCAGTACAGGTAACTTAACTCTGAAAATAGCTGGCAGACAATGAGTTAATGTCTAAATCAAAATTTTTTAAGATTGACAGACTGCAGAGTTTCCCTGTTATGAATACAGTATGATCGAGAGTCCCTTGACTTCTGATACTATGTCTTCTCTCCTCTCTCATCACGCATTGAGTGAATGACAAGCAGGGAAACATGAGGTCAGATATTTTATTCAAGAGCGAAAAAGAACAATTATACATTTTATTAATTCAGTTCAGAATTGGACAAGCATTGTTCATGTTATTGCACTGAAACTATCTGAAACCTTTCAGGCCAGTTGTTACTTCTTACATTTCACATAGTCAACATATGTTTTATTCTGGTGTTTTTTTTGTTAGAGTGAAACCTCCAACTTTTCATACATTTGACAGCCTGACTCATTTTTATCCTCCGCTTGTGAAACCACCATAGAAAGTCTAAAATGATCATACGTTATGAAGTTTCCAGGAAAAAAGTGATTACACAAGACACTCCTCTTCAATAATTATTTTTTGTCAGTCATAAATTAAACTGGTAGTTAATCAAATGCACCACTGATGATCAAGAGTCAAAGTCCAGTTTAACTGACGTCAGCTACACTTTGTAATTATTAGACAAGTTACTTGTAACTTGATTATCATAATTTTTGCATACTGCATTCACAGCATGGCTTGTTGTGCTTTTATTTCTATAACAGTTAAAAATACTATAATTAAGTTGAATTAACTGTGATACAGATGATCACACCATTGATGAATAAATGCTTGAATGAGGGATTTATTTTCCCAGTAAAGGTGACTAGTTAAAAATTTAGCTGTTGAGGTGCTGAACATTTCTGGCTATCTCTTCTTGTACATATCTTTTCTTACAGTATGTTGTGTGATGTTGTGCATCCACTTTTTAATCTTTTATACGGACATTTAACATGTTAACCTCACCATAATCAGTGACAGGCTTTTACATTTCTATCATTTTAGCACATTATTTACAGTATTTTTAAAAAGTAAGACACAAACTTGAAGGTTCAATAAAACTTAACAGATTGTTCAATTGAAATGACGAAGTGTAGTATTAGTGTTCAGGTAACTCACCTTGGCTAGGCTCCTTCCAACTGCTTTGGTCAGAAAGATACCCTGAGGTGACAGAGCACCAATTAAAAGCCTCTGGAAGATACCATAGCGTAATTACTGTAGGGGTGTTCACATACTAAAATAGTTGTTACACTTTTTGATGAATCTATTGAAATGTGTAACAGAAGGTCTAATTCAAATTTATATAGTGTAGCTATGCATTAGTATTTTTCAATTTTTTTCAGATTTGATGGCTAGTTTGGGTTGGATTTCCCTATTCTGTGGTAAGGATTTATATTGTTTCCTGTGACAGGATATATAAAGCCATCCACCTTCACAACTGAAGTAATGGTGAAGAAATAGGTGTAAACGTGAGTAACAGGCATAGGTTCATTATAAGACCTGTACATGATTGCCAAGGGTATCAAAGCTGCGTGTCAGACAATTCATATGCTATGCAGAATGTTAGCAATACATATAAGAATATGACAAGATATTTCAGCATTTACAACTCATATCAATCAAATCAGTTACACTTGTATTAATAAAAGTCTGACAGCATGAAGGAGCAGGTTAAAAGGCAGAGTAGCAGAAATGTGTCATTGTTTGAAAGATGATTTGATATCTGAGAGTATTGTATGCTATTTTAAGGAATAACTTCCGTCACTCTTATGCCACTTTCCAGACCGATTTACGGTCTGCCTTTCCCTGATTTTAATACACTGCGCAAGGTTTATATTATTTAATATGGCCTAATTCTTGTAAGAGCATATATTCTTTATTATAAGTTGTTCTTTACTATTAAAATATAAACAACGACAGCGGGAACCTGTGGAAATTCCACGATAAGAGAATAATATAAGACTTTTGTTTTTTGTCTTCTTTTTTCTTTGCCGTCACAGGGAAACAAACCGCTGTGTCAGACAAAGCTGTAAAGGGCTTCGTGCGTGTGGGACAGATGAACTAGAAGACGAAAGCCGCTTCAGCGTTACGGTGCGGCCATCCGGGTAGACACCGACTTCTTGAGTTCGGTCCCGGTGAAAAGAGCAATGGGGTTCCCCACACGACAACGTGAGGTCCGTCACAATCAAAGAATGTAAACTGCTATGTTTGACGAAGCCCAAACGGGTCCGTGAAAGATATGGACAAATGTGAAGACAGTAGCTAACTCGGCTAGTGGCCCGAACTTCCAAGTAGACGTCAGCCAAACGTCGGCCAACTGTACAGAAGAAAACGTTTTCTTGTGTACAGTGTGTTTTCATTATAAGTCAATGGATATGAAATATAAAATGGTGACAGCTGTTTATTTAATTCCACGTCACTCTCAGGAGCTCTTGTTCATGTGATTCCTTCGGGCAGATGCGCTTTAACTGACTGGGCGTTGTGATTGGTTGAGTGCTTGATTCACAGGTAGTGGGTGGAGTTAAAAAGCGTGACAGTGTGGTTTTCAAGTGAGCTTATTGAAATATATAGGTGGGGAGATATAGTTCTGTCCTTTGTTATTAGCTGTTACGCTAATAATATATTACGTGACAAGTTTCGTGTTAGAGCCAAGCTCTATCTGTTGTCAATAATTTATGAATGCTGTATACACTATACTGTAATAATGCAAATAACACACTCAGTATACTCAATGTATACATGCTATGTACTTTATATGCTGGATAAACTGTATGAATACATACTGTACATTCATAATTTTACTATTGAAATATTTTTATGCTGATTGAGATACAATCAGTATTTAAGCGTCTCATCTTTCCCTTCCCGTGTAAAAACAAACAGAAATACTTAGAAGAAAGGAACAGTTAATATGAGCACATGAAAAAAAAGGTCAGGCAACTACAGAGGTTAATTTGGAAATTACTTGTTAACCACGTTTTATTGAAGTCACTGTGTGTACTATTAGGTGAGGAGGTGGTTTTCTCCATGGATATGTGATGTATTAAATTATTTTTCCAGTGTTTGATGAGTATTATTTATTTCTCTCTTTCCAGTTTGAGAGAATGGTCTTTCTATCAGGTGCATAATATTCCTGATGTGCTGTGCACTAAAGGATGTATAAACAGCGATATGTGTTGTGTTCTTCTCATAGATGTTTTCTCCAGGAAATAAAATAGCTGTAGTCAATAATCAAAAATTAATCCTTGGTTCAATGCGAGGCTGTCTAAAGGGAGGTTGTTCTTCCATTGAATCTTCTTAATTTCTAGTGCACCTGTTTTGTACTGTTACATAACCGAAAGCTGGGTCATCCCCACTGTTAGTTTAAGAGGACTGACGATCAAACATGAATGAACAACTTTAATTAAAGTAAGACTTGGGAGGTCAGGCAGGGGTGTGTGGAAAGGAGTGGTTAATAATTACTGGATGTGTGTCACAGACACAAATCAAGACAGTATTATTGAAAGAGTTGTAGGCTTTATAGTAGTCACTAAATTTGTGTATCAGTCTCAACATGTTCAAATTTAGTGATTGGGGAAGATGTGTTGATCTTTTTTTTGATCCTCATTTCATCTCATTGTACAATACAGTACACAATTAGTAATTAGTCATCTTGTAACCCACTTAATCCACTAACGCGGGTCACGGGGAGCCGGTGCCTATGCTGGCAGTCTCAGGGCGTGAGGCGGGGGACACTCCGGGCACGACGCCAGTGTACCGCGGAGCCACATAGAAACAATCATTCACACACACACTCACTCCTACGGTCAATTTGGGACCGGCCAATCAACCTGAAGCGCATGCTTTTGGAGGTGGGAGGAAGCCGGAGAACCAAGAGAGAACCCACGCAGACACGGGGAGAGCATGCGAACTCGGACCCGGGTCCGCCGTGTTGTGAGGCAGCAGCGCTAACCACTGCGCCACCGTGCCGCCCGTACATTAAAGGGATTTTAAATAAAATGGTGTATATAATGCAATATTTTGAACGCAAAGTACATTTAAACCCCACCAAAAAAACAAAGATGCTGCTTTTTTTTTTCAAAATTCAAACACAAATTACAGTATTTGTTTTTAAGGATAACCGGCTATAAAATCTGGACAAATGACAAACTACTCTCTAAATTTAGAGGTTTGTTACAACAACAAACTATATTGATATGGTACTTAGTATGATATGTAAAAACTTAATACATCAGTGACAAAAAACTCTTTATTCAAACCATAATTTTGTATATGTATACACTGTTAAACAGTTGTTTGCTTGGATATTTTTTTTTTCTTGCAAAGGACAGAGACCAGTCTATATAAAGCATATAGTGGCACTGTAAGACTGGGAATTCCTGCTATAATAAAGATGATCACGTTGATCCATGAAGGGTATGGCTGTGATGTTAGCGATGGAAACTTCACCTGTAAGCAAAAACAGTAATGTTAGGGCATTTGATATCCAGGGCATGCCCAAATGTGGGGCCTGGGCTGGTGATGTGCTGGACAAAAGATTTTTATTCATTTTGAGGCACCATGTGAGATTTCTTTTAATTTCAATGCCTTAGTGAGAAAACATATATTGTAGTTATCCTGTTATTTATATATATAGATATATATATATACGGAACCTATGCTCTCTAACTAATAATTGATAACACCGTAGTTATCCTTATAGTTCAAGTTCAAGATTATTTATTTAGATGTCCCAAACTGGGCAATTCTTAACATAGCAGGTAAAAAAATACAGTATTTAAATAGAATAAAAAATAAAGGGCAGCACAATCCCCCACCCCCACACAAACATGTCACTAACAGCTGTCCTCTGAACCTAAAACAAACCTAAAATTTACAGCTGTTGTTTTTTTTAGCTCCAGGGGCCCAGAACCTCTGGCCGGAGGGCAAGAGTTCTTATTCCAAATTTAGGGGGTGGTAGCTGTCTACTATAATGGAGGTTGACTTCTTGAGCACCTGCTCATCATATACTGTATATCAGTCAGACATCTATTTTTTTTCCCCACAATCTTGCTGCCTTCTTGCCCCCTTCACAATACCGTTGTTTATGTTTTGTTTTTGTTTTGTATTCTAGTCTGATCCCCACTGGGAAATTAAGAGCACCCTCTATTTAGTCATTTTTCATGCATAAATATTAGTGTGTACAGGCCCCTGTAGCACACACACACAGAGGCCTGTAGGGATGCAATGGGAAGTAGGGTGGTGAGCAACTCCTTCCTGGTGTGCCCCAAATGAGCAAGTTGGAAAAGGGAATGGCGCCTTGCTCAAGGGTGGCTTGGCAGTGCTCCGAAGGTGAGCTGATGCCTCCCACTTTCAGCTCACAATCAGAGGTGGCTGGGTGGGAGCGGAAACTGAACCACTGATCTTGGGAACAATGGACGACCTCCTGTACCGTCTGCTCTACTGCTGTGCCATTGCTGCCCCCCAATGTTAACGACATACCAACAGATGACAGCAAAGGAATTGACAAACTCTATGAAAGCCTTGTACAAAAAAATCATCATCAGATTTATCCTTCTGAAATTTAGCTAGCGCTGCTGGCCTTTCTTACACAACGTTTCAGTATTACTATCAAATTTCAGTCTACTGTCAATAATGGTACCAAGATATTTATACATGGTAGCCAATTCTACTGTCTGACCATTTATGAGACTACTCTGAGGAAGAGGTGGAAATCACTCGAAATCAATGCAAACGTCTTTGGTCTGTATGACATTAAGTTGTAGAAACGCTTCTTCACAAACAAAGTCATCTAATACTGGTCCATGGCTGACCTTACCGTCACTGAGAAGACGTACAATAACACAACCATCAGCAAATTTGATAATGTGTCGGTGGGCATGTCGGTTTCTGCAGTCATTGGCGTACAGGATGTACAATAGTGGAGAATGGACACAGTCTTGGAATGACCCTGTGGATGATGTTATTTCTCCAGAGAATTTCCCGTTTACCCCGACCTTCTGCGTCCTTTTTTGTGAGAAAATCAAGAACCCAAGCAATAATAGTTGAATCTAAACCAAAGTTGTTAATTAGATTTTCAACTAGTGTGTGAGGCTGAATAGCGTCAATGATAAGAAGTCAATGAATGATGAGAAGTCAATGAGTAGCAGCCTAGCATGTTTTTTGCTGACCTCAAAATGTTTCTAAAGAATATTTGGTAGCATCAGACACCCCTTTCTTGGCTAAGAGCTCTTCCTTAACAAGTTTCTCAAATGACTTCATAACCAAAGGGGTAAGGCCACAAACCTGAAGTCATTGAGGACCTTAAGATGAGGTGCCTTGGCAACATGTACCACAATTGACTGCTTCCATAAAGATGGGACCCTCTGTTCAATAATGGACAAGTGACAAATATAAAAACTGAGAGCAATGATCGCACGCTATGGTTAAGGCTATAATTCTATACTGCCTGGTTTTGAAAGTGTATTTGTTTTTGGAGAATTGGAAAAGGATGGAAGCTCTATCATATTTTATGGTCAAACTTTGTGTGTTGTGCTTGTTTGGATAACTTATTTCTTACATGCATGTACAATATATTACTTTGGATTAAGGTACAGTGATATATTAATACAAAATGAACAAAAATTAACCATAGAAATGTCAGAAGAGGTGATACTTCATCTATTCAGACATTTGTCGAAACTGCATATGTTCATCAGCCACTCCATAACTCATTAGCACGGTTGCCCAAATTGTACTCTGGTATGATTCAGTAGAATAATGAGTAGCTCTTATGGGGGCGTACAGATAACTATCATTTACCAAGACAAAAAAAGAACATGAGGGAAAAGGGCCATACATAAAGGGCTATGTATAAAGTAGACATGCTCGGAATTATAGACAGTCTGAGTACTTACAGAGTCTTGATCCCAGACTAAATAGGTGAGCTCTTCTTGGGCTTGTGTAACCAGGTAGAAAAACAAAATAACCAGAACAATTAAAGGACTGGTGAACCTCCATGAAACCTGCCAGAAGATGGATGGCTTATGTCCAACCATGAACTCCAAGTCTTCATTGAACCTGCAATAAAACTGTTATGATCATTTTTGAAAATTTATAAACTGTGTCATATAGACAATCCTGTTACACACATGGCTAAAATGGCTCCACCATCCCAAGTAAATATTAAAGTGTAGACATAGAGTTTGAGTAATTACTAACCTGTCTATCCCATAGATGTAAACCACTGCTATCATCTCAATCAATCCAATGATCAGAAGAGGAATGGAACCAGCAAAGTTATCAAAGAGAGTTACCCAATAAATACCTGAATGCTGTGCAAACAGGAGCGTGATGATAAAACCAACAAGACATGTCACACCTGAAACATGAGAAACGGGACCTTATAGTAGAACAGAGACAAAACCCAGAGACTTTTCTTTTGGGAGTAAAAAGCTGCGGAACATAATGACTAAGTTACCAGTTTGTGCTTCGTGGGGCCATTTTTTGGGGAATACATTTAGATCTTTCAGTGGAACTACCACACCCTCAATGTTTCCGAACAGCGTAGATAGTCCCAAACAGAGAAGCATGACAAAAAAGAGGACGGACCAAGCTGGAGAACCAGGCATTTTGGTGATGGCTTCTGTGAACACAATAAAGGCCAGACCTGTTCCCTCCACACCCTACACAAACATTACCCACAGTGAGGACGAGACTAAAAACAGCAATAACAACAGGTACCTGATCCAAGTTCATCCTTACAGTTACCTCACTAAGAAGTGCGTGCATGTCACAGGTTTGGATGTCTAATCCAAGAACAGCATCAGCATGGGATCTGTTGAGGTGACTTAATACCATGTCATAGTTGTCCACAGTGATGCTGTCTTCAGGAAGCTCAAATTCATTTAATAATGCCACAATGTTCCTAGGGAGGGAATGTGTCACATGTTAATAACCCAGGACTGTTGGTGTTTATTTGAAAAGATTTCAAAATTTTCACGTCTAGTAAAATATTTTACTTTCACTTTTTACTTGAAATTCATTTGCAGAGAATGGACAACGACAAAACATAAGACAACAGCACAATAAAGAGAGCTGAATGAAAATCAAAAATCACAAGTGAATCAAAGTGAATTAAGCTTAACTGCTGTTTAGGAAATGGATGGCAGAGCGAAAAATGGAGAGCTGAAATCTCTTGTTCTTCCCCATAGGGCTCCAGGCCATAGTGGCCTGAGGTCAGAAGGTTTTATTCACTCTGAAGTGATTGACTGGAGCAATCCATTATAGACTCTAAGACTAAAATATAGCAGCTAGTTTTTTTTAAAAACAGATTTCTTCTTTTTCACTGAATTAATACTGTATTGCCAAACCAAGCAGGATAGGAAAGGTTGAAAATGGATTTAAGAAAACATTTGAAAAAAAGTCACATCATATCATGATACATTAAAAGTTTTAATTATTTTTTAAAAAGTCTTTTCTGAACCTTTTCGGGAGTATAATCAATATTAGGCTAAAAAGTTTGTGGTTGAGAAAAGCATCCAAATATTAGTAACTCTCTACTTTGTCAATACTTGCAATGCAATATTTGCATCAGTATCACAATTTTCTTGTATGTGGAAGTTTATGTATCGTATATCTGTTAAACATCATGCAGCATAAAGTGAGGCTGTATGGTAGCAAGGAAAGAATAGACATACAGGACAGTAACACATGGGTACGTTGGTATCCTATAGGTCACTGAGAACCATGGCAATGAGGAGGAGGATTTCATCCTCTCGTTTTACGCACTTGCTGATACAGTTGTCGTATTTCTCTGTGGCCCTGAAGCCAATGATGGTGTAGGTAACCGCAGCGCCATAGACTGAGGTGAGGCCAGTTACAACAGTCAGGATCACAGCATCCTGCATGCAGTTGTTACTAGGGAAAGAACATACATTGACACTGGATTAGTGAATTTGAATTTAAAAAAAAAAAGAATTGTGTGTGTAGTTGTCTCTCACTGAACAGGGTTGTAGCTAGAGAAGGAGATGAGCCCCCCCCATGCCAAACCAAAAGCATAGAAGACCTGAGCGCCTGCATCCAGCCACGTATTTGGTTTAATCAACTCGTTGACCTGGAAGAGTGAGACTTTCACTGTGAGGTGGTTTTGAGGTACATGTGTAGTAAGAGGTTTTTATTTTTCTGATAGTGATGTAAACATACATCTGGTGTGAAGAGAAATGTAATTCCACTTAACGCGCCTTTAAGAGTCAGTCCTCTGATCAGGAAGATGGCAAGCACGATGTAAGGCAGAATGGCTGTGACATACACTGCCTGAGGTCATTAAAAGAACAAAAATGAAATTATTTATAATAGCAATAAGATTAAAAGCTTTTGTGTAAAGTATAGTAATCGAACATTTTCTAAGTAACAGTCCGATCAGTGTTGAAGAATCAGTGGTTGATACTCTATATCTTCAGAGTTTGAAAGGTGTTGTTTTTACTATCTCCAACACCAAAAATTACCCTCAACCTACCAGCTCTAACACAAAGCAAAAACATGAGCACATAGGGCTGACTAGTATTCTACACTGTAACAGAGATCTGCTGAATACGCATGGATTATTCCTGTTGTGTGGATTCTATTTGTGGTTACGATATTAGTGCAGCTGTCTAGACTCCATTAGATTTACTATAGACTCCAGACACCCAACCCAAAATCATCAATCAGTGTTGCATTGTGTGAATCAAACATGTAAGTTGATGCTCACCCTATAATCTGTATCTCTTGTATCATTAAGAATGACAAATAAATTGTGTGACAAATAAAATGTATGAAAAAGCATCAAACGTTAGTTGGACATTTCAAAACAGCTGATGAGGCTTTGATTATCTACCGTGGTTTTAATTTCAACAAGATTTTTTCAACAAGATCTTGAAAAAAAAAGATACATGAAATCCAATTGAATGACTTTCAATTGGTATTATCTCAGCTACTGTGCCATATCTGGACCCTTCTCTATGACTGAATCGTGACTCACAACATATTTATTTTGTCAATAACAAGTATATGGCATATTTAAATTGCCCAAATCTGGATTATGACAGTATCACGATCCACTTGCACATACTTGTGTTGTCCATGCCTTTTTTTGTGGGAATTTTTAAATTTTTTTTAAATTTAACCTTTATTTAACCAGGCAAGTCAGTTGAGAACCAATTCTCATTTGCAATGATGGCCTGGGGGAGGTACAACCACTAACATGAATTTACACCTACGGACAATTTAGAAACTACAATTCACCTATGTTGCATGTTTTTGGTGGTTTTTCTGTTTTGTTGTTTGTCTTTTTGTTTGCTTTGGGTGTTGCCTTGTTTTTTAGTGGTATTTTCGAAGTGTTTTTTAAAAATTCAATCTTGCATTGTCAAAAAAATAATCTACAGTGGTACCTATACTTACAAAATTAATTGGTTCTGGAAGAAATTTTGTAAGTAGAATATTTTGTTGGTAGAGAGGCGTTTTCCATGCAAATGTCCTAATCCGTTCCAAGCCCCCCAAAATTCAGACATAAATGTTTTATAAAGAATAAAAATGCATCAAAACGTAACAAATACATGTTACAATCAGTGTTCCCATCCTGGTACCGACGGGACGGGAACACCGAATGGTTTCCGCAACTCCGATGCTAAGACATTCAGACGCGAGTCAAGACGATCAAAAGTGAGACTAATCAACAATATCTCAACAAAAAAGCCTGATCTAAGTTAAAGATGGCAAAGAAGATGGCAGAGGATATGGAGGAAGTGAAAAAAATAAGTTTATGTCACAGGAGTTGAGTTCTTTGGTGAAGCAAAAAGACTTGGTGAAGTTAATTGAGGAAGTGCTGACAACTGAGGAATACAATCAAGGAGAAGGATAAGAAGATTGATGAACAACAAAAAAGAGTGGATGACATGGAGCAGTATACACGGATGGACGACTTGCTGATAACTGGTTTGGTGACAAGAAATCACAGCTATGCCAGGACTACAGCAAGAAAAAGATGGTGAGAATGCTCCAACAGGTGAACTACACACTCTTGAACAACAGGTCATACACTTCTTCCAGAGTAAAGACATCCCTCTTGAAAGTAAGAACATCTCTGCATGCCACACTCTTCCTCAGAAGCAGGGAAACAGCCCTAAGATAATAGTGAGATTTGTTAACCGAATACATAAAGTTGAAGTGCTAAAGTTAACTAAAAATCTCAAAGGCTCTGGAGTATATGTGAACAAACATCTAACAAGGAAAAATAAAGAGCTGGCATGGCAGGCAATAATGCTGAAGAAACAAAAGAAGATCCAGGACACGTGGACAAGAAACTGTAAAGTAATGATCAAACTAAATGGAACCCCGGAGCAGGCAAAAATCCTGACTATAAAATATATGGAAGACTTGGAGAAATTCAAGTAAAACCAATATAGAAAGTAAAATTGACCTGCTTGTTTAAGGAAAAAACCTGGTAGCCTTGCAAAAAAGAAGTACCTAGTCTAATAAAATGGAGGACCAAACAGACTTTAAACCATTTTCATTCCAAGACTACAAATCCTATGATCTGGAAACTGACATTGATCCTGACTCTTCTGTCAAATAACTTAAATATTAATTGCAAATATTACTCCGAAGATGAAGTTAATACACTGACTGAGCAATTTTCTTTGATTCACTTCAACAGCTGGAGCCTCTATAAAAATATGGACAAAAGGAAGGATTACCTAAATAATTTTGAGTTTAAATTCAGTGTTGTAGCCGTATCAGAGACTTGGCTTTGTGAAAGTAAAGATTTGAATGATAGTATAGAAGATTATGAATTATTTAAGCAAAATAGGAATACAGTAACAAAATTGGGGAAGGAGTTGCTCTATTTGTGAAACAGGGTATACAGTGTAAAGTCATGGAAACAAGGACTTTTTTGGTTGATGACCTAATGGAATGTGTAACAGTTGAAATAAGAGATGAAAAGGTAAAAAAAATTATATTGATTAGTTGTATTTATACGACTCCTGGATCATGCATTGATGGATTCAACAAAAAAATTTAGAGTTGTATTCTAAAATAAAAAAACAGAAATCTTCTGGTATGTGGAGATTTTAACATTGATTTGCTTATCCTCTGAACATGTAAAAACAACAGATTTTCTTAATAATATATTCAGTATGGAAATTTACCCTTTAATATCGAAACCAAGTAGAATAACAAGCAGCAGTGCAACTTTGATTGATAACATCTTTGTTAATCTAACTGACCAAAGATTTAAGAGTGGATTATTGCTGACAGATATAAGTGATAATTTGCAGGTTTTTGTCATGTTTGAATTTAATTTAAAGAGTTTAAGAAGTTTATAAATTACAGAGAATAAGACATCCCAATGCAATGGACGTTTTTAAAGCAGCACTCAGTGACCATGACTGGAGTGAGGTTTATGTGGAAGCCCCAAATGACTCATATAACATACAGTATGTCTTGATACATTTATGTCAATTTATAAATATTAAATTCAAATTAAGAAAATTAAAGTGAAACACAAAAGCAGACAGAATAAATGGATGACAAGTGGACTGGAAAAATCATGCAGAAAGAAAAAAAAAAGCTATATAAAAATTAATTCATTTTCCAACAGCAGAAAATGAAAGAAAGTACAAATAATATAGAAACAAACTGACATCAATTATCAGAGAACAGAGACAGAATTACTACAGTCTGCAACTCCAAAGGTTTAAAACAAATATTAAGACAACTTGGTCAGTCATTAAGGAAGTGATTGATCAACACAACCCGAAACATCCCTTAAAACAAATAACAAATATACACTATATCAGGAAAAAATTATCAAAGACAATAGGTACAGTATATTGTATAAAACTAAACACATATTGAATAAGCAATGTCTACACACATTGTACTTGTCACTTTTGCTTCCATTTCTTTCATACTACTGTGAAATCTGGGAAAACCCATATAAAACACATATAGATCCTCTCATTAAATTGCAAAAAAGGTCAATAAGACTAATTAATAAAGTAGGGTTTCATGATCACACAAAAGAACTTTTCATAAAATCAAATCTGCTGAAATTTGTAGATATTATAAAGTTAAATATGTTAAAAATTGTATTTCGTATTGTAAATAAAGACATTCCTATCACCATTCAATTCTTTTACAAACTAGGGAAAAGCACATATAACCTCCAAGGTCTATTACAATTTGAATCTGTTAAAGCAAGAACAAATGTCAGGCAAAGATGCGTATCTGTACAAGGAGTGAAACTCTGGAATAATTTGGAAGTTGAAATTAAATTGATAAAAATTCTAAATCTAAATTCAAGAAAAAAATTAAATATGACTTAATTGATAGTTACAAATGTAAATTTTCTGAGGTGAAGTCAATGTTTAGTGGTGAATAATTCAATTTATGCAATGTTGTTAAAAACCAAAAGAATGTTGATTTTGCTGTTGTGATTACAGTAAGATGTGTTAACCTGGGTGGGCTTATATAAGCATTTTGCTTCAGCCCAGTCCTTTTTTGATTACTATTGATACAATTGACATATGTTTTGTTTTTTGAAATATGTTTTATTTTTGTTTGCTTTTTAAATATGAAATATGATCAACCAAAATAAACTTCTTTCATTTATTCATTCATTATTACACAATAAATGAGAGTTGTGCATGACGTAAAAAAACAAAGAACAGAGTAAAGAATAAAAATGATGATCATTTACCTTTTAACTGTTGTCCTCATTGTTTTTTGCCCTCTTTGGTTCATGCGCTCCTGCCTCACCGTGCCAAACAACAGAATGAATTCCAGTCCTCCTTTTGAAATTCTCCAACCACCCACGCAATGCCTTAAACTCCTTAAACTTCCTTTTGTTTTAATAACGTGGTGATTGTAGATGCACTACAGCCATATTCTTTGACGAGATCAACCAAACGCATCCCTTTGTCATGCTTTTCTATTATCTCTTGCTTTGTTTGTACGGACAAAAAACCCAACTTTTTTTTGTCTTTTCTTTCCTCTTTTCTCCGTCACTTTCTTGGGGTGAATACTCAAAAAGTTAATATGCTTGCGTAAAACTATCAGAACATGTCATGGGTTGAGGGCCGAATGACGAGGACACCTATGTAGTTACACACAGAGGTCCCTCTTAGCCAATGGGATGCCAGGATGCTAGATAATAGTCAATGGCAGAGCAGCTATAAGAATGTTGCGTTCAGGAACCTGTGGGAGCTGCAAGTATCAGCCCATACTGTATTTTTACCTTTCGTAACTCGAAATTTCTTTCGTAACTAGAGGCAATATTTTCCTGTTGAGGCGTTTAAGAAGTAGAGAATTTTGTATGTACAGACATTTGTAAGTAGAGGTACCACTGTATATCTGTATTTGGATCCCCCAAAACATCATCAAACTTTGTTGACCAATTTTTGAGACTTCTTCCAGATAAACAAACACAAATGAGTGACCCTATAGCCCCTTCTGATTCTTGTTGGTACTAATACTGAACACGTGAATGTCAGTTGAGTAACGGTCCAACAAACCTTGCCTGAGGTGCTAATGCCTCTCATACAGCAAACAGCAATGGTGGTCCAGGCAGCAAACAGACAGGCAACTACGGGCCAGTGGATTCCTCCTGAGTCAGCAATAGAGGCTGAACTATTCAGGGTCACCCTGTAAAAGAAGTAATCCACAGTGGAGCTCTCCTGACACTCTGGTACAAACCCTGAAGGTGTAACACAGCAGTGATGTAATTAGAGCAGTTTGGTGTTCAAGTGTAAACAGGGGTTGAAGATGTGTGTGCTCGGATACCTGTTCCGTTGTCATTGAGAGGACATTGGGTCCAAGGCAGAGGGCTTTGAAAGGAATTAAAGAGATACCAAATGATCCAGGCTATTAAAGTGTTGTAGTACAGTCCAATCAATAAGGAAACCAGCATGGAAGCTATACCTGAGTTGTCAGGAAAGGTGACATTGCAATCAGCAAACTACAGCATATTTTGTTACCGGGAGTCTTTAATTTTTTTATTATACTTGCTCGTGCTCAGGTCACATACCGACACCAGTCAGATAAGGGCTAATTGTGGTCCACACCCCTATACTGCCTTTCCTGAGACGTTGGCCAATGGCAAACTCCAGAAGCAGGAGGGGAAGTCCTTCCAGCACCAGCAGGATCAAGTAGGGAATCAAGAAGGCACCTGGGAAATGTATGAAGAATAGCAGAAACACACACCAATGTCAGCTCTTCCAATCAATTGCCCTACTACAGTTTTATGATAAATATCAGCGTTGATTATGTGATAGATATGAATTTTACCAATCTCCAGTTTCAGTGGCAGTTTAGGATTATCCTAATATAGACCCTATACAGATAAATGAGTTAATCATATACCCTGTTCCTCTTTGGTCATTCCTCAGTGTAAGGATATGTCCAAGTCCATTTGGCATAGTAGTACTGAAAATCTCTTCATGTAGTTCAGCATTTTAGAAGTACAGTGGTACCTCTACTTATGTAATTAATTGGTTCCGGAAGAAATTAAGTAAGTAGAAAATTACGTAAGTAGAAACGCGTTTTCCATGGAAATGCCGTAATCCGTTCCAAGCCCCAAAAATTCCGACATAAATGTTTTATAAAGCACCGAGTACATTTTGGGAATAATAATGTTGAATTACTATGATGTTGCAAATTGGCACTCCAAAAAGAAGATGAACATGGGCAGAAACAAAAAAAAGATCATTGCCAGTCTGTTTGGTACCAAATGTATTTACTTATACTGTATTTACTTATACGTAGCTTAAATATTGATTCCTTGTACAATGACCTGAGGGCTTTGTTTACACAAGTGAGTTAGACCACGGTGGCTGATGACATGTGCAGTGTTTGAACTGCATAGGTCTAAAAAACACCTGTTCAAAAGTTACAGAAATTAAAAAAAAAAAAATTAGAATATGCCTCTTCTTGAAATCCACTTTATCAGTTTGTGTTTAATCAGAAGCATTCCAAAATAACATCACTCACCTACTTGCTAATTTGGAACAAAAAAACACACTTAATATGAAAACAATGACTACTAGCATTCTTATCATTTATTTCCACTTATCCAATATACAGTTAATCCAATGAGATCCACGTCTGTAGCTCATGTGTCATGCCACAGATGATCCATTAGGTCTAATGACATCACCAGGGTAATGATTGCTATGACCGGGTGATTCCACTAAACGATGACAGAGTGATACATTTAAAAGTTATTTGGTTAAGTTTGTCATGTCACTGAAAAATAGAATACCATACACAAAATGATGAGTAAAATGTAAGTAAACCAAACAATAAATAAATAAAGCCATTTTTTAAAAATACCTTCTCCACACAAGAATTGGCCCCAGAAGCCTGGGACCTCTTTTTATTAGAGCTTACCTCCTCCATGACTTTGACACAGGTAAGGAAATCGCCACACGTTACCAAGCCCAATGCAGAAGCCCACGCAGGTTAGGATGTACTGGGCCTTGTTGTCCCACTGGGACCTGCCCTCAACCTGCTCTTTCTCCATCCTATCCAGATCTGCATGGTTTGGGATTCGGAGATCAAGTCCCGGGTTCGGAAATACAAGTTTCATGGTTTTCCGCCTGTGACTGAACCTGAGAAACGTGTGTGCGTCTGAGCTGGAAAAGTGCCTTTTTCAGCTATGAAACGTGTTTATGAGCCTAAACTTTATCTGTAGTACTCTATAGATTAGGAATCACGGACTGTACTTTTCTTTGTTGCGCATTTAGTCCATTGAAGTTAATTATTAAACATCAAATGTTTTTATGAATGTAGTTTATTTTGAAGGGCTGTTTTTAAAGACCGGATATCAAAGCTGACATTTCAGCGATTTAGTTAAAAAAAAAAAAAAAGTGCGTCTTGCAGCAGCTGTTACTAAACACAATAAAATTTAATTAATATGATAACAAAGTATTTCACATTATTTATTAACTGAGCTTTACAGTACTCCTCCACAAAATACTAAAAATAATTAAAACAACAAAACATGGGCAAAAAGAAAAAAAAACACTGAAAACATGAATATCTTCATATTTTGCACAGAAATAGCTAGTCTTACAGTATGTGAAGCACTTCAAAAGTAATTTTGTCCTCTACTGAAGATTGTCCACAAAATATTCAAATAAAATATTGTTTGTATATTTGACACATGTAAATATACTAATCGTAGAATATTCAAAGAACAGAGAGGAGGCTGTTACAACTCTCATGTTTGTGTTTTAATGAATAGAACTCATATAACACAGATGGTTAGTTTATAACTTAGGGAAAAGGGGAAATGGGGCAACTGCACACAGATTTAGGCATACAGGATGAAATAAATGAGCTGTTACAAAGTGAGGTTTAGGAGGTGCTAGTAGGTGGATTTAACTAGTTTATAGTTGTATTACTTCATCTGCCATCTCCATGATAAACTAAGGTAATAAACTGCATGCTGAAACTTCATATTTCACAAAAAGACATGACTGTGAAACTGCTCTCACCTCAGTCTGGCTAGGAGTTAGTTAACTTTACTCAGTTTAGTAGTAGTCACTAGGATGTTCTCTGCATTTTAGTTATTAAATACTCAAAGTTACATAAACTAAAACTTAATTTTGTCATTCATTTGTATCTTGGCAGAGACAGTGTTCACTGTGTTCGCCCTGATTTCCTTTTTGAAGCATTTATTCTGAATGAGTTTGAAAAGGGCGAATACTGGGATGGCCAAACTGGGAAATCCAGCCAGGATGAAGATGATGACATAGATCCAGGAAGGATATGGGCGCGGGTCAAGGGTGGGAAAGCCCTCCTGCGGCCAGAATAAAGTAAGATTTTACAACTGACACCAATGTACAATATACAGAATGTCAACCTTTAGTGAGAAACATGTCATTCAGTGAAGGATTTCTCTTTAGAAGCATTGGCAGTTTTAGTAGGCATTAAATTTATTGTAATGAGAGCACTTACCGACTCTTGGTCCCAGACCAGATAGGTAAGACTCTTGGTGACTTGGGTCATAAAGTAGAAAACTAAAATGAAGACCATAATGAGTGGACTAACCACCCTCCATGTCACCTGCCAGAAAATATTGGGCTTGTGGCCGACCATAAACTCGATATCTTTGTTAAACCTGTCCAGAAGCAATAAGAAGTTGAAGGTCAGCAGAGTGTACAAGCATTCATAAAACATGACTGTGAGCATTTATTAGGTACAGTAAATAAGGTGTACTCTGTGTGTGTTCAGCATGTTTCTGCATAAAACCCTTATCTTGTTACTTATCCTTGAATACCTTGTTCTTTTACATATTAAGAGTAGGAAGGCATTTATCAGCTTCAAAATGTTGTGGTTCTTTTTATTTGAAACTGAGAATAAATATCTTCCACTTGACTCAACAAGATACTCGGAACCTTGTTGTTAGTGCTCTGACACCTGACATGTTATCTCTGTTCTAGGGTCAAAATATTTCAAATATCCTCTGCTGTCACTGCCTTAGCCATATATCACAGTCCAGAGGTAAGTTAGCATCTGTTCTTTGAGCTAAATGCTACTGTCATTACCTAAAATGCTGAAGTTGACATGCTGATTGCCATGCAATTTTGTTAGCATTTCTGAAAACTTAAATATGAAACACACAAAACACACAAACTTGTACGCACCTATCTATTCCATAGATGTAGATAACGGCAAACATTTCACAAAATCCAATGATCAAAAGAGGGATAGATCCAGCAAAGTTGTCAAAAAGAGCTAGCCAGTAGTTTCCAGACCGCAATGCGAATATGAGTCCAAATGCACAAGAAACAACGCAAGTCACACCTGAAAAAAAGCAAATGATTATTTGCACTCATTAAAACACATTGGTTAAAAGTTTTTGAAACAAATTCTATAATTTCCTCATAAAAAAAGGTATTTTGTAAGAAATTCTGGAAAATACCAGTGAAAATTTCTTTGGGCCAAGTTCGAGGCAACACTTTGAGATCTTGCAAAGGCACCACCACTCCCTCGATGTTGCCAAACATAGTCGAAAGACCGAGGCAGAAGAGCATGATGAAGAACAGGACCGCCCAAAGAGGAGAAACAGGCATCTTGATGATGGCCTCCGTGAACACGATGAAGGCCAGACCCGTTCCCTCCACACCCTGATGGCACAAATACATGACTACACTATGAACCCCGAATGTTAATAACCAATCAATTAACAGTACTAGTGAAATACACAGAAATGAAATATTTACCTGACTGAGGAAAAACTGCATGTCACAGTTCTGTAGCTGCAGTCCTTGAATGGTTTCTGGGTTTGTCTGGCTAAGAAAGGCCAGAGCTTCATCGTAGTTGCTCGGTGTGATTGCGGTTTCAGGATAGTTGAAGGCATTCATCAGCTTCAAGATGTTGCTGTTAGACATAAAATGTGTGCTTAGTCTGGCGTAATTGAGTAAAACTGTTTTTACAACTTTTGCGCAAAAGGAAACTCACTTTTCTATGCAGTCATCAAATTTTTCTGTCGCTCTGAATCCAATGATGGAGTAGATGACCGTTGCGGAGTACACTGACGTGCAACCATTTATGATGGAGATAAGAACAGCATCCAGCTCACAGTTATTGCTGTGAGAAAAAGATGCTCGTGTGATGAGAACGTTTCAGAGGAAGGTTTGGTGTGTACTGTTAAAGCTTAGGCAGCTACTCACTGAACAGAGTTGTAACTGGAGAAGGAGATGAGACCTCCAAAAGCCAAGGAAAAGGAATAGAACACTTGAGCCCCTGCATCTAACCATGTCTCTGGGTTAAGTAACTCATCCACCTAAAAGAGTGCCAAATTATGACATGTATTTAGGTTATTGTTTGTTTTTCATTTTTTTTAGGTGCTGATCACACAACAAAACATGGACGTTACGAATGAAAAAAACATAAGGTGATTATCCATCCATTATGCATCCTCCAAACTGTTTTAAAGTCTTAAATTGTTGTAATATTGCTCATGTTTGATTTGCTATTGTGTTGTATGTTTGGGCCCTTACTGGGCCAAGGTGTGTGTGCTGTTTTGAAAAGCCTCTACAATCATTAATGGCACTGGTGCATGATGGCTGATGTGTCCATACTGACATCTGGTGTGAAGAGATATTTGATTCCCTCCACAGATCCCTTCAGTGTCAAGCCTCTGATGAGGAAGATAGTGAGGACCAGGTACGGCAGGGTGGAGGTGATGTACACAGCCTAACAACAGAATGATAAATAGATTTGAGCAAAGAGTAACGCTCTGGTTAGGCACATCAGTCGATGAAGGACTTTCAGACCTTTCCGGTCGTCTCGATGCCCCTGATGCAGCAAACGTAGAGCAGGGTCCAGGCAGCTATCAGGGAGAGCACCATCCACCACTGGAGACCACCAGCATCATCAATTGCGGCTGAAGTGTTCAGAGTCTCCCTGTACCAGAAGTAGTCAACGGTACTGCTCCGAGCACACTCCTCCACAACACCTGCAAAGAGGTGGCAACAGACAACACAGAAAGAAATTGTAATGGATGCTATAAAGGAAGGTATCTCTATGTCAAACTTAATGGCATACTTGTCCTGTTTGCATTTAGTGGACACTGGCTCCAAGGCAGAGGACTCTGAAAGGAGTTGAAGAGATACCACATGATCCAGGCCATAATGGTGTTGTAGTACATGCCCACCAAAAGAGAGACAAGCAAGGATGCAACACCTAAAAAAACCCAAAACTTTATTTTTCAAAAGAACGGGAAGGAATGTTGGTTTCAGGTCAATGAATGCAACAGTTTTTGAAACATCTCACATTCAGTAAAATTCATCTTCTGATATCTTGAAGGAAATTTGATGTTAAGGCCAACATTATGAACCTGAATGCAATAAGCATGGCCTAAAAAGGACCAGTGCATTTTCTTTGGAACCTACCAACTCCTGTCAGGTATGGATTGATGGATCTCCACACTCCCACACTGCCTTTCCTCAGGCGTTGACCAATGGCGAACTCCAGGTGTAGCAACGGTATTCCCTCCAGCACCAGTAGGATTAGGAATGGTATCATAAATGCTCCTAGAGGTGCAGCATTCACATTATCAGGTAGTTAACAATGTAGGGAGTGATTTGCTTTAATCAGCAATTTATTGAAGAGTTAATCTCCAGCAGTGTACTTTATTCACAAAACACTTCACATAAATGCCCCCAAGAGCTATAAAAATTGTGTAAATGCTTTATTGCCCAGATTTTGCTCAACAGATACTGTTGCAAGACTCTCACATTTACTTTTACACAGGATATAAAGTCTTATATATATATATATATATATATATATATATATATATATATATATATATACACACACACACACACACACACACACACACACACACACACACACACACACACACACACACACACACACACACACACACACACACACACACATATATATATATATATATATATATATATATATATATATATATATATATATTACACTGTAAATACTGCAGTGGTGTATCTTACAGTACATTTAAACATCTGCTTAACGACTGGTGTTAAAAAAACTTAAAACTTCATGAATATCTGTTTTGATTTAAGTCCATTAACATTTTTCGGTCTATGAGTCACAGTAAAATACTCAGGATGCTGTACTCAAGAATTTAGTTTGAGTTATCCTGATTTTTAGGAAACCCGTCTAGAAAATGGTAAAGTATCGTCTTAATAATTGAGACACGTGTCTTTTTTTTTAGAAACTCATGTCAAACATCACAAAAAGCAGCAGCATCCTAGCCTACCTCCTCCATGGCTCTGACACAGGTAAGGGAACCTCCACACGTTACCAAGTCCTACACAAAAGCCCACACAAGTGAGCAGGTACTGGGCTTTGTTGTCCCATTGGGGCCTCTCCCCGGCCTCCTCCTTCTCCATCCTCTCCAAGTCTGCATGAGACGGGATTCGGTTGTCCAGTCCTGGGTTTGGTAACTTTAACTTCATGGCGGCTTCTTGTGAACTTCACTGGTCACAGAAACTGGAAACTGTTGCTGTTGAGTCTCCCTTCGGTCACCAGATATGGGTTTTGCTACTCTTCTGCTAGCATTTACTGGACTGTGGTCTTTGAATCTCCTCCGTGGACTCTGTCACTCTCTCTCCTTTACTCCCCTTACACGTCCTTGAAGGAGACAATGAGATATTTTCTCTAACCTGTGGCACTTAAACTGTATGTTATCAGTGAATCATTGCTGTCTGCATTGCATTATATTATGCCAGCCATTTTAAAGGACTCTCTCTCTCTCTCTCTCTCTCTCCCTCTCTCTCTCTCTCTCTCTCTCTCTCTCTCTCTCTCTCTCTCTCTCTCTTCTGCATTGAATTATTTCAATTTACAGAAACAGAATTTATAATTACACAATTGTGAAAACTCGGTGATCCCCAATGTTAGTTTTAGAGGGTTGAGGATCAAACATGAAGCCAAAAGTTTGATTAAAGAAAAACTTGGGAGGTAAGGCAGGTGAGTATGGAAAGAAGTTCATTAATATTTGCTGCATGTGTGACACACTTTTTTCATACAAGAGGCTTGAAACAATGTAAAAAATACAACAAACAAACAATCATCAGATTTTGACCATTGTGGACAATCACTTGAAAACATTTTGAATTCGGAATCCAATTTTTGAATTTTATTTTCTGTACGGTAGAACAGTTAATGATCAAGTCACCATTAGTTTTCTAGCAGTGCAGGACTGACATGAGTTAAATGTTAACCACTAAGGACCTATTTGGAGACTCTGGTCAACAGCAGCTCAGTAGTTAGGAAATTGAAATTCCACCACTGAAAGGTTTTCAGCTTATCTAGTAATTTATTGAAAGTCTGCAGTAAGTTCAAGGTAACAGACCCAATATATCTGTACAATCTACACTGTACATTAGCTGCATCATCAGTTTTAGCCATATTCATTCTCAATAACAGTATTTGTAGTTCTGTTGGACTTTTTTGAAAAACATAAAAACTGATACTTCAAGTGTAAATAGTATTCAATTATAATTTGTAGTCAATTATATTTGAAAGTTTTATTTGCTTTACCTGAACTTCAACAAGAAAACATCTGTCCACAGATGTGGGTAATACCTTGAAGTCTACTGTATACTGTGGTGATATTTTGCTATGGTGATGGACAGCTTGACAGACGAGGTTAGACAGGAATCTCCATGGACTATGATGTTTTCAGATGACATTGTGATCTGTAGTGAGAGCAGGGAACAGGTGGAGGAGAAGCTAGAGAGGTGGAGGTTTGTCCTGGAAAGGAGAGGAATGAAGGTTAGCCGCAGTAAGACAGAGTACATGTGTGTGAATGAGAGGGACCCAAGTGGAAGAGTGAGGTTACAGGGAGAAGAGATCAAGAAGGTGGAGGATTTTAAGTACTTAGGGTCAACAGTCCAGAGCAATGGAGAGTGTGGAAAAGAGGTGAAGAAGCGTGTCCAGGCAGGATGGAACGGGTGGAGGAAATTGTCAGGTGTGATGTGTGATAGAAGAGTTTCAGCTAAAATGAAAGGAAAGGTGTACAAAACTGTGGTGAGACCAGCGATGTTGTTTGGTCTAGAGACAGTGTCACTGAGGAAAAGACAGGAGACAGAGCTGGAGGTAGCAGAGATGAAGATGCTGAGGTTCTCTCTGGGAGTGACCAGGATGGATAGGATCAGGAATGAATACATCAGAGGGACAGCACATGTTAGAGGTCTTGGAGATAAAGTCAGAGAGGCCAGACTGAGATGTTTGGACATGCCCAGATGAGAGATAGTGAATATATTATATATATAATATATTGGTAGAAGGATGCTGAGTTTTGAACTGCCAGGCAGGAGGCCTAGAGGAAGACCAAAGAGGAGGTTCATGGATGTAGTGAAAGAGGACATGAAGGTAGTTGGTGTGAGAGAAGAGGATGCACAAGACAGGGTTAGATGGAGGCAATTGATTCACTGTGGCGACCCCTGAAGGGAAAAGCCAAAAGGACAAGAATATTAATATTATGGTAATATATAATATTATATATTATAGTATTATACATCATAATAGTATATGTACAGAAATATTATAAATAAATATGTATTTATTTACAATCTTCTTTATAAATATGGTTTATCCATATCTAGATCTTTTGTTGGAGAGGTCATTTACAGTATGCTGTGATTTTGTTTGTCTATTTTTACATTCAAACCACACACGTAGCCAGCACAGTATGTGCTTACTATCTACAATTATACAGCGACCAATCCACCTGAACTGCACATTTTTTCTTGGTGGGAGGAAGTTGTGGAACCCAGAGAGAACCCAGACAACGTTATAAGAACTACTTTTCTGCCCTCCAGTGGTAACAAATAAATGTCGTCCACAGGATGATAAAGGTTGTAACGGTCCACGAGGAGGAGGATTACCGCTGTGATGGGGGACACTGATTACTGATTGTAGGACCTGTTCGAAACTCAGTAAATTCCAGTTTTTTACAGCCCCCGAGTGCACACAGCGGGCGGTTCAAAATGGGATTGGTAGAACTGACATATATACTTGGGCACCTTCTGACCACTAGATATCGCCATTAGTTGGTTTACTGCGAGTTACACTTTACTCGCAGTAAAATTCTTTACAATTGTTCTACTGTTTGGAGTACCTGTACTTTACTCTGTAAGGATCTTATACTAAACGTATACTTTTTACATAGCTTTAATAAATTATTATTATTATTATTATTATTATTATTATTATTATTATTATTATTATTATTATTATTATTATTCTTTCGGTAGCCAATGGGGACAGTGTCCTGACGGGTGGCAGCGATGACAGAGAGGAAAATAGACACGGAGCGGAGACGGGGTGGGAGGGGGTTGGATTTACTGGGACGCAGACAGACAGCAGAGCCGCTGTCCCAAGCTGCGCTGATCCCCTCCAGCAGCGAACTGGAGTCCGCCTGCCGCCTCCCCTTTAACTCTGGCCACCTGCCTCTCCGAGAATAACACAGCGGCATCTCAGAGGGAGCACATCCGAACTTAGGAAGAGTTATCCGCCTCTTGTTTGCTAACTTTTCCAGAAACCCTCCCCTGCTCTGTCTGCCCCTGTCCTGCGGGAGGACAGGCTGCGCGCAGGGCGCACTTGGCGACCCGGGTTTGTTGTCGTTACCGGCTTAGGAGAGCTCAGCGACCAGAGCCTCAGCGGCTACGGCTCTCATCAAACCGGGCTGTTCACATAGGGTAGCCACTTGTATGGATGCACCATGGCCACCTTTATCTGCAGGGTTCAGTTTTTAGATGATACCGATCCTTTCAACAGCACCAACTTCCCAGAGCCGACGAGGCCACCGCTGTACACCTTCAGGGAGGATCTCCCCCTCATCAACCAGCTCGCAGGCATCCACCGGCTCCTCAAGGCTCCCCACAAGGTAGGGGCCAACACCTGTTTGCTGCTTTTTGGATTCATAAATGGATTTAAATTCTAGCATTTATCAATGTAAGATCCCTAAATTGCGAATGTTATTAATATTATTTATATTAAAAATAAAACTCATTATTGTTTAAAAAAACAAAAAAACAGCTTTAAATCAGGAGTGTCGAGGCTGTTTTGCGACCTGCTTGTTTTCACTTTAAGTCTACTGCAAATACATGTACATACCCACCATTCAGAGGCTATTTAGAGCACACATGCACACAAAACTGATTGGCTTCCCAGCATGGAGTGACACAGGGTTGTAAAGAAGCTTGCCTCAAAAGCCCACATTAAACACAGGCTACGTTCATGTCCGACTGGATAATTTGTTTCAATCCCGTGATGGCATACTGTGTGAATTGTCACTGAGAACCTTCTGTAGGATATTGAATGGGATTCTAACCTTTGACCTCTCTACTGAAAGGACTGATGAGTAAGGATAAGCCTTGCACCCACTTCTCAAAAGCAATCGTAATTTCTTCCTACTGAATATATTTTGCCATCTGTTTCACAACTCACATCAACCGGTGTACTCACAGGCAATAAGTGCAACTTGACATGTCTGGGAGTTGCCTCATGCATCTATAAGTCATGAACCTCTGGTGCCTGGCAAAGAGCCTGGATCGCGGGTCAGATGTCAAGACTCAGATTACAGCGGTGAACAAGAGAAAGTGCCCCCTCTTAAAGTGAACCAGAAAAACGCACAGCTATACAGTACATCCTGACAATGTTCAGTCACCAAACACACAAGGTAATGCAAGTGCAGTGGAGTTCTAGTAGATATGGATGAAAATAAAAATGAAATACAGTGAGAAAGGGAGACTTCTGCTGTTGGCGCTGAACCCTGATAGCAGACTGGCGTTCAGCAGCAGTGTGGTTTTCCAGACCAAATAGATCTTTTGCTGCCCCATCTTTAAAAGCCACAAAACAAATGAAAAATGGCCCACAGCACAGAAAAGCTTATGATTACAACCTACACATGGACAGATGGCATAGCCTGCATTGGTGTTTGCAATTTTGTTCACATCAGGAAGAAGACGGTGAGCAATGGCAACTGGATATTGGACTTAGATTATAGGGATGAAACTGAACTGTTGCAAATTTGTCCGTCAGACTGTCCAGATATAAACATTGGTTTTTTTAAGGCTTAAATGTAATTATGTTATTGGAAAATATTAGAGAGACATTTTTTTTCTGAATTTCTTTGTTAGTCACTTTTTTTTCTTAACTTTCTGTTTTCTACTTGAAAAAAAGCCGACTGTGTTATTACAGTGTGATGGCAGATTTCCATGCATGTCTGGCTGGACCTATATGTAAAGTATAGGTCACTTGTCCCAGAATTCCTGTGGCCCAGAGCTGGATCCCTGTGACACTTTGACTGCTGTGGTTTTCCTGACCTCTTCCTCAAGCTGCTGCACTACTTCACTGACCATATGCTCAAACACAAACGCACACAGCCTAACTTATTGGGGCTAGATCAGCGTGTCACTAGTTAATGTTCAAGAAATGCACATTTTTTAAATTAAATCTGCTTAAAATTAAGTTTTCTTTTCCTTCTTTTTAGCCATTTTATATTGAGATTGTACAAAAAAAGCCAAACCAAAGACTCTTCTCTTCAACTTCACTGTTTTACGGTGAAACAACCTGTGTTGACTTATCATCACTCCAGTGTGATACAGGTGTTCTGCAAACACAATGGGTATGATGTACTGTATATGTATACCATATTTGCATTGTAAACAACACAATAAATCAAAAATGATAAATTTCCTTTTTGTTACATGGAAGTCAATATGATCCTAATGAATGTGAGGTGCAGTAAAGACGTTTCTCTCTTCTTTTAGGTTTAAGAAATTTTACCAAAAACAATAAATGAAGCTCTTCTTTCTAATGGCAAAAGAAAGACCAGCGAGTCCCATTAAATTACTGTACACAAAAAAAACAACAACATAGACACGCAACTCAATGCAGAGGCCTCAACATCCATCAAAAAGCCGCAGTTTTGCAGGAGAAAAACCACCTTTACCCCCAAAACAACGACGACAATAGTTCACAGCTCAACTTTTATTTCCTTACCAAAGGGTTCCCATTAGAGCAATGCTGGGAGATTTAATAGCCTTGAAGAAAATTCCCTCCTCCACCCTCCTCAAAGAGCCCTCTCCTCTGCGGCTGACTTTAACACAAAAAAGTTCTTTAAAACTCGTCAACTAACTTACGTAAGGGCATTGTTAACTGTCAACCCGGTGTGATCGCCAGCAGGCTTGGTGTTGTTTTAACATGGAAGTAATTACTCCCCTACCCCCAATTTCCCCCCTCAGCTTCACTCTTCTGGGAGAATTTGATTAAATGAGTGTAAAGTATACTAGCCACTAAGTGTTTCCTTGGCCTATCCCAGAGCTTTGAGTGTGAAGACCTTGCGGTTCTTTTTGGAGCCACTTCTCTGCCGGCTCCGTCAGTATGATGTAATTTGTTATGTTTTTGCTAATATTGTCCAAAAGGAGTGTTTTAGGGGGGTGATTTGTTAACATGTGGTGTTACGGAGATGTCCATGGACTCACTTTTCACTGTTTTGGCGGTATTTTGATAATTGACTAATGACTGCAGATAAAATGGAGAAGCAAAAGAAAGCAGGAGCTAGAAGCAAAGGTGGTAATGCAGCATGGTCTGTCTTGGAACTTGTGTTGGATTGGCAGGGGGAATTTTAATATAAAGACAGGCAAGGATGACATGCATGGTATAAATGGAATGTAGATAAAAAAAAAAGATGAACAGACTGGGCAGAACAAATGCTTGTATTAATACTACCTAAAATTCAGGGCAGTGGGACAAGGCGTGATTAATCCCCCACCCCCCTTTGTTCAATCCCAGTCTGAGATTCACTAAATCTCACATGTTGCATTGGCGTGAACCATGTGGAACAATCACCACTGAAATTCGTGTCAGGCTATAAAATATTCCCATCACATTTATTTATTACTGTATTTTATTTTTAAGGAATGGCAATGCTGGTTTACCCCTTGACTCTTCGCTCACCCGTTTAATCTCAACTGAAATATCTCACCGCTTGGGTGAATTGGCACAACAATTTCACATTGACATTCAAGATTCCAATGTGATGAATCTCCTCGACTTTTGCGATCATCACAAGGTTGATGTCTTTGGGTATGAGTGAAATTTTTTGATGCACTGCCAAAAATAATGGTAAAACTACAGGGCCTAAACAGCCAAGCTAACAAAATCTTGAATTTTTCCTGTCAAACCACTCATCATAGAGAAATTAGGAATCTCATTGTTAATATTATTGGATCTCCATGTGAATTTGGAGTGTCCCACATTTCTCTTTTCTCTCACAGGTTTGCTGTTTGATTGGATGCATGTTGTTGTTAGGGATAGCATAAGTTGAACCCAGGGTCACCCAATTTTCACACAATGCTTCATTTCCTTTGCCTTGTGACTTAACCATTCATTAGTCTTGTCCTGTAAAATGCCATCCAACATAGAAGGCAGCTATCAACCCCTTTGAAACACTTTGACTTTGATTGTGCCCCCACTTTTCTCACTCCCCGCCTTCACTGGACACACCCACCCTCGAGCTCCTTTGTGCATGGTGCCTCAGAGCAGATTAAATTTAGCAAGGATATATTTATGCTGTGAGTCCATCCGACAGTCCGTCTCTCTGTTTCCGAGTGGGAGGGAGGGACAGACGGAGGGCAGCAGCAGGCCTTGTGATCTGCCCTCCTTGTCGGTCAGAGTGCGTCGTCATGTGGCCCAACTAGATGGCTAGTTTGGCGGCGCACCAGCGGCCAAGCTAGGTTAGGCCTATCAATACGATCACGCAAAGCTAAGTGAGACCCATGACTCTGATCTCAGTTACCTATTGTTAACCTCAGCAGCTTCAATAATTATCTCAAAGCTTATACGTCACCATGGAACAATAATGAAATTATGCATGTTACTTTCCATGAGTTGTGGCTGCTTGAACCTGCCAGTGACTAGACTGTTGAACGTCAATGACAGGGATGTGCAGATACATTGCTGTGCAAGATTTACCTGTACACAGTGTAGTAGGTTAGTTGTCATTGAGGATATACATTGAGGATATGCTGCAGGACATACAAATGATATGACTTGAGGCTCCAGAGCCCCAGTTGTACCACAAGTGCAAAGTAAATGAAGGACGTCACAGTTCTTGATTTACTTTTATTAATAGGGGTTTATTAGAATATAACATAAATTTAAAATTGTTAACCACTTTTATCTTAGAACTTGTCCTTAAAATTTGTTATTAAAAATATTAAAGGTTTTCTGTCATTCTCTTCCATAGCTTGATGACTGTACGCTACAGCTCTCGCACAATGGCACCTACCTGGATCTGGAGTCGTCTCTGGCTGAGCAAAGGGATGAGCTGGAGGGCTTCCAGCAGGATGACACAGGGTGAGACTGATTAACATACATATTCTCTCTCAACCTCTACTGTCAAAACTTCTCTGATCCTTTGAGACAGAGTAATGAGCCTCCCCTGTCCTTTATATCTTTTTTCCGTTTTTGTAAGATATGTACACATAACTTTCTTTTTAGATGTCTCGTTCGCTGGATGTAGATTTCTTGGAAGCAAAAGTTCATGGAAAGTAAGAAGTTCTCTGGAAAGCAGGATAAATTTGCCCTCCCTTCCAGAGCTATTTCTCCTTTCTATTTGAGACATAAATTTGACATTTTGCAAACCTGTAAGCCCCACAGGAAATAGCATGATCACTATGTAACAGCGCTGTCATAAAGTATTGACAGTATGTCAAATCTTTCAGCTTTGGTTTTTCAGTCTCCTTTTGAGAATAGTGGAAAATCGAGACCAAGATCCTGATACACTTTATATTGTGATCAGTTTAGTGAGTAGGTCTTGGCTTCATAGGCACATGTGAAGTATTTGGTATTTCTTATTGTGAAATTACCTCAGCGTGGCCAGCTGTCTGACATCAACTCTGTATAAATTCAAGTCTTGGTATATTCAATAATGTCAAAAACCTGACAATGAGAGCACCACTGCCAACTACTGTAGTGGACGTACAATCACACTTTATTCTAGTACGGCAAAAAAGAGCATGTTCCCCATGGTCACTTGCTCACCCCCTGGCATCGCACCGCGCTTCTGGGGGTGCGCCCCACTATTTGAGAAACGCTGATATACAGCAACATTATTATGAAAAAGTGAATAAGTGAATTCCTAACATTAAATACATTGTACTGTGGCACAACTTCAGAAATGTGCTTATAAATTTGCTCACATAACTTGTTGTCATGTGCTGTCATATAAAAATACACGAAGGACAAGAAATAGACTGACATGGCCAGACGCACTGTGCGTATGTGTGTGTGTGTGTGTGTGCGTGTGTGTGTCTGCGTGTCTCTGTGTGCATGAAGATGGACAGTTGAATAAAAACAAGTACAGTACAGTACATGCTTTTTGCATAGGTTAGGATCTTGTGGAAGTACTTGTAGCAGATGTATCTCTGTCATTCTATTCGTCTTTTGGCTTTTACCAAGGTCATACGCATTGGGCTGACAAAACCTCACAAAGGTTAAGGATGGATATTTCTGAATAGATCTGTCCTATCCCCCATTGTTTATATAGTGTCAAAAAAGAGTAAACTACTTAGACTCAATATTTTAGTCTCACACCACATTAATTTTCTTGTGCTGAAATTCATTAGGTAATGCAGCTTCGCCACACAGGTTCCCTGTGGAAAAATGTTTTAATGCATAAGGTAAATGATTTATGAGGATTTCTTTGCGATATGTTCCCATGGTTACGATTTCATCATAAAAGGATATAGTATTCAGAGTGAACAGATGTAAGTTATTCCCTTGTGTTAATAGGTGCACAGGAACAGGTTTGTTTAAACAAGACATCTGAAACCAGCATCAGCCTGTTTAGTATTGTTGAATGTAAAAACCAGTTTTATTCTCATAACTTAAATTAGAAAGAGCCTGCTTCTCACATTTTGGATGGCTTGCCTCTCCCTGAGTATAATGAAGTACAATAAATACATTATCAAGAATGGCTTATAAACATCTCAACTCATCACTCTAACATTTTGCTCTATTTCGGAGCAAAGCTGATAACTCTGCTTAACAGATTGATAAGAGGCCAGCTGGTCTCTTTTTTTGGTGTTTGTTATCCTTAGTGCCATGTTATGTATTAAGGGCGTATTGCAGTGGTGTGTGTTATCAGAGCAGCGCTTTCCCTACATGGATTGATGGTATCATCATGTTATTGATAGAAGTTGACGATTAGCTCCCACAAATTGGAAAATAACAACTACGTTTAATAGAGAGATTTCTCAAAATACCACCATAATTTACTGCTATGTTTGTGCGTGCTTATTTTGCTTTCCCTCAGGAAAAATGCAGTATATGAATGGACGCCCCTGATGGCACAATTATTTGTGGAGGTGTTATTGTGTTGTGTCTGCTCCTGCATTTCTGCTGTCTGTCCTCAAGGCTCAGATGTGTATCAGTATATGGGCTGAAATCCGATGCTGGCTGCTGTTAGTATGCACCATTCCCATCATACCAATGTCTTCTGGATTATAAAAACAAGTCCCTGTTTGAAAATCTATTTAAAAACTGTTTTTTTAAATTAAACATGTATAAAAATTATTTCCCAGGAAGAACTGGAATGAGCGGCGAGATAAATATCTTTCCTTTTCCAATGATCTTGCAAGATATTCTTTAATATTGGTAGGAATAATCATAATAGAAGAGCACTCTGTTTGTACCAGGAAAATGACAATAAATAGAATGGAACTATTCATTGTTTGCTTAAGGTGATACCTCTGTGTGAAAAGGATTGTTTAAAACGATAATCATTCAATTTGCTTCTCTTCTTCTTCTTTTTTTGTTAGGGCCAGAGGAAAGAAACACAGTATTATCCTACGGACCCAGTTAACCGTCCGCGTACACTCCTGCATTGGTGAGTGTTGGATGACATGTAGAAGAATGCATTACACTCAGACTCAGAGTTGGTATGGTATTTAAATCTCATGGTACTGTGATCATATCAGTGATTATAATAAACACTTGACCTGTATACAGCACATCATGGAATAGTTTTTCTTTTCAGTGATTGCAGGTCTTCACAGTGTGCTGCCAGCGAATTTTGTCAGTCAATAGTGATGAAATATGAGGGGGAAGAGGCACTGCGAAAGAAGTGGATTTATAGCATCAAAGAAAAACAAGGCTGAATTAAAAAGGACATACAGTATATGATCTAAGAAAGGGAAGGTTCTAAAGGAGAAGGAAGTACTGGGTAGATTGCCATTACATACACATAATTTTTCTTGATCTCCAGATAATGCATCTCAGTGACGTTGTCCCCATGACCTTTCCTCCAGTACCATCATGACGTTAATATTTGTCATTTTGTGTAAATTGTCTTGAAAACTAATGATTTGTTGTTGTTTTTGTCCTTTCAGTTTTCAAAATACATCATTTATGAGTTCCAGTTAATATATATTAGCATGTTGATATGCTAAATATGCAGATTGATTTATCATGTAATGTTTCTGATCTAGAAAAAACAATCTGCCAAGACCAAAAGGGCTATTTTGGCAATATAGTAACATGAACATCATCGACCGATGATAGGACATTGCTAATTCTGAGATATGAAGCACAAAGTTTAATCTGCTCACATATTCACTTTGAATAAAAATGTCTTAGCCAAGTCAACCATAATAGTAACTCAGCCTAGACATGCTGCCTGTTACAAATGAGTTCCAAAATTTACCTCCAAAATAAGATGAGTTTTTATTGATACCCTGTGTGAGAAAGGGAAGGGAAAAGCAATATCTGGCTTTTGAGGCCCATTTTGATTTGGAAAACAACATCAAACTATAACAGAACCTTTCTGGATTACCTTTTGAATGGTGTAAATACATTTTACCCATCAACTTGGGTTGATGTTCATTCTGTGTTTCAGTTTTACAGGGACACATACTGTATGATTGGCAGCCAGACTGTAGCACTTTGAATTGTTGCTGCATTAAACCCACATTTAATCACATTGCTTGAGTAAGTTAGAGTGATCCATTCACTTTAGACATCTACCCCCTCTCAGTGTTGCATCGGCTTTCTACTCATCTGCCCGTTAAACGCTTTCTAATCCTCCAGGGCCTTGACCTTCAAATCAGCTGAGTAGTGTTCTACTCTATCCACTAAATGAAAAGTCTGTAATGGTCAAGGATACAAATCGCTTGTGGAATCAAATATCTATGACTCAAATTCACTCAAGACTGCTGACTGAGCACAATGCTGATAATTACTTGGTTTAGGAAAACACTGGTTTCCTAGACAGTGTAGTAATCCTTCCATTGTCAGGGATCATAATTTGATTGTATTAAGGTGAAATTTTGAGGAGATTTAAAAATTTGCAACTCCTTCATTTGTTTTTCAATCTTTCAAAGCTAATAAGATTGTCAAAGTGAGTCTAAGAGATAAGGCTCTCCTTGGCATTTCTGGGCACCCCTGTGCAAGGAAAGATCAAGTTACATTCAGACTTGTCAGTTTGGGATTAAGGATGCTGTGTGATGCATGTGTGCGAGTTAATGAGTTTTTCTTTTGTGCATGAGATGAGGCACATCGACATGATCAGCTAAGCCTCTGGTCTTACTGTTGGTGCAAGATCTACTCTGCAGTCAATGTGTCTGCAATCAAGAGGCCGTCGTGGCACGTTGATGGTCCAGCTCTTTGTTGCAATCACTGTATGATTCCCATTGTGCAATAAAGGCGTATTTTAGAGGATTTTTTTGTTTTGTTTTGAGGGCAGTAACCTGAGTGCCTGCGAATTTGATTTATTTTGGCCTAAACCCTATAAACCTTCATAATCTACTTTTATATCTTTATTTGTTCTTTTGTTTGTCAATTCGTACTTGTCTGTCCTTTCTCCTGTACTTCCTCCATTTCTTTTCTCTCGTGATCTTGTGGTTTGCCCTTTCATCACAACCCTTGTTTAGATGTTAATTTTAGCTCTCTCTATTGCAGTAGAGCCGTTGGGTAGATAGAGGTGGCTCAGGGCTGGGGGTGAAGTGGAGGTGTTATCTTTAGACAGTGTGTACAGCGCAGAAAAATGCAAGGAAAGCCTCACAGTGAGCATGTACTCCTGAAATTTTAAACTTAAGGAAAGGCAGAAGGGTGAATAAATGGCAAAGTACATTAGAACTGTAAGCAATAATGTTGAGGTTGTGCAATAAGTGATACAGGCGTAACTTTTTTTCCCCCTAAAAATTACATGAAGCAAGATCTGTGGAAACAAGACAACCATCACATCCCAAAAGATTACCATGTTCATAACATTCCACATTTCAAATGTGAATATGCTCCTTGTCTTGAGCATATGGGTTTTCATTTATGCTGATTGACTATGAGTTCATCAATCTATGCTGTCATGTTTAAATCATTAACATCCACCAAAATCAATTACTGTGATTTAAAAACCTGTGCCTGCATTAATCTTTCACTCCATCTGTACTGACACAGTACTCTACAATGCTATTCAAAGTTTTCCAAGATGAACCACCATGCTGCTGTGAGGGCAGCTTAGTGGTGCAGTGGGTAGTGCTGTTGCCTCACTGCAAAAAGGTCCTAGGTTCAATTCCACTTGGTGCCTCTCGGTGAGGTGTTTGGTGTCTGCGGGGGTTCTCTCCAGGTTCTTTGACTTCATCCCACCACCAAAAACATACAAATTTAGGTGAAGTGATAAATGTAAATTGACTGTAAGTTTGGCTGTGAACGTAAGTGGGTGTCCGTCTTTCGATGTTGCCCTGCGACAAACTGGCAACTTGTCCAGGTTGCACCCCACCTCCACTCGTAGTCAGCTTGGATAGGCCCCGACTTAAAACCCATGACCTGAATTCAGATAAGCGGCTGAAGACGAGACGATTACTGATTGTCTCATCTTTGAGAAAATGAATGAATTAATATTGTTGTAAAGTATGAGGGGTTTCTTTCTGTTTACTTGCTCAGTTCTGTTATTGCACAAGTATTTGGTAAAATAGAAATACAGAATAAAGCTGGTTAAGGAATAATATTATATATGTTTTATTGTTGTAGTTGTTGGTTTGTTTTTTGACAATGACATAAAATTAGTAAAAGCAAGGCACAATTAGAAAAACATGAAATCTTAATGATAAACTTACATATCAATGCCATATAAACAAGCTGGGTATAAACTGTATTTATTGTTATACTGTACGTTAATCTCCACATTACTTCCCAGAAGGTTGTCAGAATTCCAAAACTTTATTTCCCATGTGGCCTCATTTCCCAGCTCCTCCTGAAGAAAATGGATGCAGTAATTGAGTACAGTTTATGTGATCAAACATAGAGATTGTATGTTATCTGACAGGTAGAACTCCCTGTAATGGGTTTTGCTGGAGGTCAAACAAAAGAACTGGGTGCAGAACAAAAGACATAGCATGTGTTTTGGAGCCTTTTCAATCTCTTGGCACTCAAGTCTGGAATTTTGCCCCTTTTTTAAAAAATCTAGCTTCTGGATTTCTGCACTCCAATTATCTGTCTCTAATCACCCCTTGCAGTATTGTGAAGCAGAGCCAGTAGGCTGAAGTTAGAGATGGAGTGAAGGTTGACACGCTTTGACTTTGTTTGGTTGGGCTGTTACATAATTTGTAGCTTTTTTAATGTGGAACATTGTGCTATCATTATTTTCCCTTTTCAGAGCAAAATTCTCTATTTCCCTCAAAATATTAGCCTTCCCCAATAATTAACCATAATGAACAAATATATGCTTTGTGCCTGCATTTGTACCATTTAATGAGTGGATCTGATGCCTGGATGACATCATTGAGTTGCATATATCAATATTTCAGTATGTGCATATATGTACAGAAAATATGTGGTCATTGTTGGTTGATAGATGAAACAGTCAATAGCTTCACTGACGGGGGGGTGACAGGCGCCTGGCCTCGGGATGTTAAGAGATGACTGCAGCGGGTTTAAACAGTAATTTACTGTGCCGGTGTCCCTTCGCTGTTGGAGATAAGGCTTGGTAATAGCGTGTGGTGTGGCAGGGAGATAATGCTTGGTAATGGGTGAGCTGAGAAGGGGCGATGGTGTAAGACATCTGCGGCTGTGCCGTAATAAAACTCCAGACAGGTTTTATGGTTTTCCCAACATGCTGTGTTCTAATATATGTGCTAACCTGAGCCAACATTACTTTTACTTTTCAGTCTGGCATAAATTTTCTTTCATTTCTTATCAACTTTTTGCTGCATTGTCAACATCACCTGACCGGTTTCGTTCAATCATCTCACTGCTGTTGTTAAATGAATGCACTTCTTTCTCTTCCCAGCCTGCTTTGTTCCTTTAAACTACAGTATATTTACTCTTCTTGACTTCAGACACTGCCTGTGGCTCTTTGTTCTGAAAGACACCTGTGACTTTTAATCTGAGAGAGTTGTGCCTCATGATCTCTGTGCATGTATGAGTCAACAAAGATATTTTGCTATGCTTACCAATAGCGGGTATGACAAGTTAAATCCTGTCACTCAGCCTTTTCTTTATCTGTGTGCTTCCATATCTTCTATGAAAGTGTGTTTATCTTTGTGTCCATATTATTTTTTCACTTTCTCACCATTACTTCAGATTCGTTGTGAAGCATATTGTTTTACAAAGAAGGAATGAGAAATCGCTCAAATAGTTTCCCCTCTTGCCTCACCAGCAGCTGAGACCATGAGGAGAAACTGAGAACATTGCCCCTATATGAGTCATGCCTTCGTTGCTGCTGTAGGAAACACAGAGAAGGGCTGATGGGGCGTTAGGGATGGAAGTATGGAGTAGTGGAAGTAGTCGACTAGTTTAACAGTAGTAGCTGCTGCTGAAACGCCTGTAATACGCATCTGTCTGGCAGCTGTTTTGCAATCCCAGGACAACATCATTATTGTTCAGATTAACACTGTAAATAACGCATTCTCTAAATTGCATTGGAGAATGCCCCCCCCCAGGATAAACAGTCATGTTCTAATTTGTGTTTCATCGCTACAAATATAATGTGATCACCCATGAATTTAATTGTTTTGTTGTGTGATCCAGCTGTATACTGTAATGCAGATGTGTACTATATAGAGTTGTTTGGTTGTTATGGTGGTGAGACCTCTACATTGGTCTGAGTGTTGTGTTTTCTGTGGATGTGGTGGGGTTTTCCCTGGGCTCCAGTAATGCTGTCAAACATGAACAGCCCTTCTGCTGTGCTGCAGCACAACACGCTACTGTGTCAGGTTTGCTCTATGCACCTAAGGGAAGAAAGTCAGAAATACATCACCATGTGTGTGTGTGTGTGTGTGTGTGTGTGTGTGTGTGTGTGTGTGTGTGTGTGTGTGTGTGTGTGTGTGTGCATCTGAGTGTTAGGCAATGGCTGAGCTTGTTCATATGCTGTATGCATCCGAGTGTGTCTGCACATATCCTTTGGCCAGTCTGTTTTGATCATTTTGAAACTATTACATAATGTAATAAAACATTACAGTTACCACAAGCTAAGCAACCAGAACACATCTGCCACATTCAGCCAGAGATGATAGTTTTAGGGGATGTGTGGAAAAAGACAGGGAGAGGGACGACTTCCAGGAATTGGTAAATCACTTAGGAAAGGAATCACAAGGGGAAAACTAAGCAAGGAGGAAATGCACCTGCCAAACAGAGCCTCAGCCATTGGCCAGCAGCTTCATGAGTTATGTCATGGACTTGTGACTTGCTGTCTTCCAGGTGAGAAGAGAGAAAGAGAAAGACATACATTTTTACCAAAGTGACAAAGTTAAGTTCACAGTCAAGTTTAGCACACTCTGTGGTTTGTGTTTACTATAATGAGCTTCTATTTTGGTGTTCCCAAACTTAAAATGCTAGGGAATATTGCTTTGGCAGCTTCATTTTGGGAACAATTTGGCTGGACAGACTTTAAACTCATTCCATACATAACCAAAGAAAACACTTTCTGCTGCGTTACATAAAATATCTTGACTCCGTTTAGTTTATTTGCAGGGGTGCGTACTGTTTTGTGTTCCCACACATGCACAAATACTGAACATCATTTTTACCATATATGCTGAGAGCCAAAAAACACAGAATATAGCTTGAGGTATAAATTCATTATTGGATGATAGCTGATCATAAGTATTTCCCAGTCTTAAGAAAATGTATATGGTTCCTCTTTTATGCAGCACTCATATGTCGTATGTCATCATGCTCTCTGTATGTGGGTCACACACACAGTACAGCAGGAGCAAGGAGTGTAATTTAACAGGCAGGTGTGATATGAGTCAGAGCAAAGTTTCCCTCAGCTAATCCACTCAACAAGCAGCTCGTATCCTCCAGAATCCTTTGTGTTTACCCACTAAGGCTGCTGCTGCTCTGGTTTTGGTGTTGATACCGTGTTTGCCTTTCTCAGTCTCCCAACGCCAGCATTTTCATTCTTTTACTCTTTGTCAAACTCTCAAAATATCCACAAAATTATCTGATAAACTGTTTGTCAAACACATTGTTAAATGGCAGTTTCAAAGCCGATAAAGGACAGTCTAGACAAATGATAATTTTGCTTCGCCGTGTCGTTACATTGCTTAACGTGATCATTCAGTGTTTGACAGAAAAAAGGCTTAAACACTTTCTGTGAATCCAGTCAGCTAATGATGGCATGATACAAGGGTGTGAAATCACAGAGGAACAGAGAGGGACAACTGAGTGAGGTTGGGTGACAAAGGGTGAGTGAAGGAAAACACTGGACTTTTGTTTCACACAAACACACATGTATGTGAGATCAAACACCAGAACACTTCCCACAATCAGCTTTTGTATCTTGATTAAGACTGCAGAAAAACAGGTAACACAGAAAAAATCAGGTAACAGGGATAATATGTCAAGAAAATATAGGGACCTCAAAAAATGTAGACCTACATAGTTCATGAAGAAATTAGATGAGAACATCAACCCCACTCAAACTTTTGCATGCAAGACAAGACATTCATTCAATTTATCTCAAGCAAGCTCATATAGTCCTGATCAAAGCTGACAAAACCAGTTGCTGACTGCTTCACATGCGCTCTGACAGACGGATATCCAGTCTCTTATTTAACTCTTAGACAGCAACAGCCATATTTTTTTTATTTCTTGCTCCCTTTGAAAACAGTGTGGTAAATGCACTCTAAAAGTTTTCACTCCAAATTTTTAACTGAAAGTTTTTTTTGTAGTTTCATATTGTACCTTAGGTACAGTATATTGCTAGTATATTGGTATTGCTGTTGTAGATTAATGTTTTTATAACACACTACTGGTTACAGTATTGTGACTAACTTGATACAGTATGTGCTCTAACATTTAATAATGATTAAGGGGTCATATTATGGAAAACATTTTTTTCCTGGTCTCTACATATAGTTAGTACCTGAGCCTTCCAGCTCCTAGAATGTGGAAAACAAACGGTCCTGCATTGACTGCACAACTCACAGTGTGTTCAAACACACCGATCAGAATCATCTTTTTTTGTGACGTAACGAAAGGAGTGATTTGCATAGCCTGGCCCCCATTTGATTGAGAACACTTCACTCTCGGGGGCGTTCAACCTCGAGGTGAAGCGGTGAGATAGCAGCGTGTCGCAATGTCATCGCTCAGAACTGGACGCGAAAGTTGGTCAGTTGTTGGTTGATCCATCATTCCTGAATTTCAGGACGATCTGTTCACAGATGTTACCTACCTGCAACAAGGACCAACAAGTACTCACATGTTGCTGATATGGAGAACACCACTGACTGTACAACAGGTGGAGGCTCATTCTCCTTCCTGAGCCACAGCACCTTTGAAAACCAATACACTAACGATGAGTCATTTACAATTTTTTTAGTTCCCACATGTTTCCTTTCACTTTCCCATGATGCCCTGCTGTTTACACATAAGTTCACATTGTTCTTAAAGTGCTGCCATAATTATTTCTCCCCGATTGCTTTATAATTCACGGTATGACCCTGTGTTGTATTAATAGAGCAGAATACAGTTGAGATTTAACTCTAAATCTTACCGTGTGCGTCTGTCTGTTGAGCTCACGCCTGTCATCACAGTGGTAACACAGGATGCCAGGGTACATTTGTGTTTGTGTTGTAGGTAGCTATTCCGGTGTATTCCTGTGTGTGTGTGTGTGTGGTTTAAGAGGCTAATTCAGTGATTCACAGGGGTCATTTGAAGGGCACAAAGAACCCTTTGCGTATGGAATGTGTTTGGACATACTGTATTTTTAAATGTGTGTGTTAGGGTGTATTTTTAGGACTTTTTACATGTTTGTATCGGGGTGAGTTTCCTTCCTGAGGACATCTGCTTTGAGTTTCGTTCACAGCTGATGTCCTCCATGACTAGGTCAAGGCTTCCGTCCATAGATGTGACGTTCTCCTGTAAATCAGTGTATAAACTGAAATACAGCAGCCATTTGTTTCCACAGGTGTGGATTTATTGCATTCATATAAAAGAGTGTTTTCATTTACCTTCAAGTGTTTCCATTCACAGTATGCTTTGCATTTAGACATCTTTGTTGTTGTACAGTCTCTGCCTGAACAAATGTGTACATGCTTGTGTGGGTATGTGCCATTGCTGGCTGACTGCAATGTCTGTCTATGTCATTGCCACATCCATTCTTTAAATTTCATAAATCCCACACTAAAACCTTGGAGGTCTCACTCTCTCTTTTTCCTTTCTCACTCTCACACACACACACACACACACACACACACACACACACGCACACACACACACACACACACACACACACACACACACACACACACACACACACACACACTAAAACCCATGCACGCACACAAATGCACACATACACACAAACTGAGCTCCTGAGGCTTCCTTCGTCATCTGTGCCATCAGCAGCCTCCAGTGCACGTAGTCCAGGCCAAGAGCAACAGACAAAATAAAATAGACCGTCACAAAATAACTGAGTTGTCCTCTGGAGTCTGGCCTCTGCTGCTCGCCAACTTTTCCCTTTTACTTCACTCGACACTAGACTGAAATCATGCATTATCGTCCAAACTATATTCCATTATGACAGATTGACGGCGTATTTAGTCTTTTAACTACAGATTAATGGACATTAGTGGATGACCCTGCCATATGTGCTCAAGAGAGTAATGACCACCAAGCTGTGCCCTTGCATGCAGATATTGAAATGTTACTTTTGTCTTCCCATGGGTACGTGGGCACTGACACAAGCTCAGAAATGGTCTTATTTAGGTTACATTTAAATTTAATTGGGTTTTCTTGAAGGGAAACTGATATATTTCTTTTTTTTGTCATGAATCAAATGTTTCCATGTCTTATTACTTACATTTTATGTGTGTAGTTGTACTTCATCAAAAATTTTGTTGTCAGCTAATCATCATCTGTTTGTCTGTTACTGTATAGCATGCAGATACAGTACAGGGATGCAACACTCCCTATATACTTTACCTAAATGTTTGTAAGGAGTGTATTTTCAGAGCTGCCGATGACAGTATAGTTTTGCTTTACAAAGCTAACTGTTGTGGTAGTATGTGTTAACTATAAAGCAGATTTATAATCTGGTCAGCGGGTGTTGTGATAACACTCCTACTATATGAAAAGCAGCGAAAGTGGAGGCATTTGTACTCATCACTGCTCTTTTGAGGCCAATAAATACAATGTGACTTTTGCAGTTTCCTTCTTGAATTACAGCTACACTGCCCCTAGTGGTACAGCCCCACTTCCTCATATAATGATCATAAATGAGATTTAGTTTAGAATAAAAACATAGAATTAATATAACATAACTGTCCCTTTTAAAAGATAAAAAAAACAAATCCGCTAGTGGTTTCAAAGTCTTTCTCTTTAGTGATCAGCTGGAAATAAAAGAAATTCCTGACACATGTGAAACTGCATTGGAAATAACTGGAGTTGTCTCATTCAGCTGACTTCATTTTCCTTTGCTTAAGAGCCACAGGGCAGCAATCACAGTCTGCTGCATGATCTGGACAAAACCTGCTATCTGGGCATGTTATTGTATTTTTTACAGACACCCAACCCACCTATATTTAGCGTGACACTCGCACAGAGAGGGAACGACTTCCTGGGATTAAATCAGGCTCTCCAGCGTGACATTAAACTTCATGCTCCTCTTGCTTCTTTATTTTAGATCCCAGGGTCTGTTTTGAGAGCCAACTAACTGACTGGCCCAGACAGCCGTGTGGGGGCTTTATCTGAGGGGTGCAACGAAAGCCTCCAGAAACAAGAGTCAGCATTTCAAACTGGGTTTAAATGTGGGACCACCAACTGTGACCCACCTCTGCCTCGCCTAAACCTTAGACAGTTGCAAAATCATGAGAAATATTGACCTTGGTTGACCTCAGTGTCTGCTTATCTATAAATATCTTGTGTCCTCATAGAGATATGTCCCACCAAATAATGCTATCTAGAACATAGAACAGGTTTACATACTTTACACATTACGTGTGGTGATTGACTTGGGGTTTGCCCATCCATACATAAGCCCGTCTATCAGACTGAGCGGGATATTCCAATTTACAGCACTCATCCTGGGGGGGGAGAGGGTCCAAAGTTATTCCTATGTCCTGAAGAGATATATAATCCTTCCAGCAACTTCTGGGTCAACCCCCAAGCTCCTCACCTGATCTCTCAGCCACCCAATAATAAATAATTTATTTACAAAAATAACCTCTTTTCTTTTAATTTCTTTGAAAGATTTTTTATTTTATTTTGAGACTTCTCCACAACAAAACAGTACATTCATCATTTGTCTCTCCAAAAGAACAGGGGAGACATACATCTATTGACGATCCATAAGCTGTGTGGAAGGCTGTATGTTTTCAGACTTGTTTTTTTCAGACTTGTGTTTTTACAAGTATGATCAGTATTTAAGGCAAAGCATCTGCTGTCCTTAAAGTTCTAAAAAGAGTGTATAAGACATAGATTTATGTAAACAGTTGGTTTACCATTGACCAGTGCTATGTCAGTGTTTTGTCTAGAAGGTTTAGGATAGATTTAACTGTCATTGGTAAAGCAAGCAGCATTCCCAATCAAGTCGTCATAAATCTTCTCAAGGGGAAAATAATATCTGTGCTCCACAAAGTGCCTTACTGCCAAGATCCAAACTTTGTGTGGATTTTTACATTGAATTTTAAGTTTTCTGCAGAAACAGTAAGCATGTCATATGATTAAAAAGTCTGTTTTTAATTCGCCCTTCCTAAAATTAATAGACTTATTTTTTTGTAGGCACCAACGTTCTTTCAACCGCATAAGCACATTTTTAGGATTGGCCTTGGTGATTAGGAGAAGGTGATTTAGAGAAGTTATTCATATGATGCCATCATTCAAAAGTCTTCACTAACCCCTGAGACGAATATGGCTCTTAAGATGCTAAATGCACCATATATTCACAAACTACTTTATTTTTTAATTGCCTTGAAAAGACACTTAGAGAAACTAATTATTGAATATCATGCATGACACGACCAGGTTGATCTACTGCCGACCAAATTAGATTTCAATCAACTGGGAACTGTCTGTCTTTACATCTGATCCATTGCAGCGGCTCGATTATAATTATTGTGGATTTTGCCAAATTTTCTGTTTGATGTCATGTGTAGATATTGCTGTAAATGTTGGGGGATTAGTCAAAGCTGACTGGTCAAAGCAGTAATCTTATTATAGTAGGAGGTGAAGGTGCTCCGCAGCGACCTGTCAGATGGACTCAGCATTGGAAGGATCCCTGTTTGACTGCAGAGAACACTCAGTCCCCATGCACATGTGTTAATGCACATACAGGTGTTAGCTTTCTAACTGAAGCTGTGTAAAGTGAAGAGTTTAATTCAACAGACATTAAAGGATTTATATCTATATGGACACATAGCAGAGATGACAATATGTTCTCAGCTCTGCTGGGTTTGCACGTCTGGTGTTGAGGATGTGATAAACCCCATATGAGTGTAAAATAACTTGCAAGGGTAACCCAACTCCAGTGTCCATGCCACTGCTTTGATAAATTCTAATTATAGAACTAGCCATTCACGTCGGGTAAAGCTCTTAAGTTATGGTGTACGATTACTGTGTTCCTTTAATCATGTAACATTAAAAGAAAACACTCCCCTGGTTGATTTTCTTCCCTTGCTTAAGAAAATTCAAACCTTAAGATGGATTGTGGGACTTGTTACGATTGAGACTACACGTGAGGTCATGGCAAAAGTCGACCAAAACAAAACAGTTAAACTGTGAGCAAAGCTATAAATGAAATGTGCCTCTGTGTCTTTACTTCATCTGTCTGCACTCAACAAACACAAGCAGAAGCCTACAATTAAAGACACACACACACACGCACACACACACGCACGAACGCACGCACGCACGCACGCACACACACACACACACACACACACACACACTTAACACAAGACAAGCCACAAAGACACATCCCAAAGAGTTTTTCAACTGTTCTTGAGACAGTAATAAAGCTAAGGGTTAAGAACAAAAGAGAAAGACCAGCAAAGATGTGTGGATTGGTAAATCCTCCATCGCAAACCATCATTTTTTTTGTTCCTTCATTTCAACTTAACCACATGTGTACTGCTATCTTTGAAACTACCAAATTTATTCTACTCTATCACCCTTTTTTATATGTTGCTGGGATTTCTGTCTCCCTCTCAAGAGATACAGGTGCTGAGGTAGCGTCGTAAAGTTAAAATGTTTGGCCGGGAGGTTGGAGATGAGAGTGATTTGTTTGGATCATTTCTAGCATAAATATACCATCACTATAGGCATGCAATGTTGTGACAGCTGGCTCCGTGTGTGCCAAAGGAAAAGCGTCACATTGATTATTTTACCTGGCAATCTCATCTTAACATTATATTTACACATTAGCAATGTTACCTCAAGGGAAAGCAGTGCTAAAAAATGTTTATGGTTTATGGACATCCAAGACTTAGACAAAGATGACAGCGAGATGACCAATGACTTCATTAAACACGTACTGTGACTGAATCAACAAGCAGCCACAGCTGTCTCCCGCATTTTTTGTGACATAGATTGCTGTGTCCAAAATTCTTTTGTTTTGTCACACTCCTCTGATAGCTTTTCCACCATGTGAGTCTGTCTGTGTTGGAGAAACTGGTTTCATTTGTGCAGGATGCCCTTGGGAAATTGTAAAAGTATGTAGCTGAGAAACCAGCCAAGGTATTCCTGTCTTATGATTATGAGTCCTCAGGTATTAATATTGACTGAGTGCTGGTGGATTGGAACATCAGCATGTTGAAAGGCAGCCTGTTTGATCTGATGCAATCTCCTGTATTCATCTGTTATATTTAGTATAATTAAAATAGAGATTTTGTTACATAGTTAATGGTTATGTTTTCAAGGGAGGGGCAAACAAGTCAAGAAATGTTTTCTCACATGTTGATAAGTTTACCTTGCTTGTGACATAAAGAGTATGATGAGAGATGTATGAAGAGAAATGTAAACATAATAATTTTGAATTTATGTCTGAGTTAATTGTAGAAACTTATTATCATGGCTGTATTTCTTCTTGTGGACTTCTTCTTCAGACCTGGCTTAATGAATCAGACCATGTCTAATTGCTTATCACTGCTGCTGACATGCTCCAGACGGACAGCAGATGTTTTAGTAAAGGTTACCCGTGACATTCCCACTCACAGCCTGATGAAGACCATGAAGATTACACATGACCGCCTGAATGAACCATCGACCCTCGAGGGCCAAATGAAGTGTTCTCTGCAACAATAAGTGGCCACTTGATTTCCAGGGAAACCTAGAGAAATGGGAACCAGGAAGTTGGATAGGCTATTTAAAAGGAAGGCCGCTGAAGAGCACCTGTCTCACCGCTGTTCAGATAAACTAAGATGTGAAGACTGTGTATGTGCCATGATGATCTCCAACTAAGAGCCTGTTTTCTTTGCTATCTTTTGTAATTAAACAGAATTTTGTAGACAAATTTGAAAATAACTTTACAAGAAATCATAAAAATTATCCTGATGAGACCAATATTAATAATAAAATAATCTCAATTAAATAGATGCAGCAAGAAATATTTAAAGTGGTAATTGGACACAGTAATTGGACGAAAGTGGTAATTGGACTGTATATTGATGCGTTCCAGGAATCACACACGATTAATGAATTCCGCGATCGAACGACGAACTATTTATCTTATTATTTACGGTAATTTAAACGTTCATGACCCTCCTCATACTGATATTAAACCACCTTCTATATGTATTACATTTTCCCACACTCTTATCGACTGTTTAAAGCACCTTTGTCTCACACGTTAGTCCGAGACTCACGGAACCGTGTGCACTTCCAGATGCTGTCAGCCAATAGAATGCGCGTACCGTATCACGTGACTGCCTACCAAATATCCGTGATGAGGTGAAGTCGTGAGAGTTAATGCATGAATGTGCGAGTTCGCACTGTATACTGTTCAAATTCTTTGTGTGCAGAATGATAATGATTTGGAATCTGGCCTCGGGTTAGCCTTGTCTAGATTAGCGATGGTAATCAATGGCCTCCAGATAGCAGACCCCTTACCTTCACATCCTTCTTTACAACACCCCTCCTCTGATGGACCGAAGGATTTGTCATCATAATGCAAACTTGGGATATACACTCACAGCTTCCAGAACCCCCTGCTGACACAGTGGAATGCACAATTGTTCGCAAATGAACAGCAGGACAGTCAGCTACTGTAAATAGACTTTGAGCTTAGCCAGAGTGTTTAAGAACAATATTTCTATTTTCTTACCGCCACAATTATATGTGCCTGCTAATTGTAATTTATATACACAGAAATAGACAATACAAGAAAGATAATGGGAAAAAAACCCTAAAACGCAGATTTGCTACTGCACTCTGTATATTGAAGGTAGAAGGGCTTGTAATTTGTGAATCAAATGTTTAAAATATCACTACAAAAAAATAAAACAATGATCAGCAATAAAAAAGAGAGTATTTTACAGGTTCACCATGACTACTGTAAGGCCTTAAGAATAAAATTAATTATTGATCTCTTTGTATCAATGGACAGAAATAAAATGTCTAAATATCATCTTCAAATTTGAAGTTTGTGGTCATTTGTTGTGAGCGCTTTTTGTGTCGTGACCTGAATACCTCACAGATGAAGCCCTGCCAGCAGCTCATTAACATTCCAATACAGCTCTAATCACCACTGCAACATGAGTATTCGTGTGTGTGTGCGTGCGTGTGTGTGTGTGTGTGTGTGTGTGTGTGTATGTGTGTGTGTGTGTGTGTGAAGAGAGAGAGAGAGACAGAGAGAGAGAGAGAAATAGAGACCATGCACGTGTTGCTCTGCGACTGAGGACGCGGTGAAAGTTTGTGATGGAGTGCCTGCCACATGTGATCAGAGCCGAGTGGTGTGATTTGTTCCATTGAGTTCCTCTCGCTCATAAAAGTATTGTGTAGGTTTGGCCCAACTGAGGCTCCTTTTTCTCAAATTTTATTGACTCGGTCATGGAAGAAATTAAGATTGGTTAGAGGTAAAAGGCGCACAGGGGAATAAACAATGTAAAAGTTCATCTCAAGTCAGGTGGAAACAATCGGTGCATTGATGTCACTGAAAAAAAAGAAAAATAATTTATTTCCTTCTGTTTTTCTTTCTCCAGAAAGACTGTATAACTCCAATGGACGTGACTTGAGGAGGTCTCTGTTCTCTCTGAAGCAGATTTTTCAGGTAACACACATATTTTGCAAGCAATTACTGCCAGTTTGTTTTTGCAGAACACTACTGGTTATTGTGGTCATCCTGTTTATTCTTCAATTACAGGGATCACCATGAACGTGGCATTTATCACCCTGTGTGTGTGTGTCTGTGTAGGTCTTTTGTGGGTTCTTTGTTTGCGTGAAACTTTATTTTAAGATGACAGGAGTCTAAAATAAAATAACAAGCACACACACAAGAATATACAGACATGATAACACATGTTTCAGGATGTACAACAGTATGGTGAGAACTTTAAACAACTTTCTCATGTAAGACGTACTGTGTAATTTCCACACACATGTAAACATGTATGTTGTACCAGAATCCGAGTAAGCAGCAGCAAATCGGATTCATTCCATGTCTCCTCATCATGTGGTTGATCCTGCAGAAGTCTTGTGCTGCATGACGTCTGGATAAAATACAACTCCTGCTGATTACATGACTTCAATTCTGTTCTTATGCTTATTTTGGATAGAAACCACTCAGACGAATGTAAGATGTCAGAGCCTTCTGTGTATGTGAAGGTAGCATTCGTGAAGGGCTCCACAGCGTTTGGCAAGATGGAAGTGTTTTCATCTTCCTTTCAGTTTGTTTATGTAATAAGAGATGATATGTCCAGCAACAAATTGTGAAATTGTGTTTGCTGAAATGTGGTATGTAACAGATGGTGTAATCCTGTGTGTGCGTGTGTGTGTGTGTGTGTGCGCGTGCGTGCGTGCGTGCGTGCGTGTGTGTGTGTGTGCGTGCGTGCGTGCGTGTGTTGTTGATGGTGGGGGTTCAAACTTTATATCCTCTCAGCTTTAATGCTTTTTCAGCACATTACTGACACCATATGGTAATAAAAAGAGTGCAACTTGAATAAAGTCGAGCTGTCGGAGGAATTTTTTGTGGTTGTGCAGCCAATGAATGTCAAAATATATATTTTTATTCTCTCTGGGTTACTTCAGGATGACAAAGATCTGGTTCACGAGTTTGTGATGGCTGAAGGTCTGACATGTCTCATCAAGGTGGGAGAAGAAGCAGACCAGAACTACCAGAACTATATATTAAGAGGTACAGTCACTCTATACTCACATAGTAGCTCAAGCAGAAAATCTCACATTAATGCTCTACATATTTAGAATATTGAGGAGGTTAAGACAGACAACAGATTAAAATATATGACACAAAACGCATACAATAACGTAACTAAAGTTAATTACCTCTGAGTAATCCTACACACAGGGTGTGACTGTGTCAGCAATGCAGACTATAGGCTACCTGTAAGAAAACTGTCACAGCCTGCCTGTGACGCTGGCATTGCCATCATCATCATTGTAAATGTCAGTGATAGTACCATCATCGGCTCTTGAATTGTGTCTATCTTCAGACTCCTACTTCAGAGTTGTTGTACTTCAGCCGAAGTCATCGTCGTTATTGACAACGTCATCACAGCTGCTATCAAAATTGTTGCGATTTATGCTGCCATAGTCGTTATTTTGATTGTCATCATTACTGGTGCGTCCATCATCATCATCATCATCATCATCATCATCAGCATCATCATCATCATCATCATCATCATCATCACTACTGACATCAGCAACGCAATGTCAGCATATTAAGTTTAATATTTTGTCCAAGAAGCAAAGATATAACTTCAAACCTCAAATTTGCTGTGTGGTGCACATTATTATTATCATACTATAATTCTGTTCTAAATGGAATATGCCATTAAATATCAGTTTACCACCTGAAATATCAGTTTACCACAGACAGCTTATGAAAGTTCCTAAGCATTTAACCAACAGAAAGTGTTTTTTTATGAAAGGTGTTTAAAACAGAGATTATTAAATGAATTGATGTCAGTGATACCGTGGTGGAATCTTCTACATTGACATTCAATCATTTCTATTTGTTTGTTTCCATATCAGTAACTTTTACATCAGGTGTAGAATCTCCTCAGTCCACTGTGTCAAATGTATGTGTTTCACATTTGTGTCCAGAAGTAACTTTGAGGAGGATGGGAGCAAAGATTATCTTCTTATTTTAATGCTGTCACAGAAACATGGATTTAACATGTGCTGAAATCAGATATGGGAATATACTATCACCAAGACTCATGGTTTGCTTGTAATACAATCCATACTTTGATGTACAGCAACAGGTGACTACTGCTGTGTTGCTTTACTGCCTTTGGTCTAAATATAACTTAAAAAGCACAACACGCAAAAGTGTGAGAAAGTAGTTCTTTATGGATTAGTACATCATCAAATAAATCAGATGCAGATATACAAACATTTAACTCAAATACTTGTGTCAGTATCCCAATCATATTTCTGGTTCATCTTTGGGTTTACACAAAATATTCCAGAATTTATTTTATTTTTTTCTTTCTTTGACATAGTGCAACTTGTAACCCCACAGCCATAACTTAAGGTTTCTACATTTATAACAGCAGACCATTTCAATATAGTGTATTTTTGTGGCCAATTTTTGCATTAAGATCCATGTGCCATTCCCTGTGAACTTAAATAAAGTATCGGAAAACCTTTTTAAAATAAAACTTTGGATCTCCTCCTATACATTTAATTGGGTCTGATCTGCCCCTGAGACCCATCCATCAGCTAACTGTTAAGTTAAATTTTATCTAGTGTTTTTTGCGAAGATGCTGCTGAAAACCGACAAGCAGACGTGGAATAAACATTTATTCTTTGAAACAGTTAAAAATATTCAAAAAGATAATTGAAGATTAGGAATTTCCCATGTAATTTATCCTAAGAAACTGTACTTCTGCATGCTACTATGAAAATATAATGTGTGAATGTGTATAATGTGTAAGTTTTTAAAGCGTTTTGTGATCTTGTGTCGTGTAAATTGGTAAAGCAACAACACATTTCAACTACTCTACATATAAAAGTAATTACATGCCTCTTTCTAGGATGGGAAGTGCTTCAAAAACAATAACACTAAGCCTACAGCCATTTCTATTTTCTGGTAGGCATGTCTTTAGTGGTTCCATCTGTCATAAAATCCCAGAGCATAAGGAAGGAAACCCTTAATCCTTCAGGCTTTCCCAGTTATTTATAGCTACTGCAGATGAACCCTGTGCGACAAACAGCTGTCTTGTGTTGGGTTATGGTTTGTGTACTGTAAGAGTTGAAATGTTTCTATGTAATGTCTCCGTTTCTGACATTTAGTTGTTATACCCTCTCTCAGCTCTGGGGCAGATCATGCTGTACGTGGATGGGATGAACGGTGTCATCAGACACTCTGAGGCAATTCAGTGGTTGTACACATTGGTCGGCTCAAAGGTACAACAGACACACACACGCACACACACACACACACACACTCACACACACACACACACACACACACACACACACACACACACACACACACACACACACACACACACACACACACACACACACACACACACACACACACACACACACACACACACACACACACACACACACACACACACACACACACACACACACACACACACACACACACACAAATGCAACATGGAAGGTTATCATGAGCCCTGAGGTAATCAGTCATCATTTGTTGAGGATTACTGTATTTTTATATGTAACACCTTCAATGGTTTTGTAGCATCCTGATTTTGTTCCAAACACACTGTATAGCTCAGCTGTGTGCCAACAGTCTTCATACCATTCTGTTAAATCCAATATTGCACTGTTTCTTATTGTTGGTTTTAGATTTGAAATGTCTTTAATATCAGTTGTTTCAATACTCGCAGTGTTCATTTTAATCACATTTGTTCTACTGGGACCTTTACTTGGTTTATTGTTGGTTGTTATTTTCTTAATTCTAAATAAGAATAAAGAAAATAACAACATGTCTGTATCTAACACAAGACATGTATTTTAATTTATATTTTATATACTGGTCTAATCCCTGAAGGGAAATTAAGAGCACACTGTAGTTAGTAATACATCAAACACATGCTTACAGTCAAATCTCGGTTTTCGAACGCTACTGTTCTCGACCAAATCAGTTTTCGACCAGAAAATTCGAGAATTTTACGTCTCTGAACTCGACCAAAATTCGGCTCTCGACCAAACCGAAAGAAGCTGAGCGTACCTGAACATGACTCACTTGGGAGCCGAGCGAACCCGAATGCCCAGGATGCTTCCTCCGTAGCGCATTCGTGTTCAAAGTTTGATAGGATATATTTTATTAAAATAAAAAACAGTGTCTATTTCTACCCCTTTTTATTCATGGTAAACAGTATACAGTGCAGTTTATTGTGTAAAATAGTAAAAAAAAAAAAAAAAACGTAGAAAAAGTTGTTTTTTTGACTTTTAGACGGATTAAAATTATTTACATTAATTATAATGGGAAAATAGTTTCGGATTACGAACAACTCGCTTTTCGAACAGCCTTCTGGAACAGATTATTCGAAAACCAAGAGTTGACTATACATGTTAGTTTGTACAGGCCCCTGTAGCACAAACACACACACACACACACACACACACACACAAGGGGGCCTGTAGGCATGCAGGGGGAGGAAGAGTGGCGGGCAGCTCCTTTGTGGAGTGCTCCAAACGAGCACACTCCGGTGTTTTTTGGACGGAAGTGGGAATCGAACCACCGATCTTAAGAACATTGGACGACCTGCTCTACTGCCTGCTCTACCATTGAGCCACTGCCGCCCCCTAAGAGTGTAAAAAGTAATTTCCCTGTTAGGGGATTAATAAGGTGGATCTTCTTGTCTTCTTCTAAGATAATCCTTTATTCGCACAACAGTGGGGAAATTTTCATATAAGTATTGATACTGTTGCATATCCAAATTGCACATTGATATTCTACATTAACCTTCTTGTTTAACCCTAACACCTTACCCACCCTTCAGTTCCGTCTGGTGGTGAAAACGGCTCTGAAGCTCTTGCTGGTGTTTGTGGAGTACTCCGAAACCAACACCCCACTGTTGATAGAATCTGTCGCCTCTGTGGACGCTAAGAGAGGTAAGAATGACTTAACACATCACCACGTGTTCATTCATACTGTTGTAGCCTGTGCTTTTTCTGCATTTGTTTCTTGCTCAGGTTAATGTGTTAAGAGAAGTGGCTGGGTGGAAGGTTTAAAACATATCTATGTTTTGTTTGTATGATTTGCAGGCAGCAAACCATGGTCCAATATTATGGAGATCTTACACGAGAAGGACGGAGTCGACACCGAGCTGCTGGTTTACGCCATGACACTCATCAACAAGGTTTGTGTCCTGAATGCATATGTACCTTCTTTTTTTAATTCGTATTTATTGGGGACTGGATACAACTCTGATATAACCACAGCCTGTTCCAGTATGGGCGCGGGGACTGGAACAAACCAAAATGAAATGACAGAATGAACTGTCTCCTTCTCTTCATGCAGATGCTTGCAGCACTGCCTGACCAGGATACATTCTATGATTTGGTGGATGGTTTGGAGGAGCAGGGCATGGAGACAGTGTCCCAAAGACATCTGGGGCGGAAAGGAACTGATCTGGACTTAGTCGAGCAGCTCAACATCTATGAGGTTTGAGACATGGATATTCATAAAATCACAAATGAAAACTGATATTTCATTCACAGTTGATGTGAAGTCAGATTTCAGTTGATAGATGCTGTTCATTTTAATGCACCATTTATAACACTTGTGCTTAAAACAATCAACACCTGTATCCACTCCCACTATCACTGTACTCCACAGACAACTCTACGGCATGAGGACGGTGACGATGACACCCGGGCCCCAGCGACGGGACGCCGGGACCGACGGCGAGCCAGCCTCGGAGGCGGGGACAAAAAGCATGGTCTGGAGAGGAGGCGGAGCCGCAGGGCCTCACTTGGGCGGACTGGCCATGCCTCCCCCTGCAGCCTTGCATCTCCTCAGAGAGCTGGCTTCCAGCCATTCAGTGGCCAAAGAGCCGAGGATGTTAGTGAGAGGTGAGAGACGGGGTTATTTAATAAATGTCATAACTTAGCAGAGGAGTTTCAGTGGTTATAAAGACAGATGATGGAACTTAACAGACATCATACTTGAGATGTGTAAAAAAATAGCTTAAAAGGGAAGTTTTGACTGTCTTGTACCAACACTTTCTGCTCTAGTGCTTTGTCAGGTTACCTTCCAACCATGTAAGTTCAAAACTTCCCCAAGTAAAGGTCATCTGTTGTTTGCCCTGCTCTTCACCTACATGCTTTAACAGCTACTAGTGTGTCTCTTGTTAAATAAATCACTCCTGAGTTGTTAATCTTTCCAATGAAATACAAGTGCAGACTTGTGCTCCACTCAAAGAAATAGAAAAGTTCTCAACACCAGCTCAAGCCTTCAAGGTTTGCTTGCATTTCTAATACATTGTTAAACCAGCACCAGCTTTTTCAGTGCTGTTTGTGTATGTACAAAAGAAAAGAAAGGGAATTTGAAGCCACCCGAGGTAAATATGTCCCCTGTGTGTCTCCTCATCTACTGTAGTCCTTCCTTTACCTGCCTCCTCCCTTCACCAGGTTTATCCATTCCCTTTTCCTGTTCATCATATTTTGCCTTCATGTGCATGTAAACACATCTTTAGGGCATTATTAATTAAGAACAGTCACTCCCACCATCTCAGAATGTTTTCTCTTGTCCTACTCTTACTTTTCATTCTTCTATTATTTTATCACTATTGGATAAACGTCAGAGGGAGCTGCATTGTGTTTTTGTAGATCTGGAGAAAGCTTATGACAGGGTGCCCAGAGAGGAACTGTGGTATTGTATGAGGAAATCTGGAGTGGCAGAGAAGAATGTTAGAGCGTTGCAGGACATGTATGAGGACTGTAAGACAGTGGTGAGGTGTGCTGTAGGTGTGACAGAGGAGTTCAAGGTGGAGGTGGGACTGCATCAGGGATCAGCTCTGAGCCCCTTCTTGTTCGCTATGGTGATGGACAGGCTGACAGATGAGGTTAGACAGGAATCACCATGGACTATGATGTTTGCAGATGACATTGTGATCTGCAGTGAGAGCAGGGAACAGGTGGAGGAGAAGCTAGAGAGGTGGAGGTTTGTCCTGGAAAGGAGAGGAATGAAGGTTAGCCGCAGTAAGACAAAGTATATGTGTGTGAATGAGAGGAACCCAAGTGGAAGAGTGAGGTTAGAGGGAGAAGAGATCAAGAAGGTGGAGGATTTTAAGTACGTAGGGTCAACAGTCCAGAGCAATGGAGAGTGTGGAAAAGAGGTGAAGAAGCGTGTCCAGGCAGGATGGAACGGGTGGAGGAAAGTGCCAGGCGTGATGTGTAATAGAAGAGTTTCAGCTAAAATGAAGGGAAAGGTGTACAAAACCGTAGTGAGACCAGCGATGTTGTTTGGTCTAGAGACAGTGTCACTGAGGAAAGTACAGGAGACAGAGCTGGAGGTAGCAGAGATGAAGATGCTGAGGTTCTCTCTGGGAGTGACCAGGAAGGATAGGATCAGGAATGAGTACATCAGAGGGACAGCACATGTTAGAGGTTTTGGAGATAAAGTTAGAGAGGCCAGACTGAGATGGTTTGGACATGTCCAGAGGAGAGACAGTGGTATATTGGTAGAAGGATGTTGAGTTTTGAACTTCCACACAGGAGGTTTAGAGGAAGACCAAAGAGGAGGTTTATGGATGTAGTGAAAGAGGACATGAAGGTAGTTGGTGTGAGAGAAGAGGATGCAGAAGACAGGGTTAGATGGAGGCAACTGATTCACTGTGGTGACCCCTGAAGGGAGAAGAAGAAGAATAAATGTCACATCCCTGTTTGTTTTTGTGTAGCATCATAAATGTTGTGTGGTTGTGCAGCTGTAAACTCTACATCTGTCCCCTTCCTCTGTTCTATCTATTCGTTTTTGTTGTGATGATTTCCATTTGCATGCTGTTGCATCATGTCTTCCTCAAACCCTCCCATGAATGTCCAAACTATACCCCCCCCCCAAAAAAAAAAAAACAGCAAAGAGGAGGAATGTGAGGATGTGATAAAGGAAGAGGAGGAAGAGGAGACTCCATTGACTGAGTCTGAATCGGATGAGCAAGAGGGGGATGATACAGTGTCTGAAAAGACCACCCCCAGGTATTGTAGGAAATGGACGTCAAGGGTGTATTTTGTAGATACACATACTTAGAGCCACAGTGCTAGTAAATGTCTCGTCTGTCACTGTTTACTGTAGCTTATCTGTTTGGTTTGATCCTTTTCGTATGTACACAGTCTTGTTTTCTTCCATTTATTTCTCTCAATGAATTCATTTGTTTTAGCCCTGCCAGACCTCCTCCATCCATAGTTCATCAAACAACCCTCCAGTCCATCACCATCACTTCCAGAAAGGAGAATATAAAACAGGAAGAGCAGAAGAATCGGACAGAACCACCTCCAGCACCTACCCTCCATTCTTCTTCTACCTCCACCTTCACATCCTCTTTACCCATATCCTCCCCCCTCAGCCCCCCAGCCCAGCCCTCTCTCCTGGCCTCCTTGCTGGCTAGAAAGAAGTCCATTGTCACTGTGCCAGCGACAAAGGAGGTCAGCCCGCCATTGCGTGGCACCTCCAATCTCTCCCCTGATCGCCTACCCTACCTACCCCATTCACCCTTCCACCTCTTCTCCTATGACTTCGATGAGGAACCATCGCCCTCAGCTCAAGAGAAACCCAGTGACGAGTGTCCCAGGTCAGATGGACAGCAGAAACTAATCGCAGGATCCTTCCCTTGTATCTTTCCGATTATGCACATCTTACCTTTCAGTTTTCACTTCAATTTCTGCTTGTGCCCCTCCCAAACACTCGGATCTCTGCATCACTTTTGTCCCCTTTCACCACTTCTGTCACATCTTTGCCTCTTTGGTTTAGGCCTAGTCTTAAGCCTGTCACCACTGTTATAATCACTTGTTGTTCCTTCATGTCTCTTCTTAGTTCTGTAGTTCTGTCAGTAAATGAATAGACTACATTTCTTTGCAATCCTCACCTTGTTCTACAGGTTACTTTTCATGGCTCTTCTCTTGCACACCTGTAGCATCACCTCGTGCTTCTTAGCATCATCACCTCTCACTGTTTACACTATTTTATATATATATATATATATATATATATATATATATATATATATATATATATATATATATATATATATATATATATATATATATATATATATATATATATATATATATATATATATTAATGTAGTATTTAATGACCACTGTTACTCTTGCTGAGTAATTTCAGGAAGCTACAATTTAAAACCATTTATTTGAATAGTTGATTAGAGTAGAACAGACCTGGATCACCATGTGATCATAATTAATAAGAATATGCTTATAATAAGCCCATTAAGGTAAATTAACTTTGCAATTTTACAATGGCCATAAAGTAAGTAGGAACATCCTGCCTGGGATTTTCCACAAACATGTGACTAAACTTGCTAACCAGGGTAACTCTAATGTTGTTCTAACAGCATTCCTGTTATATAACAAGGTGTCAAATTTGTTTCTTGCCAGCAGTTTCGCACCAATCAGTTAGTCAATAGGGTGTCGTGTAACTGTGCAGGTCACTCACTGTCTTATTTCCTCACCACTAGGAATGGAGGTGTCATGTCCTGCTCCCCTCTTGGCAGTCCAAGTACGCCCACCAATTCCAGGTGAGAGGGGTCAGCATTAACATGAGCTAGGAAAGCCAATACTGATATATTAATTCATAAATCTTTACATCGTATGGTAATCAATAATTAATAAAGAAGAGAAATGCCTTGGAAGAAATATGTACTCACATCTGACTTGAATGTTTGTCATACTTCACAGCATCTCACTGACTTTATGTCATCAAATCTTTTCGTTTGTCCAGGCCAGCTTTAGGAGGACTTCTGTCCTCCTCGTACCGACAACACCAGGAGTCTCTGGCCGCCGAGCGAGAGCGTCGTCGTGTAGAGAGAGAGGAAAGGCTGCAGAAGATAGAGAGAGAGGAGAGAAACAAGCACAGGTTATAGCATTCATCAGACTATTAAAGCAGATTGAAACTAGAGAAAAGATCATATAAAAATAAAAAAGTTCCAACAATGCGGTAGTTAACTTCCATAAAGACGGAGAACTAACATGATACAGACATTGAACAAACCACAGCTCAAGTCCTTCATGTGAACAATAATGTTTGTTAAATAAGCTTTTAACCAAGTCATCAATTTTAAAGTTAACGCTGGCAACAGTTTGTTTCCTGGACTTTTTTTTTTTAATCACTAAATGTTTCAGGGCAACTAGCAAAAGACTTGTGGAGGTCACCACTCCCAGCAAAGAGATTTGAGCAAAAAAACAGTTTTAGATTTTGATTTGGCACAGATTTCAAAGATTGTTTGATTTAAATTATTACAAGTTCTGACTGGCTGTTTTACTTTTATGCTTGTAGAGAACCAGCAAAGGTACTATTTTCCTTTGCTTCTGGGCTTTAAGCCAAGCTAGGCTAACTGGCTATTGTCCATACCAAACACTAGGAATGGTCTTATACTCAAGAAAGTGCAGATACACATTTAACTATTCAATACATCTAACTATTTCTACAAGGGATTAAGCTGTAAAATACATATTGGTGATAATACAGTAAAAAAATTATGATAAATAAAAAGAATAATACTTCAGATACTGTGATGTGGGTGGTACGGCTTCCTCCCACCTTTAGAAAACACGCAGCTTAGGTGAATTGGTCACACTAAATTATCCTTAGGTATGAGTGTGGGTGTGTGTATGTTTTTTGCGTGGCCCCACGATGAGCTGTTTTCTTATCCGAGGTGTACCCCACCTTTCGCCCATAGCTGGCTGGGATAGTCTCCAGCAGACCCCTGACCCACAAGGCAGATAAACAGCACACAAGCAACATTAATGCAAATCAAAGAAGGACTAAGCTTACTTTTGTAGATGAAGATGTAAAGTAAGTAAGCAGAAAACAGATCAGTAATGGTATGGAATTTAGGTTCAGACCAATATTTGTTTGTCTGCATGGTTTGTTGGTGGTCAGGTTTGACGATTTTGTTTGTGTGTCCCTCACAGTCGTGACTATGTGGATAAAATGGAAGAGGCCAGGCTCGCACGAGAGGAGAGGTAAGTGTGTGTACTAAATCAAAACAGCACACAACCCAGCTGAGCCTGTAGGGAATATTTACAGCCTGTGGTTAGGAAAGCTCAGTAATGGTGTAATTGTTTTCAGGTTAAAAAGCTGGCCTTAGCTGCCAAAGATCGGGGGGATGCTGAAACAATTTGCTTTGCTCTATCTGTCTGTTTTCTTACCCTTTGTGTAGCAGAATTATGACTCTGCCAAGGGCTGGACTGTTTTAGATGGATGGTGGAGGAAAATCAGGTCGTAGGATTTGAATGTGACACTTTGTACTCCAGCACATGCACATTTAAAACCACACTCAACAAGGGTTTTCATGATAGATGAATGTCTGTGTGCAAACAAGCCATCACAGGAAGCAAGAGGTTTACTCTTAAGAATATATGAGGACACATTTAGGTCTGATCATCCTTGATATAACCTCATTTTATGTTGTATTTATGACACCTGACAACTGAAATTCAGACTACTGATCATTACAAAGCTCTTTCTTCTTTTTCTTCTGTTGGTAGCCTCTGAACTATTCTTCTGAACTCTCACGCTGTATTTAAAGCATATTTCCAATATTTCCAGTGCCTCACCTGCCATCATGACCGCACATCATGATTGCCTCCCCTGACTGCACATCTCTGCTATATTAACACAATGGTTGAGTGTAGCTTATCAAAGAGTGATTTATGGAGACAAACCAATGCCATTAATTTCTAAGTGTATATTTCAGTATATTTCACGTGGGTTTGTTTCAAGTTGGCTCACCCACTCTCTTTCAGTCTTAATCACATGCATATACAGTACACACAAACACACAGACAAACACACACACATATTGGTTTTCAGTTTCTTTAGACCCCTGGCCTAATGTTGAAGAACTCTGAACAGAAGCTACACTTATTCATGGTACGTGGGAAAGAAGAGGAGGGGTTTGAGGAAGAAAGAGAGGCAAAGAGGGTTGATTCAGTGCCCAATTCTCTGTTCTATGCAGTGGGTTGAGTTGTAAAGTTTAGTAGTGGGAGAAAGTGAGGACGAGAACCAGAACAGGGGCGAGGGACGAGAGCTGATGGCAGCAACAGATTTACTCTGATCCACTTTTTGTTTGACCTATGTCAAACTTTTTGTTTGACCTTTCAGCGGCCAAAGAAACATTTACTAATCCTTTTCTGGTTTCATATTTGGATTACTGAGAATAGGTGAGCATTTGGACAGAGGAAAGCAATGTTGTGTGTGTACTGAAGGTTTTGCGGGCTTTAAAAAGTTGGTGATACAAATGAGTGAAGCGGGGTGTGTAGATGTTTGTCTGAAGAGTTGGGATGGTGGCTGGAAAGGAGAAAATAATTCCATAATGGTGTTAATTTTTTAAGGTAGAAATAGGGACAAAATTTTCAATAAATGTCAGTAAACAGGTAAAGAGTGGTATTTAATTTAGTTAACTTGCAGGACTGCTCCCTCTCACCTCCTCTCCCTCAGGTATAAGAACGTGGAGCGTCTGGCAGCGGAGGAGTTTGAGAGAGACCGTGTTCGAGTGTCAAGGACTCGCCCTGACCTCAACCTGACCTTGGAACCCACGGAGGCCTGGCCTTCGTCCTCACGCAGCAGCACGCCGTCGTCCTTCGCCTCCCAGGAAGAGACAGAGGCTGACATCGAAGCCACGACCCCCACCACCCCCTGCACACCCTCTGAGACTGGTAGGGCAGTTCGGCTGTATAGATGTCAGCACGTAAGACTGAAATATAAGACTATTGTAAATTAAACATTTTTACATCTCGCCTGTCTGTCATAGGATTTACATTTTACTTACCAGGACTTGTAACAGCACCCAGGGGTATGATTTTTGCCCTTTGTAGTATTATTACTGTTTCCCTTGTTAGTACTGTTGCTACACCAATACTATAAAAACAACTAAAACTACTAACTATTGCTGTAGCAAAGAGGAAACGCACTGTTATATTAATAAAAATGGGGAAAAAAGATTTCTTTTAACACAGTTTAGCAAGTAAGTAATACTGTAATCTTATGATGTTAATCCTGACTAATACAATGACTCCTGTGGTTTCCATGGTAAGACTGAACGATGCATCTGTTTATTGCAATGGCAAAAAAAAGTTATTGTTGTGTACAAAGAAGGTCATCTTAAATATGTTTAGGGACGGGCAGTGAAACGGCACCGTACACCTTTCTGAAGAGCTGGGGTCTGACGCCTGCTTTAGTATTTGTATTCGGTGTTTTAGCAACTGATCAACAAGCACCGTGGAGCAATCATTCCGAAACTTAAACTGTTTTAAATTGTCAGATTGCTGTGAAATTACCATGCAGGAAAAAAAATAAAAATAAATGGAGTGAGGCAGGTTGTGGAAAACATGGAGGGATGGGAGGCGGATGCCATTGGAGGGGTGTGGAAAAAGAAAAGGAAACAGAGAGAGGATATAGGTGAAAGGGTCATATAGGTTTTTCAAAGACCTTTTTTGAAAGCATGATGCCCAAACATCTTGCATAAGAAACACCAGCCTTTTTTTGGAGCTGAATGCTGCCCTGACGTGAGCTGAGCTCTTTCATCTCAAATAGGCGAGTGTATGAGGCCTCACAGCGGCGTGTTATTCTAACTCTGCCTGCCTCACTGCATGGACTGTACTGTTGAGGTACATGTTTGCACCGCGTACATGAGTATGCTTTGACGTAAACAGGAACTTAATTCTTCATTTCCTGTTCCTTGCCCAGTCCTGCAGTCACCCAGTTTTCTGTACCTGCCACATTGTGTACATTAGTTTATGGACCCGTGTTTTTGTTTTTCTTGTTAGTGAGAGCGAGGCCGTCCCTCCAGCAGTCTAAACATAGATATCTTTAAAATCAAAGGCAGCTGTGTCACATTTCAAATGGTTTTTCATCTCACATCACAAACCTTCTATGTTTCTCTGTGAGGAACTCTAATCAAGTCATGAGAAAGTATGGTGGCAATTTTAAAAGAAACATATTTTTTCATGACAGGAGAAGCTGATGACTCCAGTACCAGTGTAGAGACAGAGGAAAAGGACACCACTGGTGAAGAAGAGAAAGAAGATAAAGAGGAGGAAGAAGAAGAAGAGGAGGAAGGAGAGGAAGGACAGGTTGAAGTGGCAGCAGAAAAAGAGGACGAAGGTGAGGAGTGTGAGCAGGAATCGGAGAAGGACAAAGAAGAAGCAGAGGAAGACAGTGGCATATTGAGCGATAAGGAACGTCAGAATGAGGAGGTGAATGAGAAGGACAACTGCTCAGCCTCCAGCATCTCCTCTGCCAGCAGCACTTTGGAGAGAGAGGAGAAGGGGAGGAGTGACAATGGTGGGTCGTTTCGAGGTTCACTATAATTTAATGCTAGAGAAAACCAAAATGGTTCAATGACCCTCAGGTTCGCTGTTATGTCACTGGGTGGAATCACATTGTTCTCTTAATTCATCATTACGTCAGTAATAGAGGTTTCTATTCAGGATCTAGCTCACTAACCTTTGAAGACACAAAAAAATAACGTGATTCCTCCTGTTTGATTTGGGTTCAGTCCATATTCTCATTCTTATTTCACACAAGTGACATTTCTGTGAGCCCAATAAAGTTAAATGAAAGATCTAGTGTTGTTGTTGCTGCACTTTATTTTCCTGAATACTTCTGGAGAAATGACATTAATTGCCACTAGATGTCACACTAGAGCACTGTCTCAAAATGATGAACAAAGTGATAATTGGTTCAGAATCCTTACCAGGATCCACCTCAATCTTCAATTAGCTCGGCACAAATTTTCAACCAAACCCTTTTGAGTTTAATGGACCGAACAGAAGGGTTTATGAACCAGTGTGATTTAATACTATCGAGCCACAATGGTCAATTAACTAAATTCCCACCAACTCATTGGATTTTAATTCAGTTGCTACTCTCATGTGACCATATGATGATGGCTAACGGCATGTCTGTTTCTTTTCTCAGCCTTTAAGGAGGAAGAGATGAGCGAGCAGTGTAACGAACTCCTCAACAGCAAGCGGTTCATGTTAGACATGCTATACTCTCAGAACAAGAAACCCGGTGATGAGGAGGAGGAGGAGGAAGAAGATGATGTAGAGAAGGAGAGGGAGAAAGAACAAGAACAAGGAGAGGACAAAGACACCCAAGAGGTTACTGAAGGGCAACTGGGCAGTGACCTAGAGAGTGACAACAAGGCTGACAAATCAGAGCACCGTGGGACCATCCGACCATTAGCCGAGCGGTTCGGAGACTTGATCAAGGACCTTGTTTCACCCCACCCTCATCAGGAATGTCCAGTCAGTGAGCCCCCTCCTCCCCCACCAAAAAAAGAATCAGACACAATTTGGGACCAGCTTTTAGCAAACCCTCGAGAGCTGCGAATCAGGGACATCAACTTCACAGACCTGACTGAGGAAGATGACAAGGACATTCTGGATGCTGTTTTGATGGGAGGATGTGGTGACCTCCCACCCCCACCACCTCCTCCATTCTTCATCCCACGTTTCCCTCCACCCCCTCCCATGCTTGGCAGCTGTCCACCTCCTCCTCCTTTGATTGGCATCATGAGACCTCCTCCTCCTCCTTGCTTTAGTGCTCCAATTCCAGTGCCTCCTCCTCCTGAGCTGCTGCTCTTCAACAAGAAGAAGAAGACAATCAGGCTCTTCTGGAGCGAGGTGAGCCAAGAAAGCACTTCCAGCAATTAGCCAAGCTAAGATCCATCCTGTTGGGACAAAATAAATAGTTACACTATTGTTTTAAACTGTGTTAGACTAACAGTTGAGATGATGAAAACTTTAAGGAAAACTTCTATTTGCCATGATTACATTTTTTGATTATAATAACTACAGTAGTCCTACATTGTCAACTGTGAGACAGTGTTGCGTCGGCCAGAGTGAATCAGTTTCTCTTTGTCTCTAGAGGATTTATGTCGATTTCAGGTTCTAACGTTGACCAAGTATAATAAATCTTCAACCTGTTCATTTCTGTTCTGTTTGTTTTCAGGTACGTCCAACAGAGTCTCAGTACAGGGACTACAAGCTTAGCGGGGAATCATTCTGGTCCAAACTGGAACCAGTGAAGTTGGATACAGCCAAACTGGAACACCTGTTTGAGTCAAAATCAAAGGAAATACCGGTTACAAAGGTAAATGTCTGAATGTGGTTCATACAATCTTGGAAATTCTTGGTTTGGAATAGTGACACAACTACTGCTACTTTTTTAAACTTTTTTTTTTTTTTTGCCTGTGAGGCACTCAGTTCCTTGTGTTTTGATAGGACTGGTCTACTTACTGCGTAGATGTTATGTGATGGCTTAGTTTCATCCATCTTTCCTGTGCTAACTATACGGCTTGACGGTAAATGCATCCATTTCCTCACTGGAAATTTTTTAAAGGGTAATCGAGGTAATCTTTGGTCTGAAACTGATAACAGTAGAGCTTTTTGAGACGTTCGAAATTTGTATAAAAGTCTCTAAATAAGAGATGTTTGGTCTCCCACGATGGGGCCTCTCATACTTTGACCTCCTGAGCCACTGCTTCAAAGTCACCTGGGATTCTTGTCCACACATAATATGACAGTATGATGGTGGTCTGCTGCTGCTGCAGTATCAAAACAGCTTGTGCAAAGCTTCCACTTAACAAGAAAATCCAAACTTTAAAAGACCACCAGAAAATTAATCTTTCAAAGATGAGAGTGTACTTAACTGGTATTGGTTTGATTTTGCTTTAGCACACTCTCCTTTGTTCCAATCCTTAGATTGTATAGTTTTCTTACCATATTCAACAGAATGTAAAGTATGAGTTTTAGTTTCAAACATTATTATGGTGATGGTAACGTCCTCAAATTCCTTCTAATATTTTATTGAGAAATGCACCTCTTTGGCTTGTTAAACTGTCCAGTCAGGTGTTTTTTAGCCTTCTACTTCTTCAGTCCAGACATGTTGCTGGCATTACATTGGAAGAACTGTGTCTTCCAGAATACATATCGATGGTATGTACATAACCTCAGCAGTAGCCAGGTCTTAGTACATTGTCTGTTACACCTTTTATGTGGCGAAATATGAAGATGTCCCTCCTTTTATAGCTTCTAGCACCAATTACATCAAATATTCAGAAAGTATGCAAGAATCCGTATAAACACACAAAAGTTTCAGACTTATAAAGTGATGGTATTTCCTGCTACCACCAACCATATAGTTCTCACAGCTGCATTCAACGTAGCCTGAGTGATGATCTCTCTAAGCGTTAGAAGCCCATGAAGCAGACCACACAGAGAAACAAGAAACAGAAGGAGAGGGAGACGTAGAGCGACCCAGCACTGACCCTCTTTGTATTTTTGTGTCCCAGAAAACAGCAGCAGATGGTAAGCGTCAGGAGATCATCGTTTTAGATTCCAAGAGGAGTAATGCCATCAACATCGGTCTGACAGTGTTACCTCCACCTCGCACAATCAAGACGGCCATTGTCAACTTTGATGAATATGCCCTTAACAAAGAGGGCATAGAGGTGAGACATACAGGTCATATCATGACTGACAGCCATTCCTCAATCCTTCAGCGTGACGATGACCCCTGGCTTGTTCTCACCTGCAGAAAATTCTGACAATGATCCCGACTGAGGAGGAGAAACAGAAGATCCAGGAGGCCCAGCTAGCCAACCCTGATGTCCCGTTGGGGTCAGCAGAGCAGTTTCTCCTCACCCTGTCTTCCATCAGTGAGCTCTCTGCCAGACTCCAGCTCTGGGCCTTCAAGATGGATTACGAGGCCACAGAAAAGGTTGAGGCAGTTCCCTTGTGATTGGATTACAGTTACAAATGTTGAAAATTTATAGAATGGATGGATAAATCAATTTGATCATCAAATTCAGGTTTAAACCTATGCTTTATGAGTGAATGTGATTTTAGTAAAGCAGAAACAGACAGCTAATGACATTCTCAGACAAAAAACAACCAAAGGAAGTCCATAAAGGTCTGAGCAAATGTGCACAGCATGTGTGTGTGTCTTGTGTGTGTCAGTAAGTATCAACATCCTCCTATTACAAACATACTCCCAAAACATCAACATAGCTACTCGGTAACATCATAACCAAATATCTACCCTTATTAGCCGGTCAGGTATTCTTCTGGCACGCCATGTTTTACTCGAGTAAAGAATGCATGCAGGAAGAGAAGTTCAAAGACAAAACAAGCAGAATGAGACACACGACATCCTCCTCACTTGCCCTGTAACTTTTACACAGGATGCTTTGGTCTTTAAATTCTCCACAAAAAGTACGATTCCTGACCACACATTCACCAGAGTGGTGTTTCCAATTCGGCTCTGCTTGACGGTTTGTTGATGGGAGACTTAATGGAGGGCGGCATACCGTGGAAGCACACAAACAGATGTGCACCGGAGAAACCTGCTGCACAAAAACAACACCTTCATGTAATCAGGTGCACTTTTGATAGCACAGACCGACAGCAAGCAGTGGCAGTGATCACCATACAACTTCTTATGATCTCTGCAGAGTGCACACGGCTTACGTTGGGAGTTGCTTTGCACCTCTTGTCCACATATGTAACTGCTGTCTCCCATATTTGTTTGGAGTGCTAATTGCCTTAGCTAATGATTTGAGCTTCTGTGCATATTTTCCTACTCCTAGGAAGTAGCAGAACCATTGCAGGATCTGAAAGAAGGCATGGAGCAGCTAGAGAAGAACAAAACTCTTCGCTACATCCTGTCTACGCTGCTCTCTATTGGAAACTTCCTGAACAACACCAATGTAAGTCAGGGCCAGTAAAGCCTCATATTTCAACAATTGCTTATTTTCTTTGGAGACACAGTAGACATCTTCGGTGTAGATTCTTTCTATGTATAAAAATTCTGTCACACATTAGATATACCATACAGAACTCTTCCTTACAAACTTTGTTATCAACTTTACTTAAAAAAATTTCACATAAGTAAAAGCATTTTTCTGTCTCATCTGTTTGTGCACACGTCCAGGCTAAAGGCTTTGAGATGATGTATTTGGAGAAGGTTCCAGAGGTCAAGGACACAGTTCATAAGCAGTCCTTACTGCATCACGCTTGTTCTGTGGTGGTGGAGAACTTCCCCCAGAGCACCGACCTGTATTCTGAGATTGGAGCCATCACCCGGTCTGCAAAAGTGGGTGTCACACTCTGTCAAGGCAAACTCACTTACGTACTATTTTGCATTGCTATTCTGTTTGTCATTTTTAACTCACCCAGCTAACATGGGGTGGCAGTGGCTCAGCGGTAGAGCGGAAGTCCTATGATCAGAGATCTGCGGTTTGATTCCCACTTAGTTCTTTAATAGTGTCTGCAGGGAGGTTTGGTTTTTTGCAGTGAGCGGGACTTCACATGCCTTTCATTTATACCAACTTCTATTCAATCAGGTGGATTTTGACCAGCTGCAGGAGAACCTGTGCCAGATGGAGCGCCGCTGCAAGGCCTCATGGGACCACCTGAAAGTGATTGCCAAGCATGAGATGAAGGCTCAGCTGAAGCAGAAGATGTCTGACTTCCTCAAAGATTGCGCTGAGAGGATTATCATCCTCAAGATTGTTCACCGCAGGATCATCAACAGGTAGCTTCACCTCACAACAATCTATTCTTGACCATGTGACAGAAAAACTGTTCTACACACCTGAGCATTAGTTACTGAAAGATTGTCTCATCAGCATGTTTAGTCTGTATGTCGGAGAAATTACCATCCTACAAGAGATTGTAGGTAAACAATTTATTCCTATTTGTTTCCCAGGTTCCATTCGTTCCTGTTGTTCCTCGGTCATCCTGCCTACAGTGTAAGAGAGATCAGCGTCCACAGATTCAGCAAAATCATCAGTGAGTTTGCTCTGGAGTACAGAACCACCCGAGACCGTGTGCTGCAGCAGAAACAGAAACGAGCTGACCACCGCGAACGCAACAAGACCCGAGGAAAGATGATCATGGACGTCAACGCTGCTGTGAGAATCTGAAAAACAAAATCTCAGACTTGAACGTCTGTTTTCTTGTTCTTCTCTATCCAAATCTATTTTTTCTTTTTCTTTTCTTTCTGATGGTCCTTAACATTCAAACTCTTTGTACCCTATAGTCTGATGATGAAGAGGAGAGTGAGGTATTGAAATGTGTGCAGAATGTCTGCATGTGTGTGTGTTTGTGTGCATGAGGCAATTCATCCTGGCTGCATCCCTTTACCACTAACAATTTCTTTTTCACTGACTTTAAAATTTGAGTGGCTCATTTGATAAACACAAATGCATTTTGAAATACAAGCTATCATACTCTTATTCTCTTTATTCTGTCACTTGTCTTCAGTCTGGTCGCTATGGATCCAGGAGCAACTGCAGCGCCCCTAGTGGCGTCCAGGACAGTGAGCAGCCTCCGGGTCTGGGCCACTCTGAGGATGCTGCAGAGCATGAGCATATGAAGGCTGTTCTGAGAACCAGTCTCACTGGTGGTGATCGAGAAGCCGGTGGAGTACCAGGACTTCGGACGCGAACAAGGTCCCGGCCCGGACGGGGAGGTGAGGGCTGCAAGACGTGTCTTTCAGAGTCACTCAGAAAAGCAAATGGTTATACGGACAACACTTAAATATTACATTGTTGATGTATAAATCCTTATTTGTTCAGGTCGCAGTATGCAGGCATGGACGCCAGCCGTGGAGGATGCTCAAATCTGTGGAGATGATGCTGCAGATGAGATCATGGAGCGCATAGTGAGGTCGGCCACTCAAGGTCCAGGGACAAGAGCTCAGCCCAGAGAAAGGAGGAGGTCCAGGGCCAACCGCAAGTCATGTATGACCTGAATAATCAGCTACTCCTTCCATATTAATGGACAGACAATAATGTTTTTATGCTGTTTGTTCACACTGGAAAAGATGAAGTGATTTCAAATTGTCATTATGCATTTCTTAGTGTTAACCCCTTATTGTTTTATAGGCTGCTGATAGTAATGTTGTTAAAGGGATTCTGCACAACTACAACAAAAGTTTAGTTTTGGGGAATTGTTTCAATTAACTTATCCTGGCTGAATGTATTGAATATTTTCTATAAATAATGTAATATTCTTCCCATAAATGGAGAAGATGCTTACATGCCTTTCAAACAATCCTGATGATGTCATCAGGATGATCTTAAATGCGTCTTGGCATCTTTAAGGTAAACAAAAAGGCCCAATGAAACATAAAAACAGTTGGATTTCAGGGAATGTAGTAGCTAACATGTTTGCAGTTTTACTTGTAGAGTCAACTCATTGAGTTTCATGTTTTTGTTTTATTGTCAACCGCAAGTCCTCAAAAAGTGTCATACATAATATTAAAAGCCAATACAAGTTCCTGTCAGGTTTTGGCAGGAAAAGACACACTGAAATAACTGATATTGAAGGTGTGAAACTCGAACATAGCGTTATCAGCCACTCAGGTGTATGGAGAAATTATATCTGGCAATAACATTTAGAATTGCATTTCAACGAATGCCAATAACTTAACAAGACGTGATGTGTAATGTTCTATTGTTTCTTGGATAAGAAGGTAACTCGACATTTTCCCCTTCTTTTCTGACAGTGAGGCGGACTCTGAAGAGCGGGCTGACCCCAGAAGAAGCTCTTGCTTTAGGACTAACCGATTCACCAGATACATAAATATGGTTTTAGATAACACTGTTGGTCCCCTGCCTTCACCGCACCTTACAGAGTTCTTTTCCATCTCTCAAAAACCACTTACTTTACTGTTCTTGCCTGAAGTGTCTGAGTGATGACACCATGATATTTCTTATTAAATGCGACAAAGAAAAAAAAGTGACGTTGATGAAAGAGATTGTGTGAAATTCAGGACCCCTGTCAAAGAAAGCAATAATTCAATTCAGCTTCTGAGCTGTTGTTTATCTAGTAGAAATATTGCTTTAGTCCAAATGGTTTATTTTTGCTTGTGAGGTTCTGCAAAGGAAGCCTCGCTATTATTTTATTTATTTAAGCTGTGAATTTCAGTTGTTATGATTGATCAATTGGATAGACTCATAACAAGGAGGCTCACTAAAGTTGAAGGTTTGCTTCTGCAGCTACGTGTTTTAATAGTTACTGTTACCAGTTACGTATAGTGTTGTAGGAACGTGAAAGGTTTTCAGTCTGTGTGCCTTTCATTTTAAAGAGACATTTTACTATCACACCATCTTTTCTTTTTTATTTACCTTCACAGATATTCACGAGTCACATCCTCAGGCATAACTGCATTGAGTACGTGTGTCAATTACAATGGATTGTTTTTCTTCACTTGAATAGTAAAACTTGTTCTTAGTATTTACATGCAAAACTCTGACATCTCGCACCTTACTCAACATTAATATTTCTTATTATGAAATGAACAAATGATACAGAACAGGAAAAAGTTTTCATTTCAGAGAAACATTTTGTAAAGTGTACAAAGACAAAAAAGGATAAATCATTCTTTTTTTATTTTAATAATCTATTTTGAAGGACATAGAGAAAATTCTGCACAAAATGTGTAATTGCCCTTTTCAGCTGCCAGGTACTAAATACTGTAATGCTACAAGTTGGTGCGGTTCTTGTTGTGTATTATTTTGTAATTTCTGTAGACTTGTAATATACTCTGAGATAGAGGACACAAAGATCCTTGTCTTTGAATTTTAAAATATTAAAAGATAAAGGAAATGAACCAATAATATCTGTTTTGTTTATAAAGTTTTAAGAGAGGAGAATAGTATTTGGATATTTGCTTCAAAATCTGAGGTGATATTGTACATATTTTAAAGTCCCAGTTGAAATGCCTGCTCCTCTCCCAGTACAACGTTAACTGGGAAATGCCACTGCATAAACGCCATGTGATTTATGAAGCCATGGTCACTTGAAATGCTGTGTTTACACACTCTGCAATTAAAAAAACTTTGAGTCAGAAAAGTGCAAGCCTGTGCATTTCTTTCTTTGTCACTGCTTATACTTCTGCATATAAACATACATTACATATTTTGAAAGCACAACCGGTGAATCATTGTTGTGCCATGACCTACACAATTGCTGGACACAATACTTGTGCAATTCACACAGAGAGTGTGTGTGTGTTTGGTTTCTTCAGGAAAATTACATTGTAATTCATAATCATAATTCTTGAGTTTAGAATTATTAGCTCTGACCAAAACCCCTCTGAAAATCTGTGGGTTTGGTTTACTGTGTGAATAACTATCTCATTTTCAGCAGTACAGATAATATGCAAACTCCTCATGGAAAAATCGTGTGCCTCCAGATTCTGTCATCCTTTGGGATGCTGACCCAAAACTGTGTGGGATGTTCATATTTTTGCACACCATCCTCAGGATTTTCTATCAGGATTAAACTAGAATTAATGACTCATTTGAAAAAAATGTCTTGTATATAGATAAATGGAAGAGTAGAAAGGTATGATCTCCCAAACTGGTGAAAAAAATTAAATTTGAAAATGGAAACGTTCTTGAATGCGTCCTAAGAGACACTGGCTGTGGTACTTCCTCCTCACCAGCAGGGGGCAGTGTGGCCTCCAGCAGGGGGCAGTGTGGTCTGTGGTTGTAGCATGAGTCTCAGAAACTCAGCGCAGCTCGACTGTTTCACAAGCAGCCTTTCCATCAACGCTCACGGAGGAACCATGGCCCAGGACATGACTCTGCTCTGGGGCTCCGGCTCCTGTCCCTGCTGGAGGGTGATGATCGCTCTGGAGGAGAAAGGGCTGCAGGGCTACAACCAGAAGCTGCTCTCCTTTGATAAAAAGGAGCACAAGTCCGAAGAAGTGTTAGATATAAATCCAAGAGGGCAGGTAACTTTATATCAATAGCTGCCATTAAAAAAAACAAAAAAACAACAACCCCAAATAGAAAGTTTATTTATTTAATAACACGTCATGACCACTTAAGTGTCAAAATTTAAAAAAAAAGTATATTCTGTGTGTCCGTAATTCAGCGAAGTCGGTTGACCTGAGAAGCTTGTTAGCATTCAGACGGACGTGTTCACCTTTGAACGGTCACATCATTGATAACCTGATTGATTTTTAAGCTTCCATCTTTCAAACATGGACACGTCGTAGTGAATGAGTCCTACGCTGCCTGCTTCTACCTGGAGGTGAGTGAGGCTAATCACTTTACTTTAGCTGACAAAAAAAAAAGAAAAAAAACCTGCATTGTGAACGTTAACATGAACCATGACACAATTTTATTCTTAATTATAGAGTAAATTTAAGGTCCAGGGCAGCAAACTGACTCCAGATGATCCTGCAGATCAAGCACTGATGTACCAGCGCATGTTTGAGGGGACGAGCTTCTACGACAAACTCAGTAAGACAGGACAGACTCGTTCTGTCCACTTACAAACCGAACCAGTGTTTTCATGTCAGGAGTGGTGTGTCCAGTGTCAACAAAGACACACTGATAACAAAAGAGAGAGTGACATACTGTAGATGGACTCTTGTTTAATCAGTCATTGTTTGTTCTCTGTAGAGGAAGGCCTAAGGTGACCTACATAATTGTTTTGAGTACAACTAACATGCTCCCTCCTGAAAACTTCTCACTGCTGGAATAATTTATCACGCCATGTCCAAATGTAGCTGGGTCTTTTTGAAAGCGCATTTTCACGTCCACACACCATCGTTTTCAAAAAACTCTCTGTCCCAACGTAAGTGCGTTGATCAACACGTTTATAAGTAGAGCAACTCCGACAACGACAGGAGAGAGGACCGGGACATGTCCTGGAGGACGACTTCCATCTCAAAGTCCTCTTATCAGCTGGCAACACGTCCCGGTCTGACCCAGAACTGGCGTTGGCGTCTTTAAGGCGAGGAACGTGAATGAACTAATACATTTTATAGTGTCATTGTACATAAAAACTGGGTTCCATGGACAACAACATGATGAGCATTTTGTAGCTAAAGAAAACAACTAACACAAAAGATACAGGGCAATTAATAAATATATAAAATTTATGACTCATTAAGAAAAAACAGACAAATATTCAAGTGTTAAATGTGTTTGTTGACATGTCTCCAACGTGAAACGGTTGCACGTCAGAAAATAGCTGACCTCCGTCTGTATTCAATGTGAAGCAGCACTTGAGTTTCAACAACAAAATGGCTAAAAATGCCTGCAGTATAATTTTTACAGTTTTAACTACATCTGTTCTGTTTGTACACGTAGACACGGGTCACACTCACATGACATCACAGCAGTTTTCATCGCAGGCAAGACATATCCAAACCGAAAAAGCTTCGGTTACGGCCATCCACACAAAAACGCAGACCCGGTGTTTTCAAAAACCTTTTTTGTCCTGGATATAGTCGTTGTGGTGTGGATTATAGGCCTAACCGTAGGGAAAAAAGATACGTTTTTAAAAAGACATTTTGTCACAAGTAGTTATTCCATTAGTAGGTTTCATTACGTCATTGCTGGAGTTAAGGTAGATGATTATGATATAGGAAATAATTACCTAACTAGGTTCTACATATATGGAGCAAAAACTCTATATTTCTTACCCACGTTTCATATGATAAAAACAGGACCATCATAAAATATCTAGAATTTTACAGCTTTTTCCTTAAGAAGAGAATACTGATACTTAAATCTGCCTCACACATCCAAAGTAAATAAAACATGACACCTAATAAAACTACTACCACATGCTTGCTGTATAATTGTGTGTGTTTGTTCTCTTATTCCAGATGCATTCATCTACTACAACTGGTTTGTCCCTGAAGAAGAGAGGCATGACTCAGCTCTAAAGAGAAACAGGGAAGTGTTGGTCACTGAATTGAAGTTGTGGGAGGGTTACCTACAGAAGGTATCTTATTCACAACAAATACACACAATCAATGTCTACATTTTACCAAATGTTCAAATACTCTGTATTTTCCACCCATTTCTTTTAGCTTGGTACAAACTCTCACCTGGCAGGACCTTCCTTTTCATTGGCAGATGTGACTGTGTTTCCAACCGTCGCAACTCTCTTCAGATTCGGGTCAGTGGGAGGAGGCTGTGTCCTTTATCTTGAAAGTTGCACAGAGGATAAGATTGATTTGTAGATAACTAACATTCCTTTGCAGTTCTCATGTTTCCTGCTCACTTTTGCGTAGGTTGTCTGCTGAGCGTTACCCCAACCTGGGAAAATATTATGCTATGCTGACGGAGCGCCCCAGCATCAAAGCAACCTGGCCTCCTCACTGGCTGGAGAACCCCAAAGGACAGAATACGCTGAAAGACATTTGAGTCTCACGCTGGTTCAGTCACACTGAATAAAGCGCATGATGTCTTTAAGGTCATGACCCTGTGGCTGCTGACTGATTCTTCTCTCTGTTTGTGTTTTGCTTTGGTGCACTTCACTACTGGTAGCATGACATAGTACCAGTATCAAGGTGAGGTTTCACGGGTAGTGCAGTTCTTCTAGAATGGCAAGTCAATACATGTAACAGCAAGACGGTTTGCTGTCTCTCAGCACAGTCTTATGAGTATAAAGAAGATGCCAGAACAGCTTTTACATGAGGTGAGTTGGACAGGTCTGTAGAAGGGCATCAACCCAACAGCATGACTGATATTTACCGAAACAATGCCAGGAAAAAAAAAGACCTCCAGCAAGCTACATGTTTGCATGTTTTTCTGCCCAAACTATTGGCAACAGACTCCATAAGGGTGTTATGGGAACCCAGTATTTTCTTGTAGCCCAGTACCATGCCTCTTAACTGGCATTTACTGGAGACAAGCTCTAACTGCCCTTCCTTCCCAAGAATCGCTCAAAACATCATGAACCAACAAGCTTTTTTTCCCCCCATAATTGAATATCCCTTAGTTCATATGATGATCCCACGAACAATCACATGATCTCTGGTGTGCAAAGTTCTTGTCATGACACGGGTTGCTTCAGAGCTTGAGGTTGGAAAATGCTCTAGGAAAGACAGCGGCTCTGAATGCTGAGATCCGCTGACTATGGAGGGTTGCTAAACCTTACTATACGGATAAATGAACGAACAAGCGAATGAATGTATAAATGTGAGTGCATGAGTGGAATAGTGTAAGTGTGCAATGGTGCAAGGTGCAGCAAAACCCAGCAAACCAAACCAGAAGTTGTTTTCTCAATGTAGCTGCAGAATATCCCATTATACACTGTGACGGAAAACTACCACATACACAAGATAATTATGGAGTGTTTCCAGTAGATTATTCTGGCAATGTCGTTGGTGTCTTCTATATTCAGTTTGAGATATTACAACCCGCTTCAAAGCGGTGATATATTGTAACTGTTAGCGTTTTTGTGTTCATTCGTCCGGACGTGCGTTAGTCTACCAAATATCTTTGCAACAGTTGCAGATAGAAAGATAAAACAAAAAGCAGATTACTCAGGCAGCAAAGGGGATAAAAATGAGATTATGACCTTGACCTTGAGAAAACTAGATCAAGGTCAAATTTTAACTTTTGTGCACTCAGGAATTAGATAAGATAGAAAGATGGAGAAGAGGAGTGTGAGTTAGACCATAGATCAAAGCACTAGGTTTGATCCTTGACCTATGCAAGTAGGTCAGGGTAAAATTTTGATTTCAGGGGTGTCGTGCGATGTCGCAGTCTCTGACTGCATTGGTTCTTGTCTATCTTGTAAGGTGGAACTGGTTTCTGTGTGCAAGGGTGAGTGAAAACTGCTGAGTCATCATGTGGTTTCTGTCATTGGTGTTCAGGAAATTGTAACCTAAAACAGTCAGTTCCTGCAGGGAAATGGGGTAAGATAATAGATTTAAACAGATACATATCATCCAAGTGATGTTAACATGCAATTCTAGAATTAGGCCACGAAAGAGTTGGTAAAGTCAGTTGTTAGTCAATGCATGAACATGCAGTTAAAATTTTCATTAGCAGATATTGTCCTGTGTTAGTTTGAAACATGGTGGGGTTTTTTTGGGTTCATTTTTTTCTCAGCTTCTATTACAGTGTTTTAAATTTTGATCTTTGTATATTAACTTAGGATTCCAGTATTTCCTCTTTTTGTATCTGAGATCAAAGAGTAATGAGGTAAAGCAAGAGAAGTCACTCTTACTCACGTCTCACTTTGGGGGTGTCAAACGTGCATTCATAGAAGAGTGATGAATGCACTTAATTGTTTCAAAAACAACTCACTAATATGTTGGTGTAATTTAGTAAAATTGATGGTTTGAAATTGCTGTATGTCTAAATGTGGGATTGGTTTGCCAGTTCTCTACATACTGTACAATTGGTCAGGCTTGACTGATTGATGTGAGAAATCTTGACCTTTACCCAACTAATCTCAAGTAGCTGCTTCATCTATCCATTTTTTGTAGATGAGAATAATGCAATTGTAGAGACACTTGTCCGACTTGTGGGACAAGGATTTGCTGGAGCCTATCCAGCTGGCTACGGGCGAAAAAGGCGGAAGACACCCCGGATAAGATGCAATCTTATTGTGGGGCTGGCCATGTCGTTTGTAATATAACACACCCTTCCAAACAATAAAGATAGACAATGAAGGGTAAAATAACAGCTGCAAAAATGCTATGGGAGGAGGAACATAACCTGATGGTACAATGACAGCAAGAAGCGCACTTCGGTGTGAACTATCTCACATATCTTGAGTCACAAATCTTGGATGATAACACAAAAAAAAGGGGATGGGACTAAATTCCACCAATGTTTGCGAAGGGTTGGAGCCTGTTATAAAGCAAGCCCATTTTTGCATTGCCTCACTCCATTTTTAACACTGTCAGTCAGGTGCAACAGTTCACTGTCAAATCATGGCCAAGGACATGACTCTTCTGTGGGGCGCTGGCTCCCCACCCTGCTGGAGGGTGATGATCGTTTTGGAGGAGAAAGGGCTGCAGGGCTACAAGGAAGAACGTCTCTACTTTGAAAAAATGGAGCAAAAGTCTCAAAAAGTACTGGATTGGAATCCAAGAGGACAGGTAAATTATCACTCTGTACATAGATAATAATAATAATAATGATAATAATTATAATAAGCATGTTTTATCTTCAGTATACATTATATGATATATGATATTTATTCTTTCTATCTTAAAGTTGCCTACTTTTAAATTTGGTGATAAATGCCTGAATGAGTCCTATGCTGCCTGCATGTACCTGGAGGTAAAAAGTTTTATTTTATGTAATCACAATTCTGCCAATGAGATAATAATGATGAGATATCTCTGACACCCTTTGTTGCAGAGGAGAAATAAACAAGAGCTCCTTACAGTCTTTCACATCAGCTGATTTCCATTGTCTCCAACAACAGAACCATTTCAAGTCCCAGGGAAACAAACTGATCCCGGATGATGAGAATGAGGTTGCACTGATGTACCAACGCATGATGGAGGGTATCAATCTCACCCAGAAAAGTGGTATGTCAGCCCTCAAGTGCAAAGCTAATGAATTCCACCATTGTTTGAAAAAATAGAATGTACAAACTATTTCCGGATCATTAAAGTAATAGCTTGATGGAATGGTAGCCTAGAAAGCTCAACAAACAGCAACTTTTGAATTCAAAATGAAAGAAAGAATTTAATGAGTGATAATGCAAAAGTTAAAACATATTTTGATGAACACCATTGAGAAGCAAAAAAGTATGATGAAAACAAAATTTAGCACAATAAAAAAATGAGAACATAAAATCACATCATGATTGAAATACTGATATTTTCAGGGGACGTGATCTACTATGACTGGAAAGTCCCAGAAGGGGAGAGACACGACTCCGCTGTAAAGAGAAACAAAGAAAATCTGACTACTGAGGTCAAGCTATGGGAAGGGTACCTGAAGAAGGTAAATATATTGAATTAGTTCTTTAAGGAAAATGCATCTGTATTGAATTTACGATGCTACAAGCATCCATAATGGATAACATTTGAGTCAGGTGTAGATGTTATTGGGAAAGATATTGAAATGCTTTACCCTGAGATAGACTAGACAAAAGAGACAAAATGTTAAAAGAAGTAAGGCTCCCAGTTTCATTATGGATAATATTTAAGTCAACTGTAGATGTTATTGGGGAAGTAATAAATAGATGCAGCTCTTTTCATTAGCTAACATGAAAATTAAAGCTTGGTAATAAACCAGCATAATATGGTCGATTAATATTTTGTTCTATCTTTAAGGTACAAGGTGGTTACCTGGCAGGAAAAACCTTCTCACTGGCTGATGTGATCGTTTATCCAAGCATCTGCTATCTCTTCTATTTTGGGTATGTAGATAAATAACTAAGATGCCTGAAAAAATGAATGCAAAGGTTTACAAGGGAGTGGTGTATTTGTATTTTAAAATTCACTGTTTAACTTTTCTTCATTGTTCAGGTTATGTGAGAAGAAATACCCCAAACTGGCGTGTTACTATAATAGACTAAGAGAGAGACCCAGTATCAAGGCCACCTGGCCTCCTAACTGGTTGGAGAACTCAAAGGGAGGAGACATTTTGAAGGACATCTGAGATCCTAGCTCAATGGAATGGTTCCTGTTGTTTAACCACTCCTTGTATTGCACTATATTCTTGCTTGCTGCTGTTACAAGAGTTGTCAATTAGATTTTCATCGGTGGTTCACTTTCTTGTTCAACTTCAAATTGACTTTATATTTTGTGATCTAAACAAAAGCAATAAAAACACTTTGAGCGTTGATGCTTCATTTATTTTGTGCTAAGTATCCAGAACGTCATGTATTAACCTGGTTTGGAAAATATTGGGAATGGGTTTCTAACCAAACCAAAGCTGCTACAGGGAAGGATAGGGATAAGTAAGGATCTGACAACATTTCTACAAGAAAGAGAATTCAAGGAACTGGGACTAAATTGTTCTACATTGAGGGGAAAAAGACAATTTGGTAAGAAACATAAAGATTACGAAAATAATGGAGTAATGTAAAAAGTTAATGTGGACTGATAAGACCATATTTACCACCTTCCAGAGCGGTGGGTGCACCATAAAAATAAAACAGCTGGTAAAGTGAACTCATCATGCCCAGTGCCTGCTGTACCGACCTGTGGTGGCAGTGTTCTGATCTGGGGTCGCCTCTGGTGGTATGGTGTCTGAGGTCAAGTGCCTGATTAAAATGAATGATTTCACACAGCAACCTGATTGCCATCCTCAGCACGAAGAATATTGGTGAAAAATATATGACACTCCGGAGGAACTAAATATCGTACCACTAAAAATATTTGCCTCTAACTACAACGGATCTTTGTCAACAAGCCGTTTTGCTGGAGGGAATAGGATTTTCCACCAAACATGCTTGTCATGTGACTTCTGCTACTTTATTTCAGTCAGGTGTCTTTTTGGTGTAGCTGCAGACTAAGAATGAGAACTGGTTTTGCTGTTGCAATGGTGGTGGTGTATGTGTATTTTACATTTAGTAGAGATTTGATTAGTAGATAGGATAGCTTTTATGTCTGGGTGGATAGGTGTGTGTGTGGGGGGGGTGGTGGAAAATGCTTAGTCACTGTGAGTCTTCAGTTGATCAGGTTCAGCTCAATGAGTGCTGCCTGCAGGGAATAGAACTAAAACAACACAACAGACAACAGATTCATACGGAGCCACGTAGGGGACATGGAGAGAAAAAAATAAAATAAAGGTCCATCTACAAGAAAACTTGCAAAAGTATTGCATGATCTCGCAAAAGTTTAGCAGGATCTCGCAAAAGTTTAGCAGGATCTCGCAAAAGTTTAGCGAGATCCTGCAAAGCTGGACCTTTATTTTTTTTTTCTCTCCATGTCCCCTAAGGGCCTAAGACACCGTGTTTTTTAAAATTACTATGTATTGTTGGAGCACAAAATAAATTCAGCTTGCAGGAGCACAACAGGTGGCAACTGTTTTCATGAGATTATCTTTGCCTCGTGTTGCTTTTATCATAGTTTTCACCTTAAAACTTTATTTGTTAGTCCTTGTTAAATGTGACAGCGCATAATTGTGGGTCACAAACTTTTCTTAGCTCACATTTCATCTGGGATCAACCAAAGACTACTGACTCAAAGCAAGATAAATAACTTACTAATGTCACACATGCTTGTAGGCACAAGAAATCCTGTTTAGATGCAGTCTGGCAGGTTTTGTCAGCTGTACAAGGATTGGTCTTGACTGATTGATTCTTTTCTATTTATTGTTCAAGTTTCACATCCTAACAAATAAAAACACAGACGGTTGCGGATAAAAGAAGGTGAAAAAGAATTACATAGTGGAGCAGCATGTGTGCCTACTGCACCCGAGAAGCAACAGAGACCAGATGATAGAACCGGAGAATGATGTCACTTAAAGCCCAATGAAAAGTAAAAAGGAACAAGAATTTTAAAAAATCCAACAAAAAGCAAATTTGTTTTGTAAATCAATGATGCGATTATAATCTCTAGGTTGTGAGCGTACACAGGTTTTCAACACGATTCAGCCTAGAACCGAATGACATGTGGTACTGGTGTGAACTATCTCAACTCTCCTGAGTCACAAATCTTGGATGCTGACGGAAAAATGGGACGAGGCTAAATTCAACCAATCCGGTTACAGGAGGCGGACACCTGTTATTAAACAAAGGTCCTCGGTCACACTCTGGTTCCGTTCGAAGGGAAACGCTGTCATTTGTCGTGTAACTGTTCCCCGTGGAATCATGGCCAAGGATATGACTCTTCTGTGGGGGGCTGGCTCCCCACCCTGCTGGAGGGTGATGATCGCTCTGGAGGAGAAAGGGCTGCAGGGCTACAACCAGAAGCTGCTCTCTTTTGAAAAGATGGAGCACAAATCGGCCGAAGTCATGGCTTCGAATCCCAGAGGACAGGTAAGTTATCAATCCGCTCATTGATATAAAACATCTTTTACCTTCGGTGTATAACTTTTTCTGCACAAATAAATGTGAAGTATATTTATTCTGCTAATGAAACTTTTTGTCCTGTCTCAAAGCTGCCTACTTTCAAACATGGCGACAGGATCCTGAACGAGTCCTTTGCTGCCTGCATGTATCTGGAGGTAAAAAGTCAGCCTTGGTTAAAAATTTATTAAGCAAGTGAGGTAATAAGTAAGATCGATCTTTGACCATTGCTGAACAGACACCCTTTGTTGCAGAGGATCATAAACTAGAGCTCTTTACAGGCTTTTTCTCATCAGCTGATTTCCACTGTCTCCAACAACAGAACCAGTTCAAGAACCAGGGAACCAACCTGACCCCGGATGATGACAGTGAGCTGGCAATGATGTACCAACGCATGATGGAGGGCATCAGTCTCAACCAGAAAAGCGGTACGTCAGCCCTCATGTGCAAAGAAATGGATTTCACTGCATACATTTTTTCCATCCATCCATGTTCTTGTAGTCAAGACGACCATAGACCTTTTGTCTTCAGTCGCTGATCCGCCTATGCTGGAAACTATTCCAGCTTGCTTTGGGCGAGAGGTGGGGTACACCCAAGATGGGTCGCACACACTCACACCTATGGACAATTTGAAGTGATCACTTTCACCTATGCTACATGTTTTTTGGAGGTGGAAGGAAGCCGAAGGACCCAGAGAGAACCCACACAGAAACGGGGAGAACATAGAAACTTCACACAGAAAAGAATCCAAACGTGGAACCTTCTTGCTGCGACATTACCCATTGCACCACATTGTGAGGAAAAACTATAACAGATTAAAGATGCGTATATAATTATCGAACACATTGAATAGATGGATGTTAAGGCTACATTTAAATGACTGTATAACACATAATAGAAAAGCAAGTCCACAATAAGCCTAGATTCATCTTTCCACCAGATAATAGTGGACAGGCTCATCCCACTTTGGAAATGTGTGTGTGAATTATTTTCTTAGGACAGCCTAGGACTGCCACTGATTCATGTCCTGGAATATTCTTACTTAATATGGGGAGAAAATTTGTGTTCAAGCACACATATGTCAAACACAGTTTGTGCTGATGTGGAATGACCAGGACAATAGAATGTGGACATAACATGATAATTAAATGTGACTAAAATTTGATGCACGGTGGCGCAGTGGGTAGCGCTGTTGCCTCACAACACGGCAGTTCTGGGTTCGAGTCGCACTCTGTGCGGAGTGCATGCTCTCTGCGTGGGTTCTCTCCAGGTTCTCCTCTCACCTCCAAAAGCATGCGCTTCAGGTTGATTGACAGGTCCCAAATTGCCCGTAGGAGTGAGTGAGTGAGTGTGTGTGCGTGGTTGTATGTCTTTGTGTGTGGCTCTGCGGTGCACTAGCGTCGTGCCCGGAGTGTCTCCCGCCTCACGCCCTATGCCAGCTGAGATAGGTTCCAGCTTCCCGTGACTCGCTACGACGGATGCAGCGGCAGAAATGAACCTTTCAGGTGATATGTTCCGGCGGACGGACGGACAAGTGTAACCCTTACTCTTTGAACCTGAAACTAATCAGAGAACATAAGTAAATAGGATTATTCTTTTGCCCTGCAAGGGGAAAAAAAATGGTCCACAGAAAGGCCAGACATTTAGTAATTTAATGGATTATAGACTGACCGGCCAAAAAAAAAGTGACCATTTGGGTTTCAATAAGCAAATTGCAGTGTTATGATCAGGGGTTGCTTTGGTTGGTCAAGTCTAGGCTCAGCAATATTATTCAGCAAAAAAATTAAGTCAGCTGAGTATCTGAATGTACTGAATGACCAGGCAATGGATTTTTTCTCCCGGATGGCACAATCATATTCCAGGACAACAATGCCGAAATTTATCAGACTCTAATTGTGAAAGAGTGGCCCAGGGAGCGTGAGGAATCATTTTGACACATCAATTGGCCCCCACAGTTCTGAGCTTAGCCCGATTCCAAGTCTATGGGATGTGCTGGAGAAGACCTTGCAGAGTGGTTTGACTCCTGTCGTCAATACAAGAACTCGGCCAAAGGTTAATCCAATTCTGGACAGAAGTAAATTCTGTGACGTTGTACGAGGTTGTCGAAACAATGCCGTGGCAAATGCGCACCACAATCAAAGCTACAGGCAGTCCCACGAAATATTAGAGTGTGTGACTTTTTTTTGGCTGGGCAGTGTATACTGATAAAGCAAAACCAACAGTTTGTGTTATGGATGGGTGGATGTGTTTATTTGCTCCCTGACACTATCATGACTTTGCTGACATTGTTTGGCTGTTGAACAGCAATGCTCTTGGCAACACCACGCTGCCACTGTCACACCTTTGAGACGTGATGTCTTCAGTACATCTCCTAAGGGGGAACTGCATATGCATACACCACCCCCTCTTGTCCAGGAGACCCTGGTTGTTCACAACAAATTCCATTCCCCACTGAGCTGTACCTTCACATAATTAAGACATGGCCCCTGTCTTTGTTCATATATTAATCCCACAAGGTCACATGTTTCTTGCAAAGCTCAGCTCTTGAGACTGGAGGCGTCAGCATTTGAGGAAAGCTGCAAACACAAATGAAGTGCATTTGCTATTATCCCTAACAGTGTATGAATTGTTTTTACATAGCATATTTTATACACTTTGAGCCATTTTTATGTTCTTAACAGATGTTACGCAATATGTTCCTGACTGTGGTGGAAATGAAAGCAGCTAGTCAGCACGATGTGAAAGCCAGTACTTTACAACATGCGGGAAGATTTCTGTAACAACTGTAACATTTTCAGGGGATGTGATCTACTATGAATGGAAAGTCCCAAAGGAGGAAAGACACGACTCCGCTTTGAAGAGAAACAAAGAAAATCTGACTGCTGAGGTCAAACTGTGGGAAGGGTACCTGGAGAAGGTAAAGATATTGAAATTCTATATTCCGAGATTGACAAGACAAAAGAGACAAAATGTTAAAATGAGTCAGGCTCCCAGTTTATAGGTTAACTATTTGCTGTGTTTTAGTTCATATTTAACAGATAGATACATTTAAATGGTTTCATATTCCCTTTAAATTATCAGGAAGAATGTGAGTTGAGTTTTGAAGAGACATTTTTTTAAGGAACAATACTACTACCATCCATAATGGATAATATTCAAGCCAATTGTAGATGTTATTGGGAAAGTAACAAATAGATCATCAACTTGTCCAACTTTTATTTATATAGCGCTTAATCACATCTGAAGACATTTCAAAGCGCTTTACAGATAAAAAGCCAACAATGTTCTTTTCATTAGCTAACATGAAAATGGTAACTCACCAGCATAATACGGTAGCTTAATATTTTGTTCTATCTTTAAGGCGCAAGGTTGTTTCCTGGCAGGAAAAAAATTCTCACTGGCTGATGTGATCGTTTATCCAAGCATCTGCTATCTCTTCCGTTTGGGGTATGTAGATAAATGACTAGGAAGCCTGAAAAAACAAATGCAAGGGAGTGGTACATTTGTATTTTTAATTTCACTGTTCATCTTTTCATTTTCTAGGTTGTGTGAGAAGAAATATCCCAAACTGGCAAATTACTATAAAAGCCATAAGGACAGACCCAGTATCAAGGCCACCTGGCCTCGTAACTGGTTGGAGAACCCTCAGGGAGGAGATGCATTGAAAGACATCTGAGATCCTGGCTCATCAGAATTATTCCTGTTGTTTAACCACTCCTTGCATTGCACTATGTTCTTGTTTGCGACCTTTACAAGAGCTGTCAATTAGATTTACATTAGTGGTTCACTTTCTTGTACAACTTCAAATTGACTTTGTATTTTGTGTTCTAAACAAAAACAATAAAAACACTTTGAGCTTTGAATACTTCATTCATTTTCAGTTGAGTATCCACAGAGCCCTCTTTAAACCGGGTTTTAATGGAATAGATTTTGCTGCGTGTTTCTACAGCCAATGTCTCTTGGCATCAAAAATTGTATTTTTAGATTAGAATTTTTTGAGAGCAAGTTGAGCTCTGCTGCTTTAAAGGGGCCCTATTATGAAAATCACACTTTTTCAGGTCTCTACATGTACTGTACATAGTGGTCCTCCCTAACCTGACCAACTCCTAGAATCTGGTAAACAAACGCTCCCTGCATCAATAGATATTTGGAGTTTTAGGAAGTCATGGCTCTGAACAACTCAAATCGATCATATTGCGCTAGAATAGCCATTCTTGACATCAGACTGGACAATTTGTGCTATTGGACAGAATATTGGACAATATGGATTGGTTGACGACTTACCGATGTATTCGTCTCAGACTTGAAGGGCCATACTCAGCCCTCAGTACATGACCGGCCATTTGTAGGGTGTACACGTTTAGGCACACAGGCTGGAACCCAGGATGTTGAGTCATGCACGGAACCTCATCAACCTCCTGCAGACGGCTCCTAACCTTCAGTGAAAAACATGGTAAAGGTCATTTGAAATTATAATTGTAAAAGTAGCCAAATAGACACAATGTGGTTTAGCTGTGAGCTTGCTACTTGTGGTATCTCCAAACAGCAGATGTTTTTTGCTTCTGTTGGCATCAGTTCAGTGTCCACAGGAACATTTCTACATTAAACAGAAGGTGAAGACATCTCAAAATAGAGTACATAAAGACATCACTGCAATATCATTTCACCATTAACCTGGTGTGATGGTGGCAGGTGTTATCTCCGTGTGTCTTGTCACAGAGGACTGCCTCAAATATTTTGCAGCTTAGTAAGGGGTTTAATCAATGTGATATAAAAATAAAGTAACTTAGTCGTGAGCAAAAGCTAGCATTAGCCACATGGTAATAACTATCAGAACCACCATCAAAATTGACTGTCACTTATAGAAGTACAGGAACATTTTAGCAGTCAACAAGTCCTTATATGTACAAAATACATAAGACAGATAGGACATTATTACTGTGCGATAAGAGGCGGGAGTAGAAAAAAAAGCTACCAGACGATGCTCCGGTCCTGTGATGACATAGGTTACACAACAAAACAAAACACAGAACCAACTAAGTAACGTTCACACGTACTAACCATTCAGAGACGTCCTGCTGCAGCCACACAGTCGGTGTTTCTTCAGGAGCCCCCGCTTCTGGGTCCGACTCAGGGTCATAAATGTACGGCAACACGATGGGTCCTCCAAACGCCATAGTGATAACAAATGTAATGCCGGTCGGTGTCCCGTTAGCCTAACGCTCTCCTTCAGAGGGTCGTGACCCAGGTGAAGGAGGCGTTGACCATCGGAGCTCATTAACATACTACAGCCGGAGGCCTGAAACAAAGTACTTTGTGAGTAGCTCAGATGAGCGATTTTGAAAAGCTGATATTTAGGACCACAGATTACTTTAGGTCAAAATATTTGGAATACAGTGTAGTTAGACATCTGGCAGCTGAATGAGTCTGCTGTTTTCTTATCATTTCTTGTTTGGCCAGCTACGTGGTTTGGATCCAAAACTCTGAACAAACATTACATGAACTCCAATGATCTATTACATAAAGGACATCAGGACAAACTGATTAAAGTACAACACTGACCTTAAATTACCTAACAAAGCAACCGGTTTCCTAATAAAGGTCCCATATTATGTATTTTTAACTTAATGTCATTCAGCTGCCAGATGTCCAACTAGACTGTATTCCAAATATTTTTACCTAAAGTGATCTGTGGTCCGGCATTACATTTGTTATCCTCTCATGAACTCTGATGAATAAAACAACTGGGGCTTATGCTGACAGCTACAAAAAATAAACAGTTCCAAATACTTTTTCCAATTTGTTTGTGCTAGAGCTTAACTTACTGATTTTAATCTGGACTTTGAAACAGCCCATCAATTTGATGGTTCATAGTTTGTCTGAACCTTAAAACTGGACAGGGTTACTGCACTTCAGGGTATTTGGCAAGTGGGTATGGGGAGCCAATCATTTAGTTTGTCAATAATAAGCTGTGCAAACAGATCAGATGTACAAAAAGGGGAGATGAGATACTCAAACCAGTCCAATTTGCAGTTGCAGAAGCACCTATTATTGCAAATGTACTGGCCTCTGCAGAGAATCCTCAACACGGAAAAGATGGGAGGATTTTTGATTTTGGTTGGTCTGATGTCCATCTGCAGCCTCTCCTTTGGTGAAGGTAACGCATGAACAGCCAAAATGGAATTACTGGATATACTATGACCAAAAGTATTTGCACATGTAAATGTGTTTCCTTTTTTTCTGCAGAATGTATACAGGAACTTTTGGAGAATATCGATTTTCCAGGGACAGATATAACCAGAGTTTACTCCCCTGATGCTCAGCACTGCCAGATGCTTTGTACTCAGTACCATGGATGTCTTTTCTTTACCTTTATTCGGGCTGACTGGACCAAAGATGACAGGTATAAAACAGGCGACAGATTTTTATTTGAAAATAAGTTATACTTTTTGTCAATGTAGCTCACCTCAGGACTCAGCTCAGGGCCCAACCCGTGGTGGACTCACCAACGGTCGAGGAAACCATAGGGGACGGGTACAGTGTGGATTGGGTGGCAGTCAGCATGGGGCTCGACGACTCAATCCCCAGACCAAGACATGGAATGTCTCTAGAGCTAGAGACATTCCATGTCCATGGAATGTCACCCCGCTGGGGGGAAGGGAGCCACATCTTTTGGAGGAAGTTGAGAGGTACCAACTATAGTTGGGCTAACCTCCACCCAAAGCTTGGGCTCTGAAATCCATAACCTTGAGAGGCTCTGGACTCTCCTCTTTTCTGGTGTTGTTGAGAGGTGGCGAGTTGGTGTGGGTTTGCTTATAGCCCCATAGTTCAGCCATCATATGTTGGAGTTCACCCTGGTGAATGAGAGGGTTGTGTCCCTGCGCCTTCAGGTTGGGGAAAGGTGTCTCACTGCTGTTTTGGCCTACAGGCCAACAGCAGTGCGGAATAGTGCCTTCGTGGAGTCCCTGGGAGGGGTACTAAATAGTGCTGCAAACTGAGGACTCCCTTGTTCTTCTTGGGGACTTTAATGCTCATGTGGACAATGACAGTGAGACCTGGAAAGGGGTGATTGGGATGAATGGCCTTCCCGATCTGAACAGGAGTGGATTTCTGTTATTGGACTTCTGTGCTAATGAACCATGTCCATAATGAACACCTTGTTCAACCACAGGGATACCCATAAGTGCACATGGTACCAGGACACCCTAGGCCGGAGGTTAATGATCGACTTCATTGTTGTATCATCAACCATGCAGCGCGAGTAGTTTGCGGACGATGTTGTCCTGTTGGCCTCACCAAATCTGGACCTTCAGTGTGCACTGGGACGGTTTGCAGCAGAGTGTGACGCGAGTGGGATGGGGATCAGCACCTCTAAATCCGCGGCCATGGTTCTCGATAGGAAAAGGGTTGGCATGCCCTCCTCAGTTTGATGGAGAGTCTTTGTCCCAAGTGGAGGAGTTTAAGTATCTTCGGGTCTTGTTCACAAGTGAAGGAAGGATGGAACGTGAGATTGACAGACAGATCGGTGCACTGTCTGCAGTGATGCAGTCGTATAGGTCTGTCGTGTTGAAGAAAGATCTGGGTCGTTGTTTTGTGAAACATTTTCATACAGGTCCGCGGAGGTGGGTACACAGAAAACCACATCATTAATCAACGAGACTCCTATGATGCTAGAATATAATGTGCGATTTATTCCACGCAGAGCATAGCAATACAAATAAACAAACAATAAGTCAAAATACCTCTATGATGCTAGACTAAATGTGTCATTTAGTCCCCACAGCGCATAGCAATGCAAACAAACAATTCTATGATGCTTGAATAAACTTATAGTTTCATTCCCCACAGAGCATAGCAATAAACAAATAAACAAACAAATATTTGGTTGAGCTAAGGCAATATACTGTATGGTGGCATTCCAAATATGTTTCTCCTCTTACCTTGACACAATGGGAAGGAGAGCCCACAACCCAGGCAGAGTAGCATCAACCAGGCTGGGCGTCCGTACGTGACCCGCAGCTGACTCTGACTGGAGTTTGAAACTCCTCACCTTTTATGCCTTTGAAGAAGCAAGGCCTGCATGCGAGCAGGAATGGCCAGTTCCAGCTTGCAGGCAACCCTCCCTTCGGTGGTACCCCCAGCTGAGGAAAAACATCACTATCTTTTCGTTACCCCTGGGAATGTAGTGTAGGAGGCTTTCACGCACCCGTAAAACATCTTTATTAGGCGACCTTACACATTGGAATGCACCAAAACTAAAATATCTTTACTACACATTGGAATGCACTAAAACAGCGGGTTGGCTGCAAATAGGTCTCCATCTCCTCTCCATCTCCTCACCTTAGAGAGGGGTACTGGGTCTGCAGTATCTCAGCTCCCTATATGGTTTAATGGGCTGTGACCTGCTGCGACCTCTCTGTGTCCGAACAAACTAAGATGTGACGTAGCCCAGCAGTTGCATGGAGAGGTTTTGAAGCATGTTCTCAGTAGTGACATGATGAAAGTCAAATAAGGACACACACACAATACAAATTTCCATTACAGTCTTCAGACGAAGCTTTCTATGTACTGGTCAATCTACATTCCTACTCTTACCTATAGTCATGAGCTTTGGGTCATGACCGAAAGGACAAGATCCCGGATACAAGCAGCTGTAATGAGTTTCCTCTGTAGAGTGGCTGGGCGCACCTTTACCTTTAAGGTGAGGAGCTTAGTCACCAGCGAGGAGCTTGGAGTAGAGCCACTGCTCCTCCACCTTGAGCGGAGCCAGCTGTGGAGGCTTGGGCATCTGTTGTGGATGCCTCCTGGAGGCTTTCCTGGTTAAGTGTTCCGGGCATGTCCTACCGGGAGGAGACCTTGGGAAAGACCTAGGACACACAGGAGGGACTATGTCTCTTGGTTGGCCTGGGAATGCCTCGGGATCCCCCCGGAGGAGCTGGAAGAGGTGTCTGGGGAGAGGGAAGTATGGGCATTCCTCCTGAGACTGTTGCCCCCACGACCCGGGCCCGGACAGGCGGTTGAAGATGGAAGGATGGATGGAACCAGGGGCAGCAGTGGCTAGCTGGTAAAGCGACAGAGTGCTAGAGCGGGTCGTTTAATGTTCCAAAGATCAGCGGTTCAATGTCCGCTCCTGCCCAGCCGCCTGGAGCATGAGCTGACAGTGGGAGGTGTCAGCTCACCACCGGAGCACTGCCGAGGTGGCCTTGAGCAAGGTGCCGTCCCACTTTACAAAGTTGCTCATTTGGGGCACACCATGTATGAGCTTCCCACCACTCTACCTCCCCCTGCATGCCTACAGGCCCCCTTGTGTGTATTTGTGTGCGTTACAGGGGCCTGTACATACTAACATTAATATGCATGTGTTTGTTCAAACTAGAGTGTGCTCTTAATTTCCCTACGGGGATTTCTAAAGTACAGATGCTCCTCTACTTACATTCATTCGTTTTACGTTTTTTCGATTTTACGTTCGTAAAATAATATTGAAAAAAAAATTGTGAGTGAATTTTTGAGTTTAGCGCACTCCCCGTAGTATCAGACGTTCAAACAATCTTACGTTTGACACTGCCTTCATTATTTACATGGCGCAAACGACAGACTGAATGTGACTTGCTTCTTCCCAGTTCATCGCGTGTTACCCTTATGTTAAAACGTCGTATTAATTTGAAATTAATGTTACCATTTTACAATGTTATGTTAGGGGTGTTTTATAAGATATGGTAATAAAATTTATGGATGTACATACAGTATGAACGGTCACTCATTACTGGAATGTACAGTAACAACTTACCTTCATTTTCACATGATGTTCGGCCGTTCGGAACGTCACTAAAATGGAAGTTGAGGAGCGTCTGTATACTAAAACAAAAAACAAAGAAAAATTGAAGTTATACTTTTTTCTGAAAGCAAGAAAAATAAATATAATTTGCATCACTCCAGAGCTGTCAGAAGCCAAGAAAAGTGATACATGCAATAAAAGAAAGTCCCAACATACCTTTCGCCATTATTTAAACCCTTTAGATTGTTTTTGTATTTTGTTGCAAGTGCTTACTATTTGTCTGAAAATCACTGTAATTTGTTCTGTTTTTGTACTTATGGTAATCTGCTTATATCTATAAAAACATAAATCTAAACATTAAAAATTCTCTTTGCAGACATTTTTACTGTTACCTTAAGAAAACTGCTTCTGGGAAGCCCAATGTTCAGACTCCTCTTCTGGGCGTCACCTCTGGATACTCTTTGAAGCCCTGTAACCGAGAATCACGTAGGTGTATAAACATTTGAAGCTTTATGAAATCATTATCTAACTAGTGATGCATGGTGACGTTTTCCTTTGCTCTCTGCCTTTCTTTTAGAACCTTGTCTGTCTCAGGTATACTACAATGTGGACTTCTATGGGGCAGACTATCGAACTTTGTTCACAGCAACTTATGAGGATTGTCAGAGAGTCTGTACACAGGACCCTCACTGCCAGTTCTTTACTTTTGTAAATGATGTCTTCACACCAGTATATATCAGGTAAAACTGAATTACACAAAATTGTTTTTAGTAAGGTAGTGGCACAGTAGAGTCTATAATTTCCTAAGTTCATGTTCTGTTTAAGGTACAAATGTCACCTCAAGTTCAGCTGGACAATACCAAGAACTTCTGTTGTGGAGGCAAAGGTTGGGGTTGTATCTGGATTTTCCCACAAAGCACAAATGACTCAAAGTTTTAACACAGGTACACAAACATTCATAGTCAACAAATAAAGTCAAGTCCGAATTAAGGTTGGGTTTTGTAGATTTTTTAAAACTTTTTTTCATCCATGTTTTATGCAGCCTGTGAGGGTAAGCTGTTTCCAGGTACTAATATCCCAGGAAATAACATTGAGGAACTTCCCAGCTCTTCTCCTCAGCACTGTCAGGCATTGTGCTCTAATCATCCTAAATGTACCTACTTCTCTTTTAACAGGTATTGTTTGACAAAACTTTCTAAAACATGACTTTGAAAACTGAAATGAAAATGTGGTCTTACTTCTCATCAAACAGGAAATAGTTATTTTATGATTCAAATATTTATGGTGGACAGACACAAATTCGAGTGAAATGACATAGACCTGATTTTTATTTTTATGTGTATTTGTTTCAAAACTGACATGTAATGTAAAATGACTGGACTCAAAACAGCAAGTACCTTTATTATATTTTATTATGTGTCTTTTTTTTTGCCCTGTAATTAATAATAACGACTTACAAACAATTCAACTTACGAGCAACCTCTCAGAACCAATTGTTTTTGTATGTTGAGTACAACCTCTACAAACATCAAAAGGCAAGTGCATTGAAAGACTTTGCTGTTGTCGTTGGAAAAGACTGTCCATAAGACAATACACTGAGTGATTTGAAAAAGCTTGGTTATATTATCCTGCTTTTTGCAGCAACGACTATGAGAGTTTCATATCAAGTCTTGTAATAATCTGCCATTAAGTTGTTATCCAAACACACTTTCACTGTTGGTTTGATTTTATTTTTGAATTTGCAGCAATGGCTTCAGTTGCCAACTGAAGAATAATCCAGATAAATTGGTGATGAATGCTCAAGACGGAGTCATATCTGGCCTAGCAGCACACTTCTGTCAACTGGATACTAGTACGTATTACAAGGCAACACTAAAAAGTCTGAAAGGTCATATTTTTTATTACTTTGGTGACTATCAGAACTATTCAGGCTTTCAGGTACTCAATATTTTTAGTCATGCAACCTATGTAGAAATGACTACATTACTGCCATCACGTACTGACAACAGCAGGCTAGAGCTCGTTACTGTTAGTGTTTAGTCATTGCAACTGACTATTATCCGTCCTATATTCCAGGCCTTCTGTGGAAAAAATCCTGCTATTTACTTTACTTCACTTCAATGTGCATTAAAATGTGTATTAAAATGGTCAGTTTAGGACTAAATTGATTTTCACAAAATTACTTCTAAAGCAAATTTCAATTAATAAGTCTTCACCAGAGCATAAAAAACTTAATAACAAGTATAATTCCATTACAGTCAAGAGTAGTTTGCACCCTGTTGGTGGACCCTATGTGTTTCAGTTTTCTAGCTCTGCAGTTCAACGAAATAGTAAAATTAATGATTAAAAACTTATTCTCTCCAAAACTCAATTTTATATTACTCAATGGATGGTTTTACAATTTCATGTTATGTAATTTAGTATTATAAAAAGTAGAACTGAGGAAGTGTGAATTTGCAAATATTTATTCAACCAGTTTATTTGCTTTTCTGTAGAAAAAGTCTAACCTTGATGCTTTCTGCCTACAGACTGGGTTACAGAGGCTAAAGAAGGAGTGGATTTTAGAGGTTCAGACATTCGCTATGTGCTGCTGGATGATCCAGAAACCTGTCAGAGGACCTGCACTCAGGATGCTACCTGCCAGTTCTACACCTATGTCAATGAAAACTTCTTTAAACAAGATTACTGGTACAATATGCATTATCTACTCAGTTATAGTAATGAAGCCGCAGGAGTAATTCAGGAAACACAGTTGCCATTAATTGTAGCAGAATGTTTTTTTTTAATGTAAGCTTTCATTATGGTACAAAATCAAAGATGTTATTTTTGTGTGTTGTAGGCGCCGCTGTTTCCTCAAGAGCAGCATCATCATACCTGCTCCTCCAAAAGTCGCCAAACTGGTCAACGTCGTGTCTGGCTTCTCCCAGAGGAACTGTGTGTAAAGAGCTCTAAATTTGAACACTGTGCTGAAAAATTCCTAAGAATCAACAAAGAGCGATCTGTGTGAAGAACTGTATTTAATTTCTTGATTTACACTTTATATACATTCTTTCCACCTGGAGGTGTATCTTTAATACTTGTTGGTTTTAACTGCAGATTTCATAAATTTCTGTCTCTAATAAAAACATTTAGGGGTTTGTCTCACTCTTCCAATGTCAGATTTCATACTGAAACACTTTATAATATAAAGTGCATATTTATTTATCATGAGAGCAATGACATTAAATTAAATCCTTTTTTCTAAACCCAGACCTTCCACCGCCAAAAGCAGATACTCCTGATATTGCCTCTCTTCTCCCGACCTCCATTACAGATCACAGTGAAATAGATGGATTTTTGCCAATTGGAATAGAATATTAACCCCAGCATCTGATATGGTCTGGTGGAACTTTTCAGATGTCACAATGAGAACCAGGCTATGCCACCGCTTAAAGATCATAAACCTCCTGTAAGTGTTGCAGTAACATTAACCCTGAGACTTCACCCCCCCCCCACAAAAAAGGAACAAAATAAAAAAACAGAAACCACACACACACACACACACACACACACACACACACACACACACACACACACACACACACACACACACACACACACACACACACACAAACACTGTGCATATACTGTATATGTATATGAAGGGAGATGAAGGAGGGGATTTTTTTTATCATGAAAAAAACTAAGCAATCAACAGGCCTAATTTTTTTCTCTTTTTTTTTTTTAAGCTAATGCAGTGCTTCTCAAATGTCTTCTGTTACAGATAATGACACATTACATATAGACTTAAAAGCACTACTGTCACTCTCGGACTTCTTGTGGCCTTTTAGTTTTACTGTTGGAATTTTATCCACATCTCTGTGAACTTCTGAGCAGGGAGCAAACACGTCTGGCCCCTTAACAGCGACAAAACACAGACTGTTCAGTGTGGAAGTTTGCAAACGTTCGCATTACATGATATTGTTTTAAATTATTGATGGGGTTGTCCCTCCCTCTGTGGGAGCAAAATGGTGTATTGGGTTTCCTGGGAATAACAAAGTATCCCTTTACCTAATGATAGGATCCCCTTGGGAAAAGTTACAATATTTCACATTTGAAAAAGATAGTTGAACACCTAACTAGTTTTGCACCTGCCTGCCCGCCCGCCCGTCCACCATCTGCTTTTCCCAGCCATAGTTACATAGAGATCATTTAGAAAAGACCATCTCTACAGTGCCTTTTGTTGGCCTACAATGATGACAACACCTGGGCAACGCTGTTGCAGTCTTTCATTTTATGAGAGCCAGAGACCAAAAGAGGAATGAGGTATGTGTGAATTAAGATGCTGCTTCAAAAGCAAAATACAGTATATACAGTCAACAGAAATTAGGTACATAGAGGTTTAAGGAAACTCTTGAGAGTAAGAGATAAAAGTGAAGCAGGTCTGGCGAAATTGAAATCCAAAGTGAAATTGACACTTTTTTTGCTAAATAAATTTTTGTTCCAACTGATACAATGTTTTTCCTGCTCATGATGATGTTCTGTTATCTGCTGGGTGCTGACACTGAGGCCAACGTGTTCTCATGCACCAAGGACACGATAGTGGCACACCTTTTTTTCTAATTTTGTATGAGAATAGAATGCTCACAAGAATCCAAAAAAGAAATAAGATTTACAAATGCGTGCAGTGGATTTAAATCACATTTCCTGATAACATTCCATGTGAAATCTGGGATTCATTTTTGGTGTGCAACTGCTGAAGACTTTGACCTGAGAGCATAGTTTAGTATGAGCTGTGAAGCTTAACTGCAGCCTCATATGTCATGTCGTGATTAATCTTCCTGATTCAGTGCCTCGAGTTCTTCTCAATGAAATTAATCTTCTATCTATGTTAATATGTTTGAACACAGTTAACTTACGATTGTGCACAATCACTCGCTAACAGTGTGGTCAAAAGCATGCATCATTCATTGGTGTAATCAGTGATCCAATGTATTTGTCTAGTGATTCATTATGCATTAGTAAGTTTAGAATTGGGTTTCGGATGAAAGATAACAGATGAGGAATTCCTTTTAGACATTCATGAACACATGTGCATATATTTGAATATGTTCCAACACCCAAACAAACAAAGGAGGAGAAATATTGTTCTGATGCTGTAGGGCATGTTGGCTCCGGCTTGGCTCACCAACAGCAGTGAAGTGAAGTACTGTAATCATAAATTTTGCCATCTGGGACTAATAAAAGAAAAGTGACCAAATCTGTTTTCATTGTATGACATCATTTTATGGATCACCTGGCTGCTAAATGAGAAACAAGGGGTTCCTGGAGAAAACAGAAAAGAAAAACACCTTTGAATGTTGTGGGCTCTAAGTGGTTTTGCCTCACCAATGTGTGTTTACACCTGTTATGATACCTGACAGCTAAGCATACACATTTACAGTACATGCAGGAATCTAACAACAACACAGGTTCACCTTCCCTGTTGTGGCTCTCTAACACATTACCACTTCTATTTTACCTTCTTTCTACTCAGTGGCTCTTCCTCTAATTTATGCCTAAAGTTTTGTTCTGCCTTAGGAGTTCTTCATCACTACCACCTACCTCTAATGTACTGTAATGTGGGGTGCCTTGAGCTGGTTAGGTCATTTGATTCATGTACAGTCAGAAGAAGGAGATTGAGCTTAAAGGAAGGAGCTAAAACCCATTAAGATAAGAGACTGAGTGTTTGCTTATTACCCTGTTGCCCTTCTGTGTATGATAGTGAGATATTTGTCCTGTTTTGCACGTGGAGAGGATCTGTCCAGATGAATGTCATGATGATGAAAGATTTAAAGCTAGCATTATTTTGTCCTTTAGTTCTGATATCAAATTTGAATCAGTTCAACAAACTTAATTCATTTCTATATAGTTATTTGTAAACTGTTAGAATCCTAAAACCCACACATATGATTCATTTCATCAGAACAAAGGGGGAAAAAAACCTTTTTTGTAATGTATTTCTGGGTTCACTTTAGTTCAGTTGATGTCGGACAGGAACAACACACACTTTTCTCAGGTGAACATCTCTATTTGTCACTCAGCATCATCAAGATCCCCACAGATTGTGGAGTGCAATCATGAGTCAAATGTGAATATTCATATTCATGGTAAAATACTAGATAACCTTTATTAGATGTTATTTGACGACAGTGAATGATAAGATATATATATAGATAGAGATATACAAATATGTGAGGTGAGAGGGGTGTATATACATCCCCACCTATATATTTGAATAAGCTCACTTGAAAAGTCTCATGCTGTCACTCTGTCACCCACTACCTGTCAATCAAGTGCCCAACCAATCAAGCGTCCAACCAATCACGGCGAATGTGCCAGAAGGAATCACATGAACAATATGGCGTAAGGCATCTGCTATGTTAGGAGAATAAACAACTATACATGGACTTCCCCCTGGTGCCTGGCTACAATAAGTAGCAAAACATAGGGAATTTTGTTCAAACTCTGTTAATAAAGTTTGACTGACTGACTGATCTCAGTATTTCCCAACCACTGTGACGCTGGAAATAACCCACTTTAAACTTAATTGGTCTAAAAAATGCCATTGTGCTGTCATCTGGAATCTCGTGACGGTCCATTCTATTAGTCTGTCGAAACACACGGAGAAACTGGCATAAAGGTGAATGAAAGACCCTCAAAGCTGAACTTGCGTGTTGACTTCTTTCTAAGATGGCAAAGTGATCAAGTGATCAGGTTTCCTTGATGAGGCTCAGAATGGCTTCACTAAAATAACAATAGGGCCATTCACAGCTGACTAAAGGTACTCACAGTCATGAATGCTCTAGCTAGTGGATGGATAGCGCAACTACAGCCACTAGTTTTTTAAATCTATTTTAATATTTTTTATTATATGCGCTTTATAATCCGGTGTGCCTCATATAGGAAATAAATGCTAAAATAAACAATTCGTTAAAGGTGCGCCTTATAATCCAGTGCGCCTTATAGTGTAGAAAATACAGTTGCATTGATGAGCAAATGCATTTTAAAAGCATGATGACTCTTAACAGAAAACTACAGACACATGCACACATCTGAGGTTGAGCTGCACTTTGCAGAGCTGTAGTTATACCAGAAGATGGCAGAATGAGACAATGAACAGAATTCACATCCGTCCAACACATAGAACCCATCTGCATTGCATTGGTTTGACTTCGTATATATCAATATAGGAGATAATTAATGTAATTTATTTTAATACACTGCTATAATCCACGAAGGGAAATTAAGAACGCACATCATTTGCTTACATTACAGCGTCTTGGATGAGAGGCGAAATGTTTCCAAGAAACTTTCCTAAAGTCCAGTGGATTGATTTAAACAGCTTTGGATAGTAAAATTATATATTAGTTTTATCAAATTGTTAAAGCCTGGTAGTCATACAAACAGTTTTAGAAATAAAGAAAGATGTAATACAGTTGTTGTTTTTTTCACTTTTGATCTTCACGCAATAGTTTTCTTTGCCTTTGATTCATCTACTGTACTTAATTCTCCTGTGGACATCACACCAAGCTCAAAGAACCTTCTCCACACAAATCTCAATAATATCTGTCAGTAATATCTGTCTCTTTTTCTTCATTAACTTTTGGTTATTTTTTATGCAAGAAAGCACTCATTGTCACTTGCTTTTCCTCCAACTTTTGCATCTTTTTTGGAGGCATGGTGATAATCAATCAATCATTCATTCATCTTCCGAACTGCTTTATCCGCCGTAGCGGGAAACGGGGAACTGGAATCTATCCCAGCCGTCCTAGGACATGATACGGGGCAAATGCCGTGCGTGACACCAGTGTGCGTGGAGCCACACAAAGACAGACAAAAATGCACGCACACACTCACACACTACAGGCAATTTGGAATGGCCTATTAACCTGAAGTGCATGTTTTTGGAGGTGGGAGAAAGCCGGAGAACCCATAGAGAACCCACATAGACACGGGGAGAACATGTAAACTCTGCACAGGGCGGGACTCGAACCCGGAACCGCCTTGCTTTGTGGCAACAGCGCTACACACTGTGCCACCGTGCCGCCCATCAATCAATCCATCAACCTTTGTTTGTATAGCACTTAATCACATCAGCAGACATTTTAAAGCGCTCTTGGTTCTTTGCCAGCTTGCTTTTGTACCCTTGCCTGCATGCTTAGTTTGCTGCACTTTGTGAGTTTTCTTGTGTTTCCTGGATTTTTGCATTATTGATTAAAATATGAATGAAAACTTCTCAATGAGTGTCCTGCATTTGGGTCCTAACCCTGCCTGCCGTGACAGAACAATCTGGCCAACACTGGACCCAGTGGACCTCGGTTTTCTCCTTGGTTTTGCTGCCTTAACCAGCAGCCAGCTCTGGGTTCCAGAACTGGCTGCTGAGAGGAGGCAGCAGGGGATAGCTGCCATGGCATGGATTTCGGCTTACACTGGAATCCCAGCTCCAGTTTTTTTTCCTCAATTTGTGAGTTTTCTTGTGTTCCCCGGATTTTTGTGTTATTGATTAAAATATGATTAAAGACTTCTGTACCAGTGTTCTGCATTTGGGTCCAAACCCTGCTCATTGTGACAAAGGTAGAATCATGCAGGGGAGTCTCGTGACAAGAGACTTGCAATGGTAACCAAACATAACGGCGATTTCCAGGTTCGAAATTTAAGTGGAGGGATGGAAAAATTGTGAATGTTGAATGGAAGTGCATTACAAGCTTGTGTCCCAGGGAAGCACGATGGTCAGACAGCGTGCGACAAACACGCAATGATGCACGCAAACATGAACACTTTTGTACATTTGTTTACTTGTTTCCCGCTTGTCCAGGAGAAGCACATAGAAGTATCTTGAAAGTATGTGAAGGTTCAATGTTATGAGTAAGACAAAGAAATTGCAGAAGCTACTAAGGCTTTAGCAGCTTATCTAAAAGAATCTATGTTGCTCCTAATTATAGGATTTGACAAGAGGAAGGTCACCCTTAAATAAGGTCAGGGTGTCTGCCCCCCAGACTGAGGCTGGGAAATCATTCCAGAGTAAAGGAACCAGAGAGCTGAAACATCTGCCTGCTGTTCTACTCTTACAGACCTGACAGGTCTTTGCTCTGAGTCCTGCATCCTCAGACCGAAGAACCCTGGGAGGGTGATGTAGTTGTAAGACATCTTCAATGTAAGACGGAGCCTCACAGTCAAGAGCTTTGTGTGTAATCATGAGGATTTTGAATTTTATTCTAGATTTTATTGGAAGCCAACCTGAGAGAAATGTGCTCACTTCTCCCAGTTTGAGTTAGTACAGCTGCATTTTGAGCTTATTATACATTTCTAATGGAGGAGCTTGAAACACCCTGATAGTTAGGAATTACAGTAGTCTAATCTAGAAATACCAGATATGAATGATTTTTTTGTTTCTTTAAAGGATAAGAAATATCTAATTTTAGCAATGTTTCTTACTTTAATGAAGGCTGTCTGAGACACAGACTTACTGCAAAATGTTTTGCTTAAAATCTTTTATCTAACTGTATGCAGTGGTTGAAAAACAAGTTTAAAAGTTCTCTGCAGGAAAACGTGTCTAACTAGTTAAAATAGTCAACAATTATTTGTATTTCAGTTGGCTGAATGACAAATTGACTAGTCATTTTGGGTCTACCTGTACTCTGTATACTTAAGGGGAGTTCATTTTATACGAAAAAAACCCCAAAACGAACAAAAAGATCATATTTCACTAATACATGGATGACTTCATTTACACGTCAGAAAAGAACTCTCACAACTCGATTTCCAACCTCCTTCCCTCTTGTTTCTGCCTCCTCCTTATTTAATTGAACCCTCCTTTACTCCTCATTCAGCTAGAACCACAACAGTGGACTATTCCATCCACACTTGTCCCACATACACACTCTCAAACACGTGCATGCACGCGCTTTCCTTCTTTCTCCATCATTTCCTTCTCTCCTTTCTCTCTCTTGGCTCCCCAGCCTCCCCTCCCCCGTGGGAAACCCAGTGCAGTGTGACTGTGGTCGTCCTTCCTTGGAGCTACAGTAGTGACTCTGGTTGCTCCACTCAGAGGCTAGAATAGTGCCAGCCAGTTTCTGTGTGCGTTCGTGTGTGTATGTGTGTGTGTGTGTGTGTGTGTGTGTGTGTGTGTGTGTGTGTGTGTGTGTGTGTGTGTATGTATGTTGGTTGAGTGCCTGTGTGTGTATGCATGCACCCTCCACAAACATTCCACCACCATACCGTCCGTCCGACTGCTGTCCGGCCTCGCACGAGAGCCACGCCGCCACCGCGGTTCAGTCCTGACGCCAGCCCAGAAGACTCGCATTACACACACACACACACACACACACACACACACACACACACACACACACACACACACACACACACACACACACACACACACACACACAAAAGATGTGGGCTCACAACACCCCAAAAACAAAAACACTCAGTGAGGCACAAACACACACAGGGTGGAAAGCACATGAGACAGGCTTAAACACACACTAGCATACTCACTCAAATAAACAATATGCACTCTGCAGAACACACACACTTTTGGGCCACAGACCACAGACATTGCATCCTGAAGTCAATCAAAGCATTCTCCAGCAGTAAACACACACAAACGCTCTTCTCTGCTCTCTCATCCCCACAGCGCCATTTGGGTGAAACACGGCACAGTTCAGCTCATGTTCTTGAGAAACAACTCGTTGCAACTGTCATTCATCATTCTGTGGGGGCTTTCTTGTGCACCCTGTACGTGCTGGATGAGGCTCGTTGGTTCACACTACTTCTCTTCATGTCTGTTTAAACCTTTGCAGTTCTTCTCATCTTCTCTTGACCCCATTGCCTGCCCTGCTCCCACTCTGTTATTGAAAGTCTATGCCAAATCAGTCATTCAACCACAGCGCTTCAGATCTTTTTCTTTGTTTTCCCCTCTCTCTGCCTCTTTATTCTCCCTCTTGCCCTCTTCTGTACTGTCTATCCATTGTTGAGGAGACAGTGGTGCAGACAAACGGGGAGAGAAGATATCCGCTGGTGTACCGCAAGATTGTAGAGAAAGAATGGCAGAGAGACAGCAGAGGAGAGAAAGATACATAGATTGATACGAGGGCAACGATAATTATAGGGAACTGCCGATTAGAAGGCAAAGTGACGGGACTGTTTGCATCGCCGCGGCATCCCAAAAACATCACCAGCTCTCGCCATGTTTATCCTCTGCAACCACTAGACCACAGTTCCCATCAGCCACCACCGGAGACAGCTTACAGACTGAGGGGGTTATAGTTGGAGAGCATGCAAGTGGTACTTGCAGACATGGCTAATGAGGATCAGGGACTAACATGTCACTTTGAGTGACTCCTTTGCCAGAAGGTAATGTAGTGTTCTAACCACACATTTTCATTTGGTCATATAGTCAGAAATAATGCACACAAACAAGGAGAAGGTAAAGGCACTTAGTCTTTATGGAGGTGTTCGTCAAACATTCATAAAAATTGTAAAACTGTATGTTTAACAACAAAAGGAATCACAGTAAAAAGTCAGTAAAATCCAACGTACTCCGTCAAGTTTTTTTTTTCAAATATGGCTCTGTTGGACATGGAGAATGTGTTTATTCACCAAGAAAGCAAGATCATGACTTTATTCATATCTCCTATACATTCACATTCCTTCATTATTCAATTATATGATTGCTTTTGATAATCTGAAACCTCCACTCTCTGGTATGGCTTTTAAGGTCCTACAAAAATAGACAATGACGGGTTCAATACTGCATTTTCCAAAGTTATCATGTTTGCTACAATGGGAGCTTCATGTCCACTGCACAGAACTCATTTGGAAAACAAAACCAGTCGACCCTTAGAAAGCTCCGATCTCAGTTCCCCATTCCTGGGCCGACTTGGCTGATCCGCTCATGCCCCTGTGCTGGGCTGTGGGAGACCCCAGAGGAGCAAAAGGCCGAAAAGAGATTTGCAGTGGGACACAAGATGATAAAGTGGAAGAGGAGGAGGAGGCAGAAGGTGAGGAGGAGGTGAGCAGAGGGAGAGGCGAGGCCCTGGTGGCGCTGTGAGGGGACGGCATTGTTGGTCTGGAGGGGACGATGGCTGGAGAGGCTGGAAGGGAGGGAACCCTGTGGACGGTGGCCAAGGCAGTAGGCGAGAGGAGTGGCGGTGCACCCTGCTGGCATCCCGCTAGGGGGGCAAGGCTGAGGGAGGAAGGGGATGGGTAGCTTCCCAGAAGCGCCAAATCCCTTCGTCCACTGGGAAAGGGAGGTGAAGAGGAGGCCTGTGAGGTGGGAGATATCTGAGGGAAAGATGACCATGGCCATGGAGGAAACGGCAGGGCAGAGGCTGGAGGAGACTGTAAGAGAAGAGGGTCTAGCTCACTTGCACAGTGTGAAAGGTGCGACACCAGGCGCGCTCCTAAAGGGTCTGGGGACTCCCCATCATGGGAGCTGAGGTACCGCACCACCTCCCCAACACACTCCCTAAAGCCCAAGGTCCTGTAGTCAACTGCTAGGGCCCTCACATCAAAGTAACCTGAGAGAAACAGAAAAAAGTAGGTTAAATGTAAGAAAAATACATAAAAGACAGTAAATAAATTATTGCATTTCCCTTCTTTTCATGAACTGTGTCGATGTTCAGTAACAAACTCAGACATCTCACCCTTTCCTCCCATGGCATGCAGAAGTTTGAGGTGGTCGACAGTCATCTGCAAGATCTCTGCTTTCTCCAGCTTAGATGAACCCTGCAGGGAAAATGAGCAACGTCTGACTCAGCTGCATCAGATTTTATGAGCATAGTTTATTAACTTCACCCAAGAGCTTAAGCGATCTTTTCAATTTGCTGTTTGTTTGCTTGTTTGTTTGTTTGTTTGTCAGTGTATTTGTTTTGTTGTCTGACTGTGAGCAGGATTGAACTACTGGACATATTTTCATGAAAGTCGGTTGAAGGGTTTGGCATATTGCAAGCAAGAACCTATTATATTTTGGAGTAAATTTGAATAAAGTGGTATATTCAGGAATTTTTCCATTCTCAGGAACATTGCAAGGGAAGATTTTTTTTGTTGGTTTTTGTCAATAGCAATTAAACTGATTGATGGATCACCATGACACTGGCTGGAAGAGAGAGCATTTTCTCAAAAAAGAAAAAAAGAATGGCTGAATTTTAGTGGGTAAATCCAGATAAAGGGGTCCATGCCCCCCCCCCCCCCCCCTAAACAGACACACAAACATTTCTAAATTGTAAGAAGCGTGTCGTAACCGTTGGCCATTGGCAGAAATACACATCTAGTGATTCCTTTTTTGTTACTTCTGTCAGTAAAAGTGTATTCTATCTAATATTAAAAATAAAAGTAATGGGACATTACCTGCTTTTCAAATGCGCTGGGCACCAGCCTCCTGAGCTCCGACAAGCTGTGATTTATCCGGTCTCTGCGCCTCTTCTCTATGATCTACATGGCAAAATGATAGGACAGTCAGTCTGAGCCAACCAAAACAAGGACAGGATGAAAAAGCTTAAGACCCAAGGCCAGAATCCTCTCACCCCTCTTCTCTTCTTTCGGGCCAGAATCTGAGAGGTGCTGCCAGGAGACATGGACCCTGTGACTGGGCTGAAACACAGAGACAGAGTAAGACAGAAGATGGGGGATGGGGGTGGCATTGGAGCATAGAGACATGGTGACTTTGATTCTACAGCATATTGTTGTTATTACCCTCCTTAATATGACACAGAGGAGGGATGGCACATCAGCTCCATTCAATCTAATTTGTTTGTTGGGCACAGAATGGCAGGGGAGTGCCCGGCAGAGGAGGGAAAGTGAGATTGTTTTTAGTTTAATTTCTTTCTGGACATTAGCTTCAGCGAAATGACATGCTGTTCTCCTTTCCATCTGAACGAAAGCATTTTTTTATAAAGATGATTATACAGCCTCAGGGCTATGCTTTCACTCGCATGGGGCTCCAGCATGCAACATAGGATCTCAGCTCACTCCAAGTACAGTCACTCAATATGGATTGTGTTTGTATGCCAACTCTCATCTTACTGGACTGAAAGAGACCGACAGCTTGGAGTTCCCTTCAATATTCCCCACCAGAGACTTTTCTATTAGATTTTAACATGAAGGCTGCCAATTTAGCTGTGTGTTTTTGTTTAGTTTTATGTTTGATGGGGCTGAAGAAAAGAAAGCAGCACTGTCTTCTGTTTGCATGTCACATGGCAATTTGATTCATCCAAGCCGTTCTTAGTGTGCCTGGTTTGCTCTTTGCTGGTGATGTAACCAGTGTTGCTGTGAATGTGTTTTTGAATGATGCATGCAAGACAAATGTAATAAATATTCCCTTTAATCTACTTTACAGTGATACCAGCCGAGGTTTTTTTCCTCCAATTTATCTTAGATGCAAAAGTATACTTAAAGTAAAAAGAATGTTAATTTGCAGCTTGCTAGTTTGCTTTTGACAACTCTTTCCTTCTTTGGGTGCATAGTTTTTTAATCTATGTCAGAATCAAGAGCATAATATGACTTAACTTTTATAAACCAACACTTTGTTTTATTATAAAAACAAACAGATTAATAGTAAGTGCTTTAGAAAGTAAATTAATCCAATGAATTAAATATCCACAATGAAGCAAAAATAGTGAAGTTAAAAACTGAAACGTGCTCAAATAAATGTATTGTAATAATTTATTGTATGCACTGTACTGTCATCACTCACAGACAGCGAAATCTTTAAAGCAGTGTTCTGTCCTCAGGATGCTTGCTTTATTATTTTTCCTGTAAGTCCCCTTACTGTAAATTTGAAACTTTTTGATGTCCTGGTCTGGAAAGGATTATAAACCTTATGTTCGTACATCACAATCCTTTTTGTGTAATCAGACATCAGACAAAGTTTCTCATTACATTATAAATAACGACAAGATTTTTAAAAATGTATTCATTATAATTTTTATTAAATGCACTGAAAAAATATACTAAAAGAAAACTGCTCTGTAATTCAACCCTTTCCTATATGATTGTCATGCATAATCTGGCTATTAAAACTGTAATTTCTATGATTTATAAGATATTAAAATAAAACAGTTTTAATATACAGGAAAGTTGCTGCCAGATGGTTAAAGTTAAATTTGATTCTAACTGATGAGTCTATTTCAGGATTGTTCAAACTTTTTACAATTATGATTACCTCTCTCTAATATTGCTTTCTATTAATGTCAAAAAATTGTTTAATTGCATTTGAAAGACATAAACTCAGTATGAATCACTGATTTTCAATATTTTTTTGATCGTCTTCTGAAACGTAAATACAGAAACATCCTGACGATAGTTGACTGTCCTGATAAAGCGTGACCGGAGGGCAACCTCAGGTGTAGTTAGCAGATGCTCACCAGAAGCCGTCTTCTTGTCCCACGTCTATAAACTCGTCCGTGTCCGAGTCTGGGGAGCTGTAGTCGTGGGGTCTCTTCATGTCTCTGCCCTGTGGTGACTAAGTTGATGGATATGTGGATGGACGGTGGGCTGATTTGGATTTGTGTGATCCAGTTGGTCAGTCTCTGGCCTATGTGTAGGCAATGCTCTGAAGGTGATCTTCCCACTAAACGAAGCACTCACCCAGTCTCTCTTGCGCTGTTTCTTATAAAACCTTCTGGTCCTTGCTTCTTGTCACTTGTGTTTGTTTTTGTTGATTCTTCATGTGTCTTCTGTCCTGTCCTCTGTGAGTCAGCAGTGCCAATCGATCGACCCCCTAGAGTCCATGGCAACTAAGAAAATTCACAAGCTGCTCAAGTCCTCTACTTTATTACTGGTATCCAATCACAGTCTCACACTTTCTGTCTCTCTCTGTTATTTCTCTCTTGGCTCCCTCTCTGTCACAGACTCCCAGTGACAAAATACGACTTTGGCAGTGGGGTTGCCAGTTTTGCCTCCCCCGCCTCTTCTCTCTGTCCCTCCTCCCTCCCCTTAATCTGGCCTTCCCCATCTTGTCACCCTCCTCCCCTCTCACCCCGCCCGATCTTTCCACCCCTTTGCTCAGTCATCCTCTGTCAATTAGTCTCCAATCTCATCCTGCTCTCCTTCCTTCCTTCTTTCTATCTATATTTCACTCTCTTGAGGCTCCTTTAATTACATTGCTTTGTGGAAAAAAGTGGCAGCTGAAGGGAAGCGAGGATCAACATAAGGAGTATTCAGATGATCATCTGTGAAAACATTGCGTCATCAGCAGGGGTTTTTGTGACGGTGCATATAACTTGACTCTTCCACCATCAAACTGGTGACTGGGAGGATGGAATATATACAGTATATTTGGGTGACAATGCGAGAGAGGTACAGAAACAAATCAGTTATGAAGTGAATTAACTATATTATTTCCTATATTCTTTCCTTTCATTCACATACAGTGGACCACTTAATATCTTTAAAATTAAATATTTTTATATCAGTGATTTACAGTCAGTGAGTCATAAATGGAAAAGAGATGTGTGTGTGTGTGTGTGTGTGTGTGTGTGTGTGTGTGTGTGTGTGTGTGTGTGTGCGTGTGTGTGTGCATGTTTTTAAATATTTTCTGTTTGTGAAACCTGCTTTAGTGAAACCCTTTAACGACTATGTAATACACTAAAACTCCTAAAAATATAATGTTTGACATTAGCTACAAGATTTTATAGTACGTTACACTATTCATCCCTCACTTTTAACAAATTTCAACTGTTATACATACAAATGCATTAACTACTTCAAGCTAGATTAAAGTGCATCAACAACGTTAAGCTAATTTAATTGCTGTTACTTAAAAGTACATGTGGTTGTTATTAGCAGAATTAATAATGTGGATTTACTAAATATGCAGCTGATGAACTGTTTTTAGAAAATGTGCTTCATCATTGGAATTGTGGCCAAAAAAAGGGAAGAAAATCTGAGAAAATTGAGATCAGAGCGCAACAAATTAACCATCTGAAAATTTCAGAATGTGTGTGCATAAACAAGGGCAGGTACTGAGGGGTCAAGAGAGGAATGGGCCCAATGAATCTGAACGTCTGGGCTCTTCACTGGACTTGATAGCTACTCTATGATCACATGTTTATGCACATAGGTCCTTGCAGAACTTAGAGTCCTATTCCGCTGCCACCGTGGGAAGTTTGCTATTACAGATTGCCATGGAAACACAAAGCCTATGCATCCCTTGTTAGATGTGTGTGAAAGATGGAGAGGGGCCAAGACACATGCCCCGCTTCCACACAATGCCCAGATGAGTGTATCTCTTCCTGCCTGATAGAATGGGCGAGGGTGGGGGGGGGTGATTCAACATCATTCTGTGCAATAGTGTAAGATCACTGTGTTTGAGCAAGTGTCTATTTTTTCCCACTGGCTACTTAGTTTTGTTCTCTAGGTTGCAATATTCAAATTCTAAAGAAAAATGGACGTTATGTAATTTATTGAATTTAAGTCTCTTCGCCCAGATTATTTCGTTTAAATAGTTGAAGTTTATTAAACAAGCAATCTTCTCAAATAGGCTTGCTTTTCTGTTTGTCTCACTTGCATTAGATGTAAAAAAAAAAAAAAAGGCCTGCTCGCCTCAATTTATCATATCATATTGTGTAAAGTAACTTAAAACATGTGCATGGGAGTGTGTTTGTAATACCCAAGTCAGTAATCAGTGTGACCATCACAAGAGGGATTTTGTTGTGGTGAGTATGAGTTAGGACTAATAGAGAAGAGAAATCCCTCTCCGTTCCCCCACCCCTCACCCACCACCCTCCTTTTCATTACCAATCATTCCTTAATTCAGATCTGGATGTAATTTTGACATCAAAAATGGGGAAGAAAGAGTCTGAAAGAAATGATAGATCCATGAAGTCAGGGTTTGTACCCCTCTGTTGTCGTTTTTATCACCAACCCTTGTCTTTCATATTATGGCTTTCTTCTTTGTAGCACAATTTTAAAAAAAAATCAATTCTGTATTCAATCATCAGTTTTAACCTAACAAAGCCAAATATGTGCAGAAATTGTAAAGTAATTGAAGAGATTCATGAATAAATAAATACATTTTTTATGTGAATGGCTTCATGGTGACTGAGTGAGGGAGCACGGAGGAGGTGTACAAAAAGAGAGTGAGCTGGCACCAAATGGTGAGAAGGAATTCTGGGAGATTTCTACCGATCTGGTTTGGCCACTTGAAGTTGTCTCCCTCCCATCTCCCCAAACCACAACAAGACAATGTCCCTTATTGAAATTAAGAAGCGCATGCTTTTACAATTTGTGTGCTTTTACACACTTGTGTCATGAAGTGATTCATGCAAGCGCACAGACGTATGCCAGTCCTTCACACGAATGTGGACAATACAGACCCACAATTTATAATGCATAAACACTCCGTTGCAATTATTTTTTTTCTAATGCATGACTATTACTATTGTTTGAAACTTTGTGAAATAGTACCAGCTCAGCTGGATATTTGGTTACTGACTTTTTTTCCTCTGCATTCATGTCAGATTGAATAACTGATCAGATCTCACTGGATGGCTGACTTTGATTATTTCTACTGTGTTTTAAAGCAGCAGAAAACCAAATTCAAGCAACATTTTTTTCTTCTCGTGTAGATACCGCAGTGTAAAAATGCACTCGACACTTGAAAAAGAAGTAGAAACAGTCAAAAACAAGAAAACATTCATACGTCTCACATTTCTGAATTGCTAACAGTTGTGGCATCAATATCACCACCAGATTTGTGAATTCACCGATGGTGTTTTCTTTCTAGTAAGGGTAATTTATATGTGACGCAGAGGCAAGCAGGGAAAAACAACTGAAATGTAACGTTTATGTCTACAGGCAATAAAATACATCAGACTTAATATGTAACAATTTAGTTATTCAGGGGCTTAATTGTGATTTGAATGAAAACAGAATAAAATTTTTCCATCTAAATAATCTCTTGTAATGTTTTTTTTTTTTTTTTTTACATTTTCCGCTGGAGTTGTACAAATACAAAATCAGTAAATATAGAAAATAGATCAAGCAGTTATTTTTAAAGTTTTACATGTAAGGATACACCTGTAAATACAAATATATTGGTAATTAGCAATGCCCCTGTGTAATCCTTCTTCTAGACATAAAAATCAATGTGAAAACAAATAAAATGTGCCACATGCAAGAGGCTAGTCAGAAAGAAGCTGAGCTGAGACAAAAGCTTTTTAATTGTCACCATATTGAGGATTAAAGGAACTTTGTGGAATTATTTTGTAAACAAACATTCCATGTACGTATATTCATCATGATTATATCAAGGATTGAGCATTACCTTCCTCATTCAGTGTTTGTAAAGGATGAAATTCATAGCAATTTTTTCATGAACATTTTATAAAAAATACATGATATTAAAAAAAAGTTTTTACTTTCACTCTCCAGGTGAAGGGCACATGTACCTGTTTAATTTTATTTTAATATGTGGAAAATCAAATCAAATGCTGCAGTGGTGAGTTTTGTTGTTTAGAAACTTCACATTTTGTTTAATAGTTTTTGTATTTTTAAAATGAATGACAATGGATTTAGGGACACATGCTATATGTTCATTCTTTGACAATTTACACAAGTAGACCAATAGGACCATGATGCAAAATTGTTCCTTTTAATTTTATTAGCACTAATTTGAAGTTTATTTAATTATACACCTTATCACTTAATTGAAAGAGTTTCTTTACATACAAGAACATTTAGTTTGATTTTAAGTTTGGCTGGGGTTTTGCATTTACTGATGTGTTGAAACACAAAAAGTACAAAATAATATATCAGTTCACCACAATTTTTTTGAAAGGCCAGGGAGAAAATAGTTAATTAGTATTTTAGAACTTTTACATTATTTTTTTTAAGAAAGGAAAAAAACTACAGCTGAAATCAATGGCAATAAATTTTAAATATTTATGTTTGTAACTGTGAGTATTAAATGATTAAAAAAAAAATTAAGGTTAGGCACTCAAAAACAACTGTTCAGATGATTTCAGACAGCGTCATACACATTGTTAAGAGCTCTTGAGGAGAGCTCTGCATGCATCCCTGGTACATGTTTGTCTCATCGGCATTCCCCAAAATCAGTTGATGTCCCAATGGAACAAGGCCTTTATATTCATCATTCAGTCACTTGGGTCAGGATTCGATTGGCATGGGAATTGGCGCTGTACTAACTTGGCAAGGTCTGGAGTGTGCCCATGAGGGAATAATCTGCCCTTCAGACACACAAGGAATGTCTGGAACCCGTGGCATTGGCTGTCTGACCATCGCCATGATTCACTCGGCATAAGCTTAATGTACGATTTATCATTCCTAGGAACGCCAGGTTTGTTTCTGCTTCCAAAGACTGATTGGGTCGATATGAGGTGTGAAGAAAGCTCCACAGAGATGGAGTCAGACGCAGTCAATATGTATGTTTTTATGTAGTCAGCACTGTGATGTGAGATGTCAGGAGGGCAGGAGGGCTGCAGTGATGGGTCATGCTGTCTGTCAGAGAACGAGAGACATAGAGAGAGGAGAGAGAGCGAGTGGGGGTCCTTCCTCCTCCTCTGGCTCCCCAACAAACAAATAAATAAAGAGGCTAAAAACTGAAGAGAAGGAGCAGAAAGGAACTCTTGTGGCTTCTGAGTGGGGTCCCTTTCATGGCGGTTCCCACAGTACTAGGTTCTTGATGACATTCTCCATGTTTCACACACATACACACATACTGATGGGCCCTGTGACTGCGGTGACTTTCGCTGGTGCCGGGCCCCAGACAGGACGGCGAGGGCCCCGCGAGCCACAGGCAGCCATTGTGCTGTCGCCGCGGAAACCAGCCTCTTTATGTCAGACATGTTTTTCTGTTTGTTTTCTTTTTTATGTCTTTAATGTGGGCAAAGGGGAATGTTTCCCCTCTCATCTCCTCCCCTCCCTCCCCACCGCTCTGCGTTATTTCCCCCCCGATACCCACCTTCCTCCTCCTCCCACAGATCCATCCACATTTGTTTCTCCTCTTTTCGTCCCTCCTCCTCTTTGACTCCTTCCTCCCCTGTTTTGTCACCCCCTCTTCCCCCTGGAGATCATCATTTGTAAAGCTCTTTGCTTGTGCAGACCATATCTTTGTAAGGATGTTGTGGCCTCCCTCTCACTCAGCTCCTTTTTATCTATACTTCATGAGGTTTTGGCACAAACTGACACTTTTTTTGTCCAGCTCTGAAAATACAAACAAACAAAGCGCACACCCCTAAAACAACAAGACATATTCCCAAAAGAATTTTGCCTTTCACACACTAAGACAATTTTCTTCCAGAGATTAAACAAACTCCTAATCACAAAATGAAAGAGAAAGAGAAGGGGGGAGGAGGGGTCTGGTTATGATTCCAATCTCGTAAAAAAAAGAAGATGCCCCAAAGGCCTTCAGTGAAGAAAGAAAGAAACAATCCTTAAAAAAAGACAACTGTTACTATTTTTAAGCGCTTGAAGAATGTCGTTCAATGCCATGACTCAAAGGCACGCCGGCCCTCATCCGTAATCAGTTCATTCTGACTGAGCTCGTCCGCCACATCACAAGCAGGACAAAACCTTTTATAGCCACATTGAAAGAAGAGGAGAAAAAGAGGAAAGTGAAAATGAAAGACTTCAGGACTCACCCGCTTTGTTCCCCCCAACCATGCGTGTGACTGAGCATGACTTGAAGACTTGGCGGGGGTGGTGGGGTGGCGGTGCTAGATCAAGTTAATATTAGCCAGCGTTAATGTTAACAAGTTTCAACTGGTAAGCTGACGGTAATTATTATTACATGGGGTCATGCAATGCTTCAGACCTCTATATCAACTTTCCACTTCAGTGTGCAGCGAGAAAACTGCATCCGTTTCAGTCAAATTACGACATTACGAAGGCCTGTGTTGATTTAGCAGGCCTCATAATTCCAAGATGAGGCTCCATGTTTTATGCTTCCCCACCCCACACATCCTGGGCTGCCGCCCTCTTAAAGCCTCTCGCTTTGCTAAATCCCTCTTATAACTTTACACCTCAGATTGCAGCCTTATCATAGAGACATCCAGGGGACACCTCGTTCCAACGGCAGCTCAGAGGAGCAGCCATAAGCCCATAAAACCAGCACAAAAACTTGCTGCCAGTGATGGGGGATTAGAGTGAGTGTGCAGGGAAAGACAGGGAAGATACTGAAGGAGAAAAGATGTCTCTATATTTTACATGTATATGCTTATAATGTCTTGACAGATGCTTTAATAACCAAAAATTACTCATATTAATAACGGATGCCTTTTCCAAAGCTGTTTAAATCAATCCACTGGACTTTGGATGAGAGGCGAAATATTTTCAAGAAACTTTCCTAAAGTCCAGTGGATTGATTTAAACAGCTTTGGATGACCATGACCTGGATAACTGAGAGCCTACACAGACAACAGATGCCTGGATCACTGAACAAGGATCTGTTTGCTCTATTTTGTTTTTTAGTACCGCCAAACTCTTTCTGTGTCACCCATAAACACTAATAGGTCGCATGAGGTCAGCGAGTTTATAAATGTCCATATTCTGCACTGTGTACTAAAAACAGCATCTTGAAAAGATCTCTCCTCCTCTTGGTCCTACAGTATGTGAACCCACTTCCTCATTAGATGAACACACACCACACTGGTGATGGTCAACCTTTTTCGCTAATGAATAAACTAGATTCTATTTAACAGTATCAGTTCTTACATTCTTACAAGATTTAAGGAATTATTTTGCTGCAAAGTGGATCTGTTGCACCACATTTATTTTAAGATAAAATGGAAATAATTTTGAGCTGTTTCAAATGTTGATCTATCAGTGCTTTCTGTCTACCTTGTTAACAAGTTAGAAAAATTTAGGTACAAAACCTGCAGTGTGGGACTAAATATACTTATTTTGTTATTTAATTTCAGTATACATTCAGTCCTGTCAGTTTTGGCAGAGTTAAATACATCCCTACAAAGAATTTTCATTGTCCTGATTACTGTATCACGCACAGATACACGCACACGCAAACAGCACTAAAGACATAACCTCCTCTTGAACCTGCTACCCGAAGTGTCCAATAAAACCAAAGAACATTTCAAATAAACAAACATTTCATATATAAAATGTAATATATAAAATGAGGTAATCTGTGGCTGGGCTTCTCATGTATAACACACTTCCAATGTGCGTTCATTTTGCGAGCATTAAACTGCTCTGTCATTGTGGATCTAAAAGAGAAAACATTCTTTTCCAGTTATCAATCTAAACGAATCCACAGCCAAATATACGGCCTTGTTAAAATTCAATGTGAGTTTTTACGGGGGCTCAGCACATCAGTACTGGGTCATGTGCTCTAGTAAAACCGGTCTAGCAACGCCCAACTGAAATTCATGCAAAGCTGTCTTGCTAAAAGGCATATTTATGTGAACTAATTCTATACACTGTGCATGCGGCTCATGCACAAACACATGCTGTCCTTCTCAGACATGAAGCTGCTTGAGGATGACTAGTTAACTGTTTATAGTACAGGACACTTTGATCTTTGGACGTGGCTGTGGCAAGACAGCCAGCCAGCGCTGAGGCCCTGCACTACCGGAAGTTTGTGGTCTGGGAAGGCTCCATTCACTACTCAGTTCTGGTGCTAAATATACAATAATAAAAAGGCTGGCAGCTTTATTTCAGACTGTGTTACATTTCCTTTCCAGCAAGGGAAGAAAGGATAGCAAGAGACAGACGTCGCCAGATTATTGAGGCGCATTAAGTGATAATTACAGAGTGAGATAGAGGGAAAGAGAGGGATGAGGTTTCCCATTCTGGCTTTTCTTTTTCTTTTCCTTTGTCACCATCGAGTGTTGTCTCCAAATTAAAGACGGGCGCCTGCTCTATTAGACTGCCATTGATTGGCTATGATTGCATTAACTGACCCCATAAAAGATAAAAAGGACAGTGACACACACGCAAGCACGCACGCACGCACGCACGCACGCACGCACACACACACACACACACACACACACACACACACACACACATTTCATTATTCATTGAAAAAGTCAAACACGGCTTTTTAAAACTATTTTTAATCATGTGCCATAAAAGAAAATATGATTAAAATTCAAATCCCAGCTTTATCTGTTTCAAGTTGCTCAAGCATGCACACACACACACACACACACACACACACACACACACTCACACTCTATGCACTCGACTTCACCACCAGTCCACCGCACTCCTCTCAAAGTTCTTTGATCCCCGGTCGAGGGTCCTCTCCGTGGTGCCTCTGTCTGAATTCCAGAGATTCTGCGATAATTCAAACGTTTCACGGCACATACTTGGTCCCCTCAGGAGACAGCGGCGGGGATGGAAAATGCCACCACGGTCTCTCTCCCTCCATTGTCCCTACTCTTTAATCAGACCTTCTCTGTGGCTCGTGTTGCCACCGTGGTGTGTTGTCTCAGCCTGGGAAAATGCCGACCTAAGTGGCTGTTTTGTGCAGAGGCACAGACCACAGGGACCCAGAGGGGTGCTGCTAGAGACCTCTGTGCCAGTCGTTGGTCTCACAGCGGCTAACACACACAATGAGTGAGGTCTTAAGCTGGATGCAGCCAATAAAAGTCACTGCAGCATCTATTTTCTTTTTAGACTGGGCTTTCATCAGTAAATCAGACCACATCCTACTCACATTAGCCAAACTCTACTGAAAAATCAAAAATATCATGTGGAAGCTGGTGTGGACTGGGATTGAACCACCAAACAGGCAGCAGTGTTGCACAAAATCAAATAAAAAGTCTGAAGAGAAGGAGTTTCCTGTCAATTTGACAACAAAAGACCAAAACAAAGGCCTTGTGTTTCCGTGAATCTGTTTAGAAAAAGGTCAGCAGGCAGAGCGACCTCAGAGTTCAACCAGTCCCAACGTTACTTTAGTTTATTCCTGGTGGCCAGCTGGGTCAGCGGACGGTTGGCCTGCCGCCGGCTGGACACAACGCACCATCAGGTCAAGTTTACAAGGACTGAGTCAAACCCTGATGGTTTATACTAGTTTATATTTAGTGCTTATAAGCATGAATAGAGTTTTTATGAGGTGCTATAAATTTTATTTTCAAAAGAGAGTGAGTATGGAGGTTCATGTATGCCTACCCTGTGGTTTCCCTAGGCCACCACGAAGCCTTTGTGTTTGCCCTGTTTGCCATGGGAAAATATCTGAAACAAATAAGTTGCTTCAGAGTAAAAATACTTCTGAGAGCAAAGGCTTGTGCTGAGAGGGCGTGGAGCAGTGCTGAACAAAATACTTGTTTATTCTTGCCATGTCCAAGAATAAAAAAGGAACTATATTCTCTCTTAAATCAAAGACAAATGACAAAGTTGACTTTCAGACAAAGTGGGAAGGAGCAGGCTGCCTGCGGTTGTACCGCAGCGTGTTGGATTAGATGTGAAAAAGAAGGTGACATTGTCAGGTTATTGCCATCAATATTACTGTCAACATCATGGCAACCATCACTAAGATTCCTACAGTGGATAATGGCAGAATTAAGTCAGATTTCTAGAAGTTACAGTGAAGAAAACATTACTATTTTAAACATGGGTCTTGTGGAATTAAACTTGTATAGGCATGGGTTTTTGGGGTCTGAGACATACGTCGGACATGTCCACTTAGGTCTTTAAAACTTGGATCAATCAATCGAAGCATTAGAGTGGCAGATGATATTTGACAAACCACCATTAATATATTTTGAGTGGTTACATAAATTGAAGCTCAGAATGCAGAAACAGGGAGCATAAAATTCAGTACAATCAAAGAAATTAAGTGTTAGATACTCTCAGAGATCCAGGAGGTTCACCTTTAAAATTTCAACTGTAAACATTTAACTGCAAAAGTGTAACTTTGTTACTCTGAAGAGAATTAAAAAAACAACAACCTCCCATTAATAAAGTGATGCAATCCTGGTAGGTTACTTAATAAACCTGTTTCCGTAATGTCATGCATCAAAGTGATAATCTATGCCACAGTTCTTCTCCACATATTCAGTGTGCAGTTCTGCATGAAAAGAAATATGGCACAGTGTGTTTTAATGTTAAAGTATGTTTATTCAACCATTACCTTTTTAAAGAAATTAATATTTCACTCTAACAGTGTAATTTTAACATAAATTCAGATGAAACAAAAAAATCTCCCCCCAAAACTGTCTGGTCTATCTTAATCTTACCTTTTTATGTAAACCTGCATCTCTCTTAGTAGCACAAGGAATGTAAAGCTGTTAGTAGCAAAACCAATAATCCTTTTTTGTGATTATGCCCCTTCAGTTATTGCCAAGGAACCTTTGCCAAACAACATCTGCAAACCAAATTATATTTAGTCTGATAAATATCTCTGTCTGATTGAAAAGCAAATGATTGTTGAATGTTTTCATGGATTTCTGTGGTTATAAATTATCCTAATAGCTCCCGGATTTTATAAATAGGAGGTCCCTAAACCCATAAAACAGCTAATAGTTGGATAAAATGAAAACCGACTCCGATTGACGTGTTTACGGCCTCCATCCGGTAGGTGGTAGTATGCACATGAATGTTGAGATTACACTCTAAAAAAGGAATAGAAGAAGAAAATCCGGAAGTGTTGGGGTATTGTAGATTTTTGTGCATCAGGGACCTGTCCCGACCTGTGTGATTATACCGGTGAGACAGTCTTATTGTGTGTGTCAGTGTGTGTCGGATTGTTTAGTAGACTGCGGTCAGCCATGTTCATGTGCTGTTTTCTTCACTAATTAGCGATTTGGTATTGGAAATCACAAGTAGCTAAATGCTAATAGATATATTCAATTAGTATTTGCTTTACTTAATTTTCCCAATGTTTGAATGGTTGGTTTAGCATTACATTTATACCTTCATGTGTTTGGGGTTCAAACCGTGACCTTCATGAACAAAACAGCACAAACATCATTTGAATTACCTAAGCTATCTCATTTTATGTACTCAACACTCTACCCATCCATCTGTAAAGAACAATTCCAAAGCAGACACTACGGTAAAAAAAAATATCGACCCATTATTAAATAAGGTCTTTGTTCCTTTGTCTGGCAGGTGTCACTGAAGTGCAGACATGGAAGTTCCCTGCTACCTGCCAAAACTCTTGTTTGAACTAAATGAGCAGCGTAAACGGGATTTCTTCTGCGACTGCAGCATCCTTGTTGAGGGCCGTGTTTTCAAAGCACATCGGAACGTGTTGTTTGCGGGTAGCGGCTATTTCCGAGCTCTTCTCGTTCACTATCTGCAGGTGAGAGCAGCTGACATGTTTGTTTGTTTGTTTGTTTGTTTGTTTGTTTGTTTGTTTGCATGATGTCTCGAACAATCGTGAATGATTTTGATTAAAGTATACTTGTGATGGATCTTCGTTCAAGGAGTAAGTAATTAAACTTAAAAGTTGATCCAGGTATGGCTTTACACTCTCCTTAATTGTAGGATAACTCCTTTCAGCAATAATATCATGAAACTTTTTAAAAGACCAGTCAAAAACATTAGAATGTTACACCAGTACTGGCTGTCAGATTCAGACCTTGATCATAATCCAGATTTGGGCAGTTAATACCATATTTTTGATGGGGTGATATATAAAATATAACGATAAAGGAATGGAACCAAGCAATTAACTTTCTATGAGAGTAATGAATAGGGAAATAAACTGGTTTCGAGATTTTAGGTCTGCTTGATGAAGCAGGGTTTGTGATTTGAGAGGTAGCTCTAGGTCATTTTTAGGGCACACATAACCTCTAAAGCAGGCTAACCCTATCTCATTAAAACAAATTCTAAAATGCATTTTCTGTAAAGACATCATTACTAGACGTTCCCAAGCCTAATGCTTGGATTTAGATTTGGAATTGTTCTGTCTAGAGGGAAACACGTTTTTTTTTTTTTTTTGGCAAAACCTTTGTGTGGTTATAATGAAACCCTAGACCAGAAATTGACAAAAATACAGCACCTGTTTCCATGTAAAATATGAATGACACTTCTCTTAAATCATTTTACCTTTATTTTATGAGTGACTCCTTTGGGGTTTCAGGTGAAATAGTTAAACACAGGCAATAATAATATTATTCAGAAGCAGTCAAATGTATTACATGAATTATATTCAGATTCTATTCATTTTTTCAGGATAGTGGACAGCGCTACAGCACAGCATCACTGGACATTGTGACAGCTGACGCCTTCTCGATTATCCTGGACTTCCTGTATTCTGGTCGCTTGGCCCTGAACAGAAGCAATGTCATTGAGGTGATGTCGGCAGGCAGCTACCTGCAGATGACTGATCTGGTAAACTTCTGTAAGGGATACATCCGTTCATCTTTGGAAATATGCAACAAGGAGAAGGAGAGAAGCACAGCAGAGAATAGCAAGATCCAGGATGGAGGGATGGGTCCTGCAGACAGCGGCACTTCTGTTGCGACTATCTCCAGTGATACAGAGGCTGCATCCCTGGAACCTCATTCGCAGGTTGCAGAAGCAGATAGAGGGTCATCGTGCACAGAGACCGTGGCCTTGGCTAGAACTCCCTCGTCTACTGCTGTCACCACGACTCCAGGCACCAACAGGGACATGAACAGCAATTTTCATTCCAGAGAAACATTTGAATCTCACAATGAAGGACAGAAGGCACACGTGGATCCAACCAACCTTTCATCATCGTCGTCATCTGCTTTGACACCAGAATTAGTCAACCCCAAGATAGAGTATGACCCAGATGAAGAACTTCTGGAATCCCCTGATACTAAAGAGCTGACCTTGTATGCTGGGTCCTCTCTCCACAACCCTTCTCATAACAGACTACTTCTTCCGAGTTCTTCCCCCTCTAATGAACGCTCTCCGTTGGGGTACAGCTCTTCTTTTAATGCCAGGCAGCTGATGGAGATGTTGGCTAGAAGTGAAGGCCCCAGTCCACTGGGGGAGAGAGTGGGGCAGCGCTTTAATCAAGGACTAGGTAGCAGCACAGGAGATGGTCGAATGGATGAAAGTTTAGGATTTGCAGGATCCTCTATTATGGAAATCCAGTCTGATTGGCTTGGAGAGGATACAGGTAATTGGCAATGTCAATCTGAGCTGTTGCAAATGCTCAAGATTGACATGTTTTTCTATCAGGCAGCAAAATATTCTAAAACTAATTCTATATTACAGAGGTGTGGACGTGTGTCACATGACTTGTGCTTCAGTCAGACTTTAATCACAAATTATACAATTTTCCACAAGTTAAAGTCAAATCACTGCACCAGTTCAGCACCAACAACTTTTGGCTTCTCTTTTGCTGGGAATAAATTATTCCCTTAATTTCACTAATGTACACAGCAGACAAAACTAAATTTGCTAAGTGTCAAATGTGCATACGTTTTCCATGTTGTGGAAGGAGTGTCCCCAGCTCTTGTGTTTCATTCAGTACATTTCAGTGGCGGGCTGTGCATTCACACTTATGCCTTCAGTGATGTTCTACTTAGTCAAACTTGCATAAATCCATTTCATAATACTGTAAGCGGCTCCCACCGCTGCCAGCAATATATCATTCAGGACTGAGTTGTTTATAACGTCTCTCAGACAGGACAAAAACTATCGCTTCTGAAGAGGCGTCAGCCCTACTCTTTACTGTCACTAGCATAGAAGAACCCTGCTGCCACACCTTTTATTGACGTCACACAACTACGTCACAGAACAAAACCGTCTGAAAGGACCATCATTTATGACACCACAGCTAGAGAAACAAAATACAGAAATACACTAACACAGATGTTGCATCACCTCTGTCGTGTATAAAATGGGCTATTTTCCAGCAGTGACAGCGTTACAAGTCTCTTTTAAATATGAAAACTTAAATAAAATGCTTGTACTATACTCACCAAAACAGCTGTTCAAATGGCTTATTTAAACACAAAATACATTCTCCTTTCTTTCCTCAAGAACACTTTGATGACTTGGTTGTACAATTGGTTGTACATGTGTGTGTTTTAATTCCAGCAACAAACAAGGCAGACTAACATCCCGCGACACCCCTGAATTCAACATTTTACCCTGATCTACACATTTTTGTGGCTCTGGCTTCCTGAAAATGTTGCTTTTTGTTTTGTGATTATACCGCAAAAGGTATACAACGCGCCGTTGTTCCTCGCAGTTAATTCGTTACAGGAACCACATCCAATTAACGAATTCCGCGACAGAGCGATGAACTATTATCTTATTATTTACGCTAATTTAAACGTTCATGAACCCTCCCCATACTAATATTAAATCACCTTCTACCTGTATTACCTTTTCCCACTCTCTTTATCGACTGTTTAAAGTACTTTTGTGTCTCACGTAAGTCCGAGACTCACAGAACATAGTGCACTTCCGGATGCCGTCAGCCAATAGAATGCGCGTACGGTTTCACTTGACCGCCTACCAAAAATCCGCTATGAGGTTAGTCGCGAGCTTTGATGCTGTATGCTGTATATATATCAAGGAAAATGCATTAAAATATAATGAATTTTTATCATAAATATAAGGATTTCTGGTTATGTTAGGCCAACGGAGAAGGCCTTGCCAGCCCTGACCGCCCACCACTGGTACATTCCTAAAAAAAGGGAGTAATAATTATATGCAGTTCAGTTCTAGTGAACTCTGTTGAACAGTTGGTATCTGTCTCCCCCTATAGGTGATGGCTTGGTAGTGCCGGTGAAACTCCACAAGTGCCCATTTTGCCCGTACACTGCCAAGCAGAAAGGAATCATGAAGAGACACATCCGTTGCCACACAGGAGAGCGGCCGTTTCCCTGTCCGCTGTGTGGGAAGAGGTTCACAAGACAGGAGCACCTTCGGAGCCACGCCCACAGCGTAAGAACCTGTTGTGGCTGTAAAACGACCGGAATTGCTGCAGACATTCCAATTTTTTTCTTCTAAATTTTGATTAAATTGTCTTTTAATTGTTAATGATGACAATTATCTGAATAAGATAGTTAATCAATCATAATTAAGCAGAGTTCATTTTACCTCAAAAAAGTAGTGCATCCCTGGGATGCGCTTCAAGAAAAATTTGTGCATCCCAACATGACATTCATGTATTCTGTTATAACTTTTAATGCATCCCAAAAGTAATAACAGAATATTCGGTAGAAGCGTACGCAAGGATGGAGTTTTGCCAACAGCGCAATATAAAAACTAAACAAACTGTTCATTTTAATGTTTTTATTAATAACTTCATAATTGTTTAAGGAAAACAGAGTAAAATTATATATTAGTTTTATCAAAATGTTACAGGCTGCCAGTCATTAAAAAAACAGTTTTAGAAATAAAAATGTAATACAGTTGTTGTTTTTTAACTTTTGCTTTTACTCAATAGTTTTCTTTGCCTAAAATTAATATATTTTCCTGTGGACACTCTACCAAGTCGACAAAGCCTTCTCCACACACATTTCAGTAATCTCTGTCAGTGATATCTGTCTCTTTTTCTTCCTTAGCGTTTGATTGCTTTCATCAATGAAAGCACTCATTGTCACTTGCTTTTTCTCCAACTTTTGCATCTTTTTCGTAGGCATGTGATAATCAATAGATCAATCAACCTTTATCTGTATAACGCTTCATCACATCAGCAGACATTCAAGAGTGCTTTTAACAGACAGAGAAACCCAACAGGACTCTCCTGTCGCTTATACTTGCTCTGGAGGGTCTAACTAACTCCTCTCTCACTGCAGCGTGTAAAACGAGCAGATGTCGTGTTGCTGTTTGGTCGATTTTCGTAAGACAGAATCATACAGGTGACGAGAAACTTGTGTAAGAAATTTGCGTGAGATCGAAACAATGGTGATTTCCGGATTCGAAATTCAAGTGGAGTAATGGAAAAATAGTGAATATTTTTGTTGAATGGAAGTGCATTTAAAGCTTGTGTCCCAGGGACACACACTGTCTGACGATCGTGCGTCAATGTCAAAAAAAGCAAGAAGCAAGGATGCACACAAACGAGAACACTGATTCAGGGACAAAACTGACAATCAGTTGGAGTCGTAAACAGTAACCAGCCTTCTCTTTGAGGCCTGTCAGCATCATTAGGTTCAGTTTGTGTGTTGTGTGCAGTGATCAGTAAATTATTTGGCTCCACTATTATTGTTCTTCCCATACAAATAATCTTAGTTGCTGTCACTTTTGCTAAATGATCACATTGTCCTCTCTCTCTCTCTTTCTCCTTGCTGACCCTTGCTAACAGGTTCATAGGCACTTCTGGCCAGTTTCATGTAAGAGCTGCAGACGGTCCTTCACTGGATCCAGTGTTTCACCAGGACTCAGACGCTTCGGGATCTGTGACAGCTGCAACTGTGTGACCACCACTCACGATGACTCCGTTTCTGTTCACCCGGTCAGCCAAGCAGAGTCCATGGAGCGTTCAGATGGAGGTACAGACTGGTCCAGCTTTATGGATGATGTAGATGAGGTGGAGGTTGGTAGAGTGGAGGACTTGGTTGAGAAACAGATGCTTGAAAGGCAGCTTTCTGTCTGCAATAATGTAGATCACACACTATGAATCTGTAACCCACTGTGGTTTGTGGAGGAAAAGCAATCCTGAATCATTCATGTTTAAATTAATGATGACTGATCTGTTGCTGGTCCTACATCATAACCTACACAATCTGTTGTTCACTGAATCATTTTTTGACTTACGACGTTTTATCACTCTTCAATGTTTCCGCTGGCAGCAAATAGATTCAACAAATTTTCTATATATATAATGTATTTAATTTTCTGTGTGTGTCTCCCAGTTGATAAGAAACCAATTGATATGTATGTGTTTACGTGAGAATTTTGCAATCTTAACTGATACAGATATTTGTCAGGAATGTTCAGCTGTGGTTATTCGTTCATCTGCAAAATGATTTTCTGCCTTTTGAAATATTGTGGGTGTGAATACACAGTACAGTGATCCCTCATTACTCGTTGTTAATGCATTCCAGTACCACCCACAAATAATCCACGATATTGTGACAAACCCGGGAATCTTGAAGTGCGAATATGCGAGGGATTACTGCATTTGAAAACCCCTGTCAAATGCCTTTGTCATCTATGCCATTGATACTTGAGAGAAATTACCAGTCAGTTATTCACATCAGTGACACTTGTTACGTTACCCTTGGCCTGTTGTTGGTGGGTCTGTTGTGTCAGTTCTGAATAAAGAAGAATTATTTGTCCATTGCTGTTCACTGTCTTCATTGTCACTTGAAAGGATTGCTGCTAAAGATAACTTATTCACTGGAAAATACACATTTTCTCGAGTAAAAATAAAGGTGGAATAGAAATAAAGTTGTTTTTACAACAGGGCTGCAGACAAGTCGGCTGTATGTGAGATCAATACAGTATTTCAGAATATTACAATTTGTCAATCCAATCTGATCGACATTGACGTGGAGGTTTTATTGAAGAAATGGCGCCACCTAGAGGCGACTACACAATCTGCTCGTCCCACGGCGGCACCCAGAAGTAGCTGCTGATATATAGGTGACACTTCCTTATCCTCTCCTAATCAGAAGACTAAATCCTTTCGGTGTGAACACATCATGGCACTCCAGACACGATCTTTATGTTTTCTACCTCTTGTTGCTCTGGTTCCCCTCCTCTTGCTGGGGCCCGGGTGCGCAGCGCGCTACGCGGCGGACTGGACCAGTCTGGATTCCAGACCCTTACCCCCGTGGTTCGATGAGGCGAAGGTCGGCATCTTCGTCCACTGGGGTGTCTTCTCGGTACCCAGCATTGGGCAGTACAGTGAGTGGTTCTGGTACTGGTGGAAGACTAAACAGTCAGCAGAGGACGTTTTGTTCATGACAGAAAACTACCCACCAGACTTTGAGTACGCGGATTTTGCGCCCCAGTTTCACGCAGAATTCTTCGACCCAGAGAGCTGGGCAGAATTATTCCAAGCGTCTGGAGCCAGGTATTACCAGCAAGTTAACTTCAGATTTAAATCATCAATAGGTCACTAGTTGTGTGTGTGTGTGTGTGTGTGTGTGTGGGTGTTCTAGATGTGGTTATCTGCTGGGGCACAGGACACCACCAGGTCAAATCAAATGGGTTTTCTTTTTAATTTTAATCAAATGACTGCAGTGTGTTCATGAGTTTAGGATGATTTAACCTCGCTTAGTTCGCTTTTACAGCCACTGTGATTTTTCAGCGCTTTTGCTACTGACACCAAACCTGCTGATAAAGGTGAAAATATAGATATTCCCACAATGGCATGGATGGCCTACTTTTCACTCTTAGGATTAATTACTCAAAGAACATACATAATATACATTCTTTACCAGCAGGATGAAAAGCCACCTTATGTACCAACCAAACTAGTTCATGCTATGAACAACAGACTGACACTTTGACTAATGATGGAAAGTTTTCAAGTTAGGATTGTGCCAAATCACTTTCAGCATATTTTCCAATATATCATGCAAAATAACTGAAGATATCAACAACACGTTACTACTTTGCGGGACTAAATTATTCTGCCTAATAAGCACTTCTCCAAACTAGAATGTGTGATTTTTGAAGGTCATAACATGTCATTACTGGAACATGCAGTAAAATGGAACCATGATCTTAAGACATAAAAATGTGTTTAGACTTGCTGTTGTTAGTTATGAATTGTTTTTTGACTGCAGTAGGTTAGTTTTTTGACTGATCACAGCCATAGATGAAGGGATTGCAAATATTTAACCATCTGCATTGTTTAACATATGCATACCAGTGCCTCTCAAAAGGCCACCTGAATACTAAGGTTACAGAAAACCATGTATGTCAAACAGAAATGTGAACATTCATACAAACATAATCTTACAGGTATGTGGTGTTCACATGCAAACACCATGAAGGATTTACAAACTGGCCCTCAGTAAACTCTTGGAACTGGAACTCGATGGATGTAGGCCCCCATCAAGACCTGGTTGGAAATCTTGCTACTGCTATCAGGAAGAGGTGAGCAGATTTAGAAGAATGATTCTTTCTCAACTCTAAGTAAAACAAAATAGAAAAATTATTTCATATTTCAGAAATGTTAAAATGAGTCACATGATATTTTGACCCCCTTTGAGCTTTGAAATCTAATTACTGGTTTAGAATCATATTGGTGTCATTTTTAGTTATTCAAAAGTAATAGTTCAGGATGTAGTGCTGTACCTTTTCAAGAAATGTGAAGTTTCACTCCAAACTAAATCAGTTTCAGGCACAATTTAACATAAATTTGTATCTTATCATTTGTTATCTTATCAAATTTTCTGTGATTCTTATAAATTAAAACATTCTGAGTTACCAGTTGTTATGTCACACTATCTTGGACACATCCCGTAGTGCTATGTTTTAAATGATCATATCAAAATATGTTTTAATATTTCTTTATTGTAAATATTAACACACACACACACACACATACATATATATATATATATATATATATATATATATATATATATATATATATATATATATATATATATATATATATAGCTTTACAATTGTAATGCTTTACAATTGTAAAACTGACCTGTATTTTGTTTTTGAGTGAGCAAATAAAATACAGGATATTATAAATACATTGACCATTGAATGAGGAGGAAAAATTTGGAAATAGACAATAAAGACAAACATCTACAGTATTTACTCAGAAATCTTCAACAGGTCACTGCGCTTGGGTCTGTACCACTCTCTATATGAATGGTTCCATCCCCTTTACTTGTCGGACAAGAAGTCTGGATTCCAGTCTCAGGAATTTGTTGCCCGTAAAACCCTTCCTGAGCTTGTGGATCTTGTGATGAAATACAAACCTGATCTGTTATGGTCTGATGGGGACTGGGAAGCACCGGATACCTACTGGAACTCCACCCAGTTTCTGGCCTGGCTCTACAATGACAGCCCAGTTAAGGTGAGGCAACATTTTCAGAGCATGTTTGCGTGATGTGGGATTATTCGGCTCACTACGTCAATTTGTATTGAGAACTTTGATCAAATGTGTGATTGGTGTATTTCCCTATCAAAAATGTCTTAAGGATAAGGTGGTTACTAACGACAGGTGGGGTAAAGACTGCGCCTGCAAACATGGTGGCTACTATAACTGTGCTGACAGGTACACGCCAGATAAACCCCCCAAATGCAAATGGGAGAAATGCCAGTCCATTGATTTGCGTTCCTGGGGCTACCGAAGAGACATGAAGCTCAGTGAACTCATGGACCTGCCAGCCATCATAGAGGTGACTCACGGTGGTCCAGTCTGTAGCTGCTGCGTGCTCTCTCATTTCTTGATTAATTATTTATCCATTTATTGTTATATATTTTTTGACAGGATTTAGCATACGTGGTGGCAATGGGTGGTAACTACCTGTTAAACATTGGACCAATGTCAGACGGCATAATTGCCCCGGTGTTTGAGGAGAGATTGAGGGGACTTGGCGCCTGGTTGAAAATTAATGGGGAAGCCATTTATGCTTCCAAACCATGGAGGGTCATAACAGAGAACGGAACTGTCACTATCTGGTGAGATTGCGCCAGCGAGATTTGAATTTTACATGTATGCATGTTTGCCTGTTTACTCTTTTATTGTTTGTTAATTCAAATTTGTGTTGGGGTGGATGGAATTGATTACATTTTAAGACAGATCTGGATTCGGATGCAGATTCTGGATCACTTTTCTAACATATTGCCAGTAATGTCCAATCCCTCTTGCTTCTCTAGTTGCAGTAGTGAGTGACTAAACAAGCTGGTCCCGGTATTGCTTTTTGAAACATTTGGTGATTTTGAGTGGGGAAAAAAAGTCTGTTGTAGTTTGGTTTCAGCCACCATTTTGTCTTATTACAGGTACACCACCAAAGGCAATGCAGTTTATGCCATAATGATTGGCTGGCCATCTGTGCCACTGCTTCAGCTCTCAAAACCTTCTACAACTGAGGATACAAAGGTAAACATTACCTTTGTGCCCATGAAATTAATTTCTATTATAATGAATCAGCCAAAAACATAAAATCTCTACACTGTTACATTTACAGGTTGTACTCATGGACTCTCCAGATGTACTACTGAAGTGGACACCACTGACAGCACTATCAGGACTGGAGATCGTTCTTCCTACTATGCCAGTATCTCCTGGGAATGCCTGGTGTCTGAAACTGGAGGGAGTTTTCTAAAGTGAGTCAAATGCAATGTAAACTTAAGTTTGTTTTAGGTGAATGATATAAGATCTTTTGGCTCCTGTCCAGTTTCTACGGATTCTTGTGTACTTGCCAATCTCATGGTTCAATGCTGAAACCCAGAACTCCTTGAACAAAACCGGTAACTTAACTGAGAACTTCAACTCGGTTTGACCCACAAATCTGTCTAACCTCATAATTTACAACAGTGCTCATGTAATTACTTAAGTCTGTTTTCTCTTTAACCCTGAAATAATTCAGGTTGTTCTTTAGAAACATTTTGGACATGACCTTGATGCATCCCAAACTGTCTACTGGTACATTTGTCAAATTAAATGAGAATGATATCTACCCTAGAAGTTCCAAAAGCTGTTGAAATGCAAGGACAACCACTCTCCCTCTTCTGAGCAAGTTGCTGGACAAAGGCAATATGTTGGGGAATATTTTATGGTTTTGGGCTAATAATTTGGGGGGATTTATAGATGTCCATTCACTGTCGACTTCCTTGTACAGTAAAAGCCCCTTATTCAAACCTTGTAAGGTCTGCATTTATATCTGAGTATGTGTCCGTGTGTCTGTGTGTGTGAACGAACAGAAAGGAGCCATGGACAAACCCTGATGACAACATATGGACCTGCTTAGTGTTAAATTCCATAATACATTCCGGAGAAAGTTGATGGAGCTCTGGCTGCAGCATGGATGACGCCATTGTTGTTGTCTTCTTTCAATCCATTGAAGAAGTTTATTACTATAACAGAGGGTGATGCGGCACATATTATTTACTGATTGTGTAAAATATTGTATTCTAACATTGTATCATGTGATGCTGTCTAGCACCTTATTGGGGATGGTTGCTATAAAGATAAGTAAAGATCCTGAGGATACCAGTTTTCTGTCATTTGTAATAATATATGGATAAGCAGCTGAAGATGAGATGATTATTGATTTTCTAAAGAAAATGAATGAATGAATGAATGAATGAATGAATGAAATAGGAGAGATATAAATGAAAACAGAAAAAGTAACCTGTCCAGTGAATATGTTTCTTTTCTTATCAATCAATCAATCAATCAATCAATCAATCAATCAATCAATCAATCAATCAATCAATCAAGTTTTATTTATATAGCTCTTACTCATGGCAACAGACATTTCAAAGCACTTTAACAGACAGAAAAACCCAACTGCACCCTTGAGACCAAGTGTAAGCAACAGTAGCAAGGACAAAACTTCCTCATTGAGGAAGAAACTCCGGGCAGGACCCAGACTCGTTTGGGCGCCTTCATCGGTTGGGTGGAGAAGAAATAAAATGAAGATAAGGGTAAGAGAAAGAGAGACAGAGAAAGAGTGGCAGATAAGTCATATAGAGTCAGTGACTTTTTGGTTATAGTTGGACTATTTGATACAGGCGCTGAATTGGGGGGTGAACCTAAGAAAACCTGTGAGGACATAGAGCACAGAGACTCCAAGGAAGAAGTTGAGTTAGTAGGGTGTGACTGGAGACAAGGAGAGAGAGGTTGAGGAGGAGGAGTGACAAAGAGAAGGCTGAGGACAGAGGAGCTCAGTGAGTTTACATACAGAGTTTGTACAAATGGAAAGTACATACAGTATACAAAAGTGAACACAAAATTATAAGGTCTTCACACATGTGTGCAGTCATTGCTCTTTTATTTCTAAGTTAATATTTCTTATTTTTCTGCTCTAACTGAACAATTTAAGATGTTTTAAGATTTGATATACTTCAGTAATCCCCAAATGGAAATTAAGAGCACATTCTAGTTGGTCAAATCCAAGCCAATCACATGCATATGTTAGTGTGTACAGAGCCTGAACATACAAACACACACAGGGGGCCTGTATGCATGCAGAGGGAGGTAGAGTTGCGAGAAGCTCCTTCCTGGTGCGCCCCAAATGAGCAACTTGTAAGGGGGACAGCGCCTTGCTCAAGGGCGCCTCAGCAGTGCTCCGGAGGTGAGCTGACACCTTTCACTGTCAGCTCACCTCCAGGTGTTTTTCGGACGGGAACGGAAATCGAACAACCAATCTCTGAACATTGGACGACCCGCTCTACTGCGCACTCTACCACTGAGGCATCGCCGCCCCATAAATGTCAGCAATTGCTCAAAGAAAACTTTTCATTGTTTTGTCCAAGTAAAACTCTCCTATGCTGTAGTTTGATTGTCCTGAACAGGTCTGTTTCAAGTGAAACACCTTTTGCAAATACAGTACTATATTTTTTTATCATAAGATAGCAGGAGAATACTAAATACCTTCTCTAAAGCTCTGTAGTATATTATTTAGAAATATGCTCTAGTTGCATGAAAGTTACCATTGTTTTTTTCTTGTTTGTCTTGTTCTTGTTGGTGAAATTGTGAGGGGGAAAAAAGGTGATCTCGCAGGTATTACTTGCAGGTAATAACACAATGTATTCACAGTTGTGCAAGTGATGACAAGAATCCAAGGCTACTGATAGAAATACATGGTGTGGATAATGTGAATGTGTGTATTTTTGGTCTCAGGCATATATGCGGGTTAAAAACATACAGTACTAAATAATAGTTCAAATTAAATAACATCACCGAACCACGACAGCGGATGAAGCGGTTATGAAATTGAATGAATGAATGAATATTATTTGTTGTGTGGATATAATAGAAATTATTTAAAAGAAAAATGATACAGTTGGATTATGTTGGTAATACTGTAATATACCATTATTCTCAATTTGCCAACATTGTATATTTAGAGGGAAGTCTGGGCCTCCCTGCTTAAGCTGCTGCCCCCGCGACCCGACCCCGGATAAGCGGAAGAGAATGGATGGATGGATGGATGTATATTTAGTGATGAAATGGCAATGGTAAAGCGTTTAAAAATCAATGATCGGTTAAAAATATATTTTTTAATCGACCCATTTGTTGACTCAAGTGAGGCAGACTAGTAAAGTGCATGTTATAAACGACATTTTGCTGGGTCGCTGGATTTAAGCATGAACTTCCATTCCAACCGAAACAATGAAATGAAAAACAATGAAAAACGGCGTGACACTTGATTCCTCGAGGATGCAGTCCAGCCATGACGCACTGAGTAACGCTGTCGCCTCCCAGTGAGAAGGTTTCGGGTTCGAATCCTTTCTGTGTCTGCGTAGGTCCTCTTTCTTTTGTATGGGATAATCCAGTCAATGTCGATCTACAATTTCACCTATAGGGGGCAGTAACGCACACCTGCTGCATTCAGTCTGCCGCAATAGAAGAACAGAATAAGTAGAAGAGGAAAGATAACATTCCATCAGAAGCAGTCGGACTGCATTGTCATGTGATGGTCTCCCTGTGTATGGGGGGTTGTCATATGACTGAAACTTGTTATGTCATGGTTTGATAAATATGAATCAAGTGCAGGGCAGGGATTAGACTGAACTGCAGTTTTCGTAATCTAGACACATCGCGCTAACTTTTTTGAGCCATGCTAGGTGTAATCCTACTGGCTTTAGTCGCCCAGTCGGAGGCTAACTACACTCCAGATTGGACGAGTTTGGACAGCAGACCGCTGCCGTCATGGTACGACGAGTCCAAATTCGGAATTTTTGTCCACTGGGGAGTGTTTTCTGTTCCTGCTTATGGTAGTGAGTGGTTCTGGTTTAACTGGAAGGGGAGACAACCCCCGAACCCGAGTTTAGTGAAGTTCATGTCCGAGAACTACCCGCCGGGCTTCAGCTACCCGGAGTTCGCCCCGGAGTTCCACGCAGAGCTCTTCGATCCCAGCGAGTGGGCAGAGATGTTCAGCGCTTCTGGTGCAAAGTGAGTGCATTTCAGTGCAATTCTGCAATTAATAACACTAAGGTGGCGAACATATGATTACACATTGTTCATAGATAACTTTACTGCATGGATAATGTGAAATCTGAATAAAACTTATGAACACAAATTAACATAAATGCTTATAAAATTGATCATTGAGTACATTAAATATGTATTGGGCAAGTGACTGTTTTGGTAAGTTGATTTTCGACATGATATTCAAAAATTTTAAAAACTGTTCCAACAGAAACAGATTCCTGTCTGGTCCTAAAGTAACACTCCAAAGTTAAACTTTTGATTTTCCAAGTATTTAAATGAGTACCCCATTGGTTTTCTCTGTGGCACTATTTTATTGTCATGTCATGGCACTTCTATAAAACACTTAAATTCTTAGTATCTCTAAAATCTCGGCCGATGGTGGCTTTATTTATCCGTAGTCGCACAAACTAACACTACTAATTATCTCTACCAGATATGTTGTACTGACTGCCAAACACCATGAAGGGTTTACCAACTGGGGATCTCCAAACTCTTGGAACTGGAATTCAGTTGATACTGGTCCTCACAGGGACTTGGTGGGAGACCTGGGAGAGGCTGTGCGCAACAGGTGATCCATCTATAATAGATTGGGTGTGTACAAATGGAGAATATGTGTTCTCTCATAAGATGTTAGTGATGATCAATGGTCTGTTAGTTATCAGTGGAGTTGTATTCCAAATAATTTAATCAAGATTCTAGATCTGGTTTTAGGTTGAATCTGTAGCAACTAGGCTTCTTTTTATTGGTTTGAAGATTTCACCTTTCGTCAGCTCTGACGTTGAAGTTAGAAGTTTACAGATTCTAACTGTTCTCTATTATAAATGGTATTTCATTTACTTTTATAGGTCGTTGCACTATGGCCTCTACAACTCCCTTTATGAGTGGTTCAACCCTCTATATTTGACTGACAAGAAGAATGGCTTCAAAACACAGGAGTTTGTGAGACATAAACTACTCCCAGAGCTTTATAACATGGTTGTAAGGTCTGTAGCTCTTAAATGTATCCATCATTGATTTCAATACAAGTTTTGTTGACCTTCACATGTAATAAAATCAGACATCATGATAATGACATTGACCTGTTTTAATGCAACCTTATAACCTTTGCCTTCCTGTTACTTTGCAGGTACAAACCTGAGGTGATCTGGTCAGATGGGGATTGGGAGGCACCTGACACCTACTGGAACTCCACTCAGTTCCTGGCCTGGCTCTACAATAACAGCCCTGTCAAAGTTAGTTTTCTCAAGAACAACTTGTTTTTCCTTTTAAAAGAAGGAACTCAAACTTATCTATATCTTTTTTGTGTTAGGATACCGTTGTGACCAATGACAGATGGGGAGTTGGCTGTGGATGTAAACATGGTGGCTTCTTTAATTGTCAAGATAAATATACTCCAAGCCAGCTGCCCAATCACAAGTGGGAAAAGTGCACAACTGTGGACATGGATTCTTGGGGTTACCGTCGAAACATACGCATCAAAGATGTGATGGATTTACCCTCCATCATTAAGGTGAGGATATGTGACTGCTTGTCACGTCTGTGGTGTTAGATAGGATGGCTCTGCCTTCGTATAAGGCGCTCACACATTCAGAAGACGGGCTGCTCTTGCTGTTCATTACAGGCGTCTGACAGGTTGTTTTTCTACTTTTGCAGGATCTGGTCTACACTGTTGCCTTGGGAGGTAACTACCTTCTTAATGTGGGTCCCACGTCTGATGGGACGATCCCTGTTCTGTTTGAGGAAAGGCTCAGAGGTGTCGGAGCTTGGCTCAAGATCAATGGGGAAGCAATCTACGGCTCAAAGCCCTGGAGGGTCCAGAGTGAGAATAACACTATGACTGTCTGGTAAGACGATGAAGGAAAGCTAAATCACAAGAAGCAATCACTTGATATTGTGTTTAATTTTTAACTAAAAGCAAAATTTAAGTACTTACAAACTGTGTTTCATCATGTATTAACATGTCATATAGAAATAGTCTGAGATACTTTTTAAATACTCGGTTTCTTACCTTATTTTCTAAATGTAAAAATGCCTGATGTTTTTCAGGTTGAGAGAATAAAAATTGTGAAAAGTAATGAATTAAATAATGATAAAAACAAGTTAATGTAAAATATTTGTCAGTATATTTGCTGTTTTGACTGTGGTCGTAGCGCAGGCATGTCCAAAATCCGGCCTGCGGCCCAATCACAGCCCACTGTTGAAATTTGTTTGGCCTACTTTTGTCCAAAACGTGTTTTTTGTGGCTCGCCATATGGTCCAAACATTGAGCATGCAGTTCCTTTTCTCAATTTGTATATACAGTATCATGTGACAGATGTCTGTCAATTGCCTTAAACCCTCAAAGAAGAAGAAAACTGAATTCTTTTTTTCTTTTTCTTCATTGTTTCATAAAATACGTTCAGCTTCATTCCAGAAGCCATTAACCATGCCAGCAGTCAAGGAACAAGAAGTCATTGGTTTACTGGGTGACAAATGTATTTGATTGCTTTATTTAATCCTCATTGCTTAGTGTCTTCACCTATCCCTCATACAGGTTTTTCAGATTGGTTTATATATTAGCAATTGTCCATATTTCTGTTTGCTGGCTCACTTGAATGTGCTATCATTTACAGGTATACATCCAAAGGAAAAACTGTCTATGCTGTCATGACGGCTAAACCACTCAAGCCCATGATTCAACTAATGGCACCAATACCGTTCCCAAGCACTGAGGTAAAGGGTCTGAAATGTTATATTTTACTTTGTTTCTTTTTTAATTAAAAAGTTCAATAGCAAAGCTTTGTCTTTCTCAGCTTTCTGTCACATGAAATGATGAGCCATTGATTTTTGTCCCTTGTCCAGGTGACCTTGCTGGGAACTTCAGAGCTGTTACACTGGAACCAAGTTGGACCTGGTGGTGGTCTCAATGTCATTCTGCCTGAGCTGCCTTTTTCTCCTGTGCAAATCTGGACACTCAAACTGAAAGGTGTCCAATGAGCATTGATTCACCAGAACTTTCCAGCATCTGCAATACTTTTGATGTTTTGGGTTTTTATTACACTTGAAGGAAAATTAAAAACCAAAGCACTATTGAAGGGATGGCAACTGTATAGTTTTAACAGCTTATGCAAAATCTAAGCTCAGTGATTGTTCTGTAGCTCAAATGACTAAAAGTTTAAGTTTTTCTGTCTGTCTCTCAGTTTTTCTTTTTTAATCACTGATTGGTCACGAGTGAGAAGTGAAAACTGCTGCTGTTTATATTGGTATGATTAGGGGAAACCTATGCACTATATAAGGGATGGGGTGTGTCCTGAGATTCCTTGGTTGCTTGGAAAGGGTTTATTATGTTCCTGGTCTTATGATGAATTGTTTCCAATTAGTGAAGCATTAAACCTGCAACTCAGGTTTACATCTGCAGAATAAGAGGAAACTCATGCACTATTGAACTGAGCTTCTCTAAGTTGTCAAGTGAATCTGCCAAAATGAAAGATTAGAGCAGCCCTTCTGTGACTCCATTGAGTTTTAATAGACTGGAGGCAGAATGTGTCACTGACTTTAGTCTTTCAGCCAAGAGTCATGGAAGGATTGTGCTCTTTGTGTAATCTCTGATTATAGATGAAAAGTGGAATGCGCTTTTAGGATTTTCATGTTCTTTGGGCTGTTCAAATGAAATTGGGTTTTCTATATTCTTTTAAAATATTTGAATAAAAGATGATTTGGTTTGTGTCCTTATTGTTTTAATACTGTATTTGTTTGATGGTATCTGCTCCCACCACCCTAGAGAAACTCTGAGGAAGGCAACAGAGATATAAAACAATGAAAAAGAGTGACAATTCAGACAGGAAGATCTGTGTGGTGTTTATATCATGAGCACTTTTCCACTAGATTAGGCTGAAATACTTCATATTCATTTATTATTATCACATTCTCCAATAGCCATTATCTCAAAGCTCTCAAAGTTTAAATGTGCTCTCTCTTTTTTCCATCAGAAAGATCTGCAAGTATTTCAGATAATTAATCTAATCTTGGGGCGGCAACATCCCAGTCCACAGGGTCGCCAATGTATAGTTATTAGTTACTATTTACGGGCTTTCAGTTGCTAAAATGTGAGATTTATATGTGTGTTCATTGAAGAAAAGACACAAGACAAGATTTCACATTTTAAGGGCTCTCACACAACTGTTGGATCACTCAAGTGGCAGTCTAAGATGGAGCTTGAACATTTCCTATCGTAATTGTGAACAAGAACCTGATTCTTGTTTTTCCTGTTATTTGACATGTCTGCAAAACAAACGTACAGATACATATAATCACACACATAATCACAGTGTCACTGATCTGGTGGTGGTTGTGTGGAACTAGAGAATCCCTTGTTGACAGTCCTGGGGACAGCACAGCACATTTGCACAGTGAGGGAATTGTTGCTTCACAGTACGGGGGTTCAATTCTGTGCTTAAAAAAATTGTAAATGAAGAAAAAATGCATTATATAGAGATAAAAGTGTCATGAGGAACTACCAGAGGAAGAGGTAATCCTGAAAAGTAAGCACAGCAAAAAAAGTTCAACAGCTTTACAAAATTCAACCAATGAAAGACAAAAGAAATGGTAGGAACAACAGAAAAAGAAAGATATATGTAGGAATGATAGCATTGAAAAGTGAGTAGGATTTATGACAGAAACAAATGCACCTAAAACAGGAAAACTGTAGCATCCAGTCTGAAGTAACTTATATGTTAGAATACAAAGCTGGCTGCTTCTCTCCACGTCAGAACTGCTGGTCCGGTCAGAAACCACTGGATGAACTGTAATCTGAGTGTGGCTGTTCTACTGGCCAAGTGGATGAGGCCCTGTCCCCCTCTTTAGATAAAAACAACAGCCCATAAGGCAACCAACTCAAATCATTTCAGTAAAAATTGATGAGTTTTGTTTGGATCAGGGCTAAAAGATCTGAGGGAGGGTCCAAATGGTGCCAGAGCTGTGAGGCTATTGGGAGATTAGAACTCTGTATGACATTTGAGGGAGCAGTTTTCTTTTCAGTGCCGCCCTTGCAGGTCTTCCTGGTTGTTGCCTCATTTCCAAAGTAGACACCAAGATATTTTAGACCCTCAGTCCTCCAACATGTGCTCCGAGGAAGAACCTGGAGATCCTCACACCATCCACTGACAGCGAGGGCTTCCCACTTGTTGCAGTTCATCCTTGTCAGATTGACAACAAAACCTTGACCTGTCCTCTATCGCCACCATCAGGGATCACTTTAGTATTACTTAATTATTAGAATTAAGAAGCAGGTGTTTTCTAAATAGCACGTACCCATTTTCCACTTAATTCCAGGATCTTAATTGAATTCAGTAATTCCTGAATTGCAAAGGAGATCAAGCCTTATTTGTGTTTGCTATACAAGATATCATAGGCCCTAACATCCCCTCAAGGTTTAATTTAGAGAAGTGTTGCTTTTTGTAATTGGTCAATTTGCAGAACCCCAATTAGCTGTTTTATTCATTTGTACACTGATATTGTTGCCAAGAGAATACTGATTAAAAAAAAATCAAAATAAACTGAGCATGTGATGTGCTGAGGTGATTTTTCCCAGCTTAAAAATGTATGTGACTGTGTGACCAGTCAGGCGAGTTTGTTCTCTTTCTGTTGCAGGGTCTGGTCTACACTGTTGCCCTGGGAGGTAACTACCTTCTTAATGTGGGTCCCACATCTGATGGGACGATCCATGCTCTGTTTGAGGAAAGGCTCAGAGGTTTTTTTTTAACACTCACTTGAATTGGTCATAATTTATTTCTAAAGAAAGGTGTGTGTGTATACACACACACAAACACACATATGTATATGTATATATGTGTGTGTGTGTGTATATATATATATATATATATATATATATATATATAAAATGAGCTTCATCTGAACTTCTTTGGTCTCCAATAAGTAAAAATATTGAGAGTGCTTTTTAATGCTTGAGTGGGACTACATAACTTCTTGAAGTTTTCATGTATTATGTAGGACTTGGTAACATTTTTTCCAAGTATCTCATAATGAATCATCCATTCTCCTCCAACACATTTAGACTTCACAAGCATCTGAGCATTGATGTCCATCATTTTCAACATTTGCAATTTTCCCTTCCATACTTTATTTGTCATGACCACTAACCCCTAACTATTAAAACCTAACCTAATTTTATACTAAGGTTTATGACATAAAAACATAATATGACACAATATAAAACACAACACAATACAACCTAATATAAAAACGTAACAACCTACAAAATTGTGAATCTGTTCTTTTTTCAGTTCCTTTGGCTTTACCGATGCTCGGTGTGAACGAACCAAAATATCAACCGTAAAACAAAAACATTGATTTTAACTTAATTCGATATACACATTCAATACAGTAAATACCAAATGTTTTTAAGGAGAAAATAGTATTTTCTAATAGTGTTTTCAATACTCAAAAAAACCCATTCACTTCAAAGTCAAAAAATCAACACAAAAAAGACAAAGGAGACATTGCAGGCTTCATTTAACTCCCTAAAATAGCTTTATAATAGTCATATTAATAGTAATATTAGCCATTAGAAAATGTTTAGACAACATTGTCAGTGTTACATTCTGTGTTGGGGTATACCACGTCACAGTGTGCCATCTCTCTGGGCTTCAGCGCTCTTTGAGGTGCTCCTCTGACACATCTAGATCCATGAAACATACAAGTTCAGTAAATAAATAAATATGTACAAAATGAGAACCACAACACAAACAGAATCTCCATTTACACTTTACTGTGCAACAGCCTCCACTGCCGTCCAGGACATCTCCTGGATGCTGTTGTCATGCATCTTCAGTGGTGGCACTATTACACAAATTCATATCTTATGGCATTTCTATTGCTATTTGCTGCAACTGTTTTTATACGAGGAAAAACAAATGATTTAGATTTTTTTTATATACAATATCTTGGCACTGAAATGTACAAACATGAACTTAACTTAAACTGAGCTGTATCAGACCTGTCTGATTAAAAATGTGGGTGTTCAGTGAGAAACACAAGAAAGATGAGGAAGGAGGAGTGAGAATGACGGGCTATTTGCTACATAATAGAGTAGAATGAAGAGTGTCTGTTTGATGTCCATGATGTTTTCCTCCTCTGGTAGAGCTGGTAGAGTTCAGAGCACATGGAGAAACAAGGTCTGAATGTTTCATTGAGTTCAATCCTTCCACCCTTACTTTACTCTTTAGCGAGCTCACACTCCTCATCGGAGTGTCCATCACTGATCCCAGAGAAAAAATTCTTCCCAGAGTTATTGTCAGCTTGCTTCTCATCTACTCCATCTTCTCAGTAGCAGCAATTAAGGACTTGTCGTTATAGATTAAACTATTTTTTTTATTATTACACACAAGACTCACCCTTGAATACAGAACAAAGTTTCCCCGTCTCTATAGTCGACAACAGCATTTATAATAATAAGAATGATTGTAATAATTAATCCTTTCAGTGACTACAACACTACTACTAATTATATTGTAATAACAATAAATGCAATATTGAGAAAAGCAAATGTCCATTGGCAACAGATATTTACATTGTTGTAAACGTGAGGGTAGCAGGGTAATATGTTTTAGTTAATTACACAGTAATTGCTCAGTCGTCTTTGACCCACATTGCTAATGGTGTGTGTACTAATAAACAACATTAAAATGTAAATACACACACACACACACACACACACACACACACACACACACACACACACACACACACACACACACACACACACACACACACCTCAGAGCTGAGGGCAAGTTGAGTTTCAGTGAAGTATTTTTCTGTCTTTGCTGCTCCGGAAGAAAGATTATGGCATAAGTTGAAAGAGTACTACTAGATTTAAATTATGCTGAAATTGTTTTTTCTAGCCATTTCCATTTTGTGTATTTACATTTTCCATTTTTATAGCATGGTACTTTTCTGTTGCAACGCCAATCATATTTATATTGGACTGAATTCAGCTTCAGAGAAAATAATGGACATATTCAATTTAGTAATCCAAGAAAATGTGACGCTTATTCTTGTCAGTACAAATATTGCTGAATATTTAATCAATTAAAAAGAGAGACAAGAGACAATTTTGACTTTTTTTTATTAGTCCGAGGGGGCTTTTATTGATATTAGTTAAACATGGATTCTGTAATCACTTCACATGGATAAAATGAGACAATAAGCTTGTTATAGTCTGGTAAAAGACCCTAAGCCAAATCCTTGTCTGTGAGTGACATTAAGTAGTTCCTGACACATTATATAATATATAAAGTGTACAAATGTGATGTGTAATATGATTATATTATACAACATAAATGATGTTACATATACAGTATATGTGAACCACCATAGAGTCATAATTAGTCACTAGTTAGTGGCTTTCAATCACTACAGTATGGGATTTGTTCCTCGTGTCCTCATTGAAGAAAATACATCTACAAAACAAGACATGGTCCTTTTGTTTAAAGTCGGTTTTATCATGGAACACAACAAAGATAATTATCAACAGCTCACAGCTTACATTACCAGTTATTTAACTGCAGCATTTTCTCTCTAAAACTCTGCCAGTGACATTTTCCTCCGGAGCAGCATCTCAGAAATGTCTCAAATCTAAAAGTCAAATTTACCACCATAGTTTTCTTCCTGAAGATGTGCAGTGCACCGTCTCTCCCTCACACACACACACGCACACATGCGCACACATGCGCACACGCACACGTGCACACGCACACGCACACACACACACACACACACACACACACACACACACACACACACACACACACACACACACACACACACACAGTGCAGTTATATCATTCAACAAGTGGCAGTTAGTCATCAAATTGATCTTGACTCTCTAGTTTTATGATTGTGTAGAGCACCAGATTCTTGTTCTTCTATTTCACTTACCTGCACACACACACGCATGCAAGCGCGCACGCACGCACGCACACACACACACACACACACACACACAATCATATTCACACTTGAGACAATTGAGCTCTTGCCTTAACAAGCACTTCTGTTAAAATGGCTACTGGAGAATCTGGGCACAAAGGTCTTCCCTTTCATTCAATGGACACAGTCTTTGTTCCTGCATCACTGATCTGGTCCTGTTCATTCAGGGTCTGTTGGTTGTGTGGTAGCTTGTGAATCCCCTGAGGACGGAGTCCTGGGTCAGAGTTGCAGATACCGCTGCTAGAAAGTGAGGTACTCGGAGTTGGCTTGTCCGTCTCGCTGTCTGTGAGGGGGTTTTGCACTTTCAGAGAGAGGTGAAAGGGTTTGTTCAGTAGTCCATCTGGCGTGGGGATAAGTGCTTGGATTGTTTTTACAACTACACACCCAGGTGTCTTTATACTGAGAGGGAAAAGGAAATATGGATGAATGAAACAAATAGTGTGGAAATTGTGTGTTTGAAATGGACCTGTTTCAAGGCAAGGTGTCTGGCTTACACCTCCATGTATGATCCAAAGTATAGAAGAAAAAGCCATCAAGAATTGAAGAACCAATAGTTGCTACAGTGGGTAAATATCCCAAAAAACCTCTTTGAGTCCTGGTGTCCCTCGAGGCTGATTCGTAATAGAAGGACCTTGCCATCCCTCTGAGGCTCTGTGGCTTGAGGATTGTGACGGTGGGATCAAGAGGCCTTCACAGCGGAGTAACAGTATAAAAGCAGGTATTTGTGCTTTGTTTGATGAGGGCTGTGTCACACACCACTGAGATGTTGTCAAGTTTGTTGATAATAGTAGATTGAATGGCTAGATGGGCTGCTCCGCAACCCCACATTGCTCAGGATGAATTAATCAAGATGTCTGTTTCTCAGCCCTTTTTTTTTATCGCCAGGGCATTGAGCATCACATGGAGCTAGGTAAATTCATCCCCAGAGATTCACATCAAAGAAACTGATTGCTCTCACTGTCATCTTTTTTTCCACAAAATTCTTCATAAGCTACAAAATGTTGCCTCTATCACTCAAAAAATGTGATTCTGCTAGGCTTTTCAAATCTTTAAATAAAACACGCAATAGTAACAGCATCATCTTCCAGTCTTATCAGTGTCCATCCATCCATCCATCCATCCATCCACCATCTTCCACCGCTTATCCGTAGTCGACTCGCGGGGGCAGCAGGTTCAACAGGGAGTCCAAAACCTCCCTTTCCCCGGCCACATCCACCAGCTCTGACTGGGGGATCCCAAGGCGTTCCCAGGCCAGTGTTGAGATATAATCCCTCCACCTGGTCCTGGGTCTGCCCCGAGGTCTCCTCCCATCTGGACGTGCCAGGAACACCTCCCTAGGGAGGCGCCCCAGAGGCATCCGCACCAGATGCCCAAACCACCTCAGCTGACTCCTTTCGGTGCAAAGGAGCAGCGGCTCTACTCTGAGCCCCTCGCGAACAGCAGTGTTTCTCACCTTATCTCTAAGAGAGACACCAGCTATCCGCCTGAGAAAGCCCATTTCCGCCGCTTGTATCTGAGATCCCGTTCTTTCGGTCATGACCCATCGATCATGACCATAGGTGAGGGTAGGAACGAAGATTGAACGGTAGATGGAGAGCTTTGCCTCTTCGCTCAGCTCCCTCTTTGTGGCAACAGTGCGGTGAAGTGACTACAATACAGCTCCTGCTGCCCCATTTCTCCGTCCAATCTCACGTTCCATTGTTCCCTCACTCGTGAACAAGACCCAAAGATATTTAAACTCCTTCATTTGTGCAAGGACCTCATTCCCCACCCGGAGAAGGTAGTCCACTGGTTCCTGCTAAGGACCATGGCCTCGGATTTGGGGATGCTGAACCTCACACTCACGGACCAGTGAGCTCTGCAGGTCACAAGCTGATGATGCAAATAGGACCACATCATCTGCAAAAAGCAGCGATGAAATCCTCAGCTCACCAAACTGTACTGTATGAGTGTATTGCGTGTAATTACATGAGCGTGAGTGAGAAAGAAAGAATGACATGTAAGTATGTGTAAAACATTTCTTCAACAGTTTTCTCTGAAATATGTTTCTATTTACACTTCTTCATATATGTATGTGTTCAAAGGTAACCTCCACATATCGCTGGTTAGGCACATGTAGTTGGTTCTAAAGAGGATAAATGGGAAAAGGATACAGCAGAATATGTTGTTAGAACCACAAATAGATAAACAGTGGCAATAAACACTCTCACCAGTTATATACCCTGTGAACCAGATCCAGCACTCATAAATTAAATATAATTATTATTTTAAATGGTTTTTCATATGTACTGGATATGAGTCTGGATATGCCATATCTTTGTAGTATCACACAAAGCTATAATCTATCAGAGTAACACTTTAATATTTCACATTTGATATATACTTTTTTGTACATATTTTGTACTCAGTAGTCTCTACTAATCTAGAAATGTAGATAATAGTATAAAATATACATCTCCCATTAAAATATTCCGTTTTGCCAAAACATTCCATTCTAACAAAAAAGAAAAAACTGATCATGCATTTTTATATATTCGTGTTATGTATCTTTCCAATGGCTAATTTGGACTTTTTAGTATTCATCGGGCTTCATCTCTTGTCCCTTATGACACTCAGCCCTTCATCTGCACACACACAGACAATCCTATATGCACCATCCGTACAAATCACTTGAATAATAAATGTCTACTCTGACAAATATGTCAATGAGACCCCTTCAAAGCTTTTAAAGTCATGCTACACTTTGTTTAGCAGAAATGGCATGGCGTGATCTCCAGAGGCAAATTAAGGAGAGAAACCTAAAACAGTGCAGAAATAATACAGAATAATTCCATAGATAAACAAGTGTTTTTTCATGTGAGCATGATTCCCAAATACTATCAAGCTGCTTATTTTCTTAATGTTTTTTTTCTTTCTTTGATAGCTCTTTGGAAGGTGCTTGAAATGAACCATACTGAAAATTACTACTTTTATTTTCCTTTGAACTGACTGACCATTCATTACCTCTTTCTTCAGTGGTGTGTTAAGTCGATAGGATTGCACTTAAGTTAGGCAAGCGGATTCTGCCGAAGACTTTGGTAGCTCTTTCCCTTTCATTTTGTCCCACTATCCTGCTGCTTTATCTTCTAAACAGTGCAAACATACGGGATAGCCATCTCCAGATATTCGAGAGAAGATAAAAGAAGGAAAGGGGAAAAAAAGAACTATAAGAAACCAAAGGGGAAAAAAGGATCTTCTTGCATGGCTGTTTCATCAGGGAGTCTGGTAATTCCTGACTGAGGTGGAGAGAGCTCTCTGCAGACTCCTAACGTTGAATTGGGTCCTCATTTGACCACTTGGTGGTGCTATAGTCTCACAGTGAAATGGCTGCCTTGCCAGTAAAGTCCTGAAAAGCCACCAAAATAGATTCCCCTAAAAACCCAACAACCCCTGAACCTTCAAAACTTCAGAGAGACTACATTAAAAGCAACGGGTTTTTTTTTCTCTGTGAGCTCTCTAGCTGTCAAGGCTGTGATGCTACAACGCAGAAGCTCCTTTTGGCAACCATGAGTGTGCACACTATGTACAAATAGCACTTAGACATTCACACAGCATCCCTGCTGAATGCTGAGGGTAGTAGATGGATGTGAGGAATGAAGGAATGCCACAGAAAAATAGTTTGTATTCTTTGACTCGATGCCTGGATGTACAGATTCCACCTGGGGGAAAATAGCCAACTGTAATTAAGTGAGTGTGTGTGAGCGTGTCTGCATGCCTGGAGGATGTTCGTTGTGGATATCCAACCGTCTGAAGGGCGTCCATGTTTATTCATCTGTACTATAGTATCAGTGAACATTGTGGGTATATCTTTAGTTGATTCTGCGTCAGATTGCATCCATGAGATGAAAACAGGGGATCTACAATGAGATTCTTCGTCACATGGAGGTTTTGTGCCTGTTGAGCCCTTTGTAGTGAAGGTTAGATGCTAGGTGAAAACATAAAAGCATGCTACTACTGCGTGAGCCACTGCTGACAACGTTAATAAAAGTCGACTCTTTCTTGTTAGTTGTCAACCAGGAAATCCAGAAAAATCTTTTAAAAAGTTTGTAACTCGAGCTACCATTTCAATTTTAGGCCTCAAAGTGTCAGTAAAACGTCCATATTTCAAGACACTAAAATGGCTAACATTGCTTCTTAATGAACAAGAGAGATGACTTTGTTGCTGTGGTATTTGTGTAATGGAGTACTTTACTGAAGGGGTGAGTTGATGATTAACAGCAATGACCTTAAAAAAAAATCCAAAACTGGGCTCAGAGAAAGGCTAAGGTTGGTGAGCAGGTCAGCTGGGCAGGGGTAGGTGAGGAAGTAGGTGGGAGACTAGTGTTCAAAGTCGAGTCTGGGCCTCTGGGATGTAGATCTCAATGCTGTCAGCGCTCTCTGTGGCTGAATTCTGCCTGAAGGAGGCAGTACGCTTGGTCTGCAGCAGTCTCCTCCTGGCTTCTGTCCTCTGACGGTCCCCGAGGTCCAGGGACTTCTCCCGCATGGGTAGGGTATGTCCGCCCATACGAGGAACCACCAGGGCGCCAGACCCACCTCCTCCTCCTCCTCCAGTTACCCCATCCCCACTGCTGTCAGCCCGGAGGCTTCCACTCACCCCGCCCGCTGGCTTCTTTGGTAAGGGAGGAGGAAGCTTCTTATCCTCCTACCCCGACAGTGGAGATGTGGATACAACGTGAAAACAGACAGTGGATTTATCATGTGGGGAAATTAATAAATAAAAATTAAATAAAGGTTTGGTTTGAACAAAAGGGATCCCATGCAAAAAAAAGTGGAAATGTTAGGAGAAACAAAGAGAATAAAAAGGAATGAAAAGCAAAAATTACCAGCAAAGAAAAAGGTAATAGTTAAGCCAGGGAGAATCATAGACCGAGACATTATGACAGACAAAATATTCAAAATTGACAAAAATAAAAGATTAAAATGTATCTCAGCATGCATCGGCATCACATGACGTTAAAGGAAATGAAATGGGAGAAAAAAAGGTCATGGTAAAAGGTAATAAAAACAGTAATGAAAAAAGAAAGAAGAAAAGAGAAAGAATTGTTAGTTTGTTGTCAGGAAAAGTTGATCAGTGAGTAGCCTAACCTTTAAAGACAATAACGTAGAAGACCAGTGCATTCAGATTTGTTAAAGAATCCATCCACTCGTGGGCAGTGCTGCTCAGATCCTTGTGCTGTTCTGTATTTTGATAGTTTGCAAGGGCTCGGAGGGTATGACCATCTGCACTACTCGTCTGCACACTGCCATCTTAGCCCTGGGGGAGTGGTGTAGGGAAACCAGGACTCTGTGGACCTCTGGACCTCTCACCTTCTTTTCAGGTGGAAGCCTCCAACCGGCATCCTTGAGCCTATGGAGGTCCTGAAACTTGACCCTGACATCCTCTATGTTGAGCTGTAGTAGGTCCCAGAAGCCTGCCAGGTCCTGAGAGGTGGGCTGAGGGTATGCTGAAGGGTCCTGGGAGGGTATGGAGACAGAGGCATGTCATTTTTTCTTTGGAATTTATAGGAGTGATATACAGGAAAATGACAGGTTCTGCAATACTGTTGTTGCTGCCAAGAATACCTTTAGCAACTGTGAATCTTTTGGAAAATCCTGTGCAATGTCTTATGTGTGTTTATTTTACATGTAATCATATGCACTCACCACATTTTGTTGGCACAAGCGGAAGAACTGCTGGACTTTCTGAGACATGAGGATCTGGGCACTGCCAACTGCATTTCGAATAAGCTCCAGAACTGAGGACCAAACAGCACATTAGCACTTTTAAAAAGGTGAGAATTGTTCATTTTTCTACGTGATGGTTTTCACCCTACTCACTCTCCTCTGGCAGTTCATTCTCCTCTGCTTCTCTCTCCATGTTCTGGCACCAGTCTTCCATCCTTTCCACTTCTGTCTGCAGGAGGCGTAAGAAGAATTCTCCATCTCTCATGCAAGGCGAGGCTCGGCCCGAGTCGGGCAGGCTCCGGGGGGCTTCCAGGGATGGTGTCCCTGCCCAGGCTCTCTCAGAGGTGATGGGTAGCGGGGAGTGTGAACGTGGAGGTAAGTGTGAGTGCTGGTGGGGCCGTGGGTCTGCTGGGCGGGACTCAGTTGTGTATCCACTCTGGATAAGGTCCTGGAATAACAAGACAAAAAGTTGTGGACTGGTGTACTTCACCCAGTCTAATGGCTAAATTGTCTAAAACTGTTGATCCCGAACATTTTTCTGCTTTTTGTGATACTGAATATGCTTTTCTCTAAAATTTTTTCTTTGACTTCAGCCTTTTTTTCCCCACAAAAAAAAAATTGTGATTTCTTTTTTAAGAATTGGTCAGTTTCAGATAAGTTTCTTCAATATGAAGTTACAACCACTAGCATCAGCATTACTGAGCATCAAGAGTGCAAAAGTGGAAACAATTTGACCCCTCGTGGCCAAAGTTATTAATTAACCTGAGCAGGATTATGAAATTCACTAATTAACAGATTATTTCTACTTTGTTCAATTTCTGCAAAATGAGATTTCTCCTTGCTTCCAATCATACACACATGACAGTGGTAATGAGGTTTTCATTTCTCATTGAAATTTCAACAAAATGTTTCCGATAAAGGCACCGAGTTGAGATTTACACCAGTAGCAGCAAAATCTGTTTTTTTTTGTTCTCTGACATGTCGTTGCTGCCTTACAGAAGCTCATACTTTTTCACTGATTTGATATTTAGAAATAAAATTTTTATATAGCAAACATGAATTCTAACAACGCATGAGCCAAACTATTAACCATACATAACATAATAATATTAACAATATGAAACATATGACATAAATAACTGTCTTTGAAAACATTCTTTTAGGGAAAACTGTTTTTTCCTCCCTTAAACAGAAAATTAATTTCACTAGAAGACATCAAATCAAGAATGACACGTTTTGAGGAATGTGTTGTACCTCTCTATAGGCCCATTGTCCCTGTGTGTGAACGGTACGGTGACACTCCGTATACTGGCTGGCTGACTCTGGCTCTGAAGAGTGCCTCTGGAATGAACAGCCAAACTGCAGACCCTTATCCTGTGTTGGAACTGTGATGCTGAGCCCCGGGAAGCCCTCTGGGTCCAGGTCGGCTTGCACGCTTGCTGTCACGCTGTTTGAGCGCTTGAAACGAGCCCGCCTGCAATTCAGGAAGCAGGCCCATAGCCATCCGGTCACACACAAAAGCCTCTCTCAAATAATATCTGTACACAGACATATGCACATTCATACTGGAGCAGGGATAGTCATGCTTGCGGTCATTGAGACTATTGTGGTAGCATGACGCACCAGCATGTGCACAAATGTCACAGCAGTGGTTGCAGTGATGCCTCCAACCCACCTCCTCTCATCCTTTCTGTCTATTCAATGATTGATGATTGTGAGGGGTGGACGGCATTGTTACTTGGTGTTTTGAGAGAATGTGCTAGTGTACATGTGTGTGTAACAATTAGAGTCTGGACATAATTAGGGGAAGGGCCCCAGTGTGAAAGTAATGATGAGTTGCAGTAGTTATGGCTGTAGTTACAAGAAAACAAGATGCTCTTGATACAAGATGTTGCCTGCCTCAAGCTGGGATTTCTGATGAAATGTTAAATAAAATAATAGCAGCTAGCCCAGCAATCAACCACAGGTGACTGCACTGTTGGGTGCCCAGGATATGAAGCATTTAAAAAAAAATTATATATTAAAATTATTCACATGAATAACTCTGAAACTAACAAAAGTTCTTGATAAAGCCACATATTTTGAAACAAAAGCTAAATTAGCATATACACAAGGGTATAATATCTGAGTTTCAAGCTACAGTTCATAAATAATGCAGGTAAATATCAGGTAAAAAAAAGTACACTTCAAGATAAATAGTTTTCCCCTGCTTTCATCTTTACTTGTATTACTATTACCTCTTATTATCTTCTACTTGGACTCCTATAGAATGGACCTCTGTGAGAGCTTTACCCTCTGCATCTGAATCTGACAGAGTTTCTGAGCTGTCCACCTGTGACAGAAAGAGACACAGTAAACAACGATCAGACTGCATATTTAGAACTGAACAGACAGCTGTGATTTAAATAGATTTATATTAAACATTAATATTTATGCCATCTTATTGTTTCTTTAAATCAGAAGATGAATCTCACTCTCATAACTGAATGGGCCCAACACAGTAGTAACAGATGTACAGTATATACTAATAGAAATGTCTTAATTACTTTTTACGTGAACAAATTAATGATTATAAGATTATGTTAGAACTTTTGCATAAAGGAAAATGCATATATGTTAAATAAAATGGTAATTTTCTGGTTTGAGTTTCTTATATATGATTTATGGCTTTAAACTGTTACATATCTTTGTTTTAATACTTTTTGGACAATGCGGTATCATGGTCCCACACAAAACAACCAGATTCCAATGGAATTTTATGAGTTTTTGGTAGACATTTGTACATCAAAAATCAAATCACTGATTGAAAAGAATTATTAATTTTAATACATAAAAAAGTCCTCTCTCACTTGCACAGCAATGGAAGGCCTCCATTTTCTTCCACCACGTCCTTCATCCTGGCTCCCAGCTTTACTCAGCATAACACTGTTCTGAGGCAGAGAGACTGACTTCCCCAGGTTCCCACTGACCCTGCCTTCCCTCTCCCGCGTCGACCTTGGCGGCCCCTCCAGCAGACTATCAGCTGAGTTGCTGTGTTTGGCCCTTACTCCAACACCAGGACCGCCTCCGTAAAGCACCAACTCCCGTGATCCCCTGACCCCATCTAGGCTTTCTGCGGAGTTACTGTGATGTCGAGAACGTCCAGATCCAATGGCGGTGTAGTAACCTCCTCTGGAGGAGCGACCTGAGGGGCCATCAGAACTTCCAAGGTCCACAGAGTTGCTGTGCTGCTTGGGACGCCCGGGGCCTGAGCTTGAGGCTAACTGCGCACTGTTCTGGAAGTAGGTATCCTGGGTGGACTCAGTGCTGCTTTGCGCTCGTACAGAGAGTGAAGACTTGGACATGCGAGGAGGGAGTGGGGGAGGAGCCCCTTTTCGATAAGGAAAGACTAAAGCAACAGAAAAGAGGGAGAAAGGAAGAAAGAGGCATAGAGGAGTGTTAAAAGCAACATGGGTGCTACATTAGCAGGAAGCAGTGGAGGTGGATACTTACAAAAGCGACAAACTGGGTGGTGGTGACAACATGGGGATTTGTTGATGTAAAAAAAGGGTGAAGTAACAGAGAAGGAAAAGAAGCGATAAAATCATTAAAAAAAATCATATAGACACAAGCTGTGCCAGACACAGTTAAGGATGCTACTTCTGTTTATCCAAAATCAGTGAGGTAATGAAGTAGCGGAAAAGCTTGGCAGAAGCGACAAACCAAAATGTTCATCCTTAATGTTGACTTAACTTCTGTCAAAGATATGGTGATTCTCGGAGAGAAATATTAAAGTGAGACGTTCTCTCTCTCCAAAAGTATTGATAATATCATCAGGAAATTAACACCTGATATTGATAAATATTGAACAGGTTTAAAAATGATCTATATAAGTGCCTACGCACATGCATACAAACACACATACACAAATAATTGTGAACATATCATACATCAGGTTAAAATGAGACCAGGAATACAAAAATTAAGCTTATTAAAAACAATGAAAAAAAAACAAACATTAAGGAATGAAACCGTGGAAACAGTTTGATTCTACTCCAAGAAGATACACACTGCACATAGAGAGACAGAAACTAGAGACTTTATGCTTTAAACATAGTCATGAGCATTCATGAACGTATTACTCACACAGAAAAGGGTTATATGTAGGATGAGATACAGAAATGAGACGGAGATGACAGAGGAAAAGAGATAATGCAACACACAGACTAAAGGAAAAGAGAAGACAAAAGGGTTCAGTAATTTCATTCCCTGGGATCAAAACAGTATTTTGTTTCTGATTTAAATGTAAAACAAGATATGCCTCGCATGCAGCAGGGCAACGAGGGAGTGTTTTGCAGATTCTAGTTAAGCTAGGTCTCACACAGACTCCATTTATCAAACCACACACAAACTCACCTGCCCCGCCCTTGATGCTTCCCTGGGGCCCTGCCATGGAGAAGACGGAGAGGCAGTCATCGTCTTGGGAGCAGCCGGCCTGGATAGCACGGACGTAGCTGTGGCTGCGGGTGCGGAACACACCTGGAAGATCCAGGGCCTCAACCGCTTGAGACTCCACCTCCCCAAACATGGTTTCACACACCGACTCAAACTGACGATTCAGCGTCTCCCCCAGCTGAGTGAAGGGGACAAATGCATTAAATAGCAGAAATATATACAAAACACATTTGCAGAAAAACCCTTATTTGTTACCTGTGAACTGGTTAGAGAGCGGGTGTAACTACGGGAACGGGTATGGGTTTTGGGTGTAGTCCGGCTGTTGGGGTAAGAGTCTGTACACTGCTTACATGAGTACCTGGAAAGAAAAAATATATATAATCACCTTTACTGATGACTGTAACAGCTAGTTTGTTACACCATCAATATTATCTACATACCTGATATTCTTTGTATTGAGCAGATTCATTTATAACAATGTTAAAGAAAGCATGTGCATGAAGTCAGCTACATGAAAACAGCCATTTCTATATTACAAAGACATAGCTGCTATTCTTTATTTGATAATTGTAAATTGAATGATTATAACTGATCATCTTAAGATTCTGTGGTTCACAGTTGTGATCTAGGAACAAGTCAAAGATTTGAATGAAGAATTTAAATCTATAATGGATTGTGCTACATTTTTATATTTTTTATTTTATGCTATTTTAATTGTGCAACGTTCACAGTAAACCTGCAGTCCTATAAAAAAAAACCCAAACATTGATAAGTTCCTTGAGGGAAGGTAGTTAACACCATTCTCTATGGAGTCTGCTGGAAAGTTTTCATGACAGACATTTAATTCAAAAAATGGTAAACTTTGTTACATTTTCTTTACACAAGAACGCTGATTTGGAGGCTGAACATGGGTTCTTAAGTGTAATCTTTTGAAAACCCAAATGAAATCACAGCCCCGCACTGTACATGCCAATTACAGCTCCAGATTCTTTTGGATACAGTATGGCCAAAACAGCAACAAAAAGTGTCAGACTCACCTGTTTTATTTCATTGTGCACTCTCTCTCTGTTTAAATTTAGTTTAGACTCTTTTAGTGTAGACTCATTGCATTGTACTCTTATTCTATGGTTAATTTTAAAAGGTACTGTCCTGTTCATACCATCACTAGTGATAATTTTAGTAAATGCATTGCATGTGGCTAACTAACATTTCAAAATTCCACGTGTGACATCTGACCTTTGATCCATGCTGATAGATCGTCTAAAGGCGTCCCTCTGGGCAATGAGGTTGGATTTTGGTGAGGCTTTTGGGCTGGTGTCTGAGTCAGCGCTGTCGTCATCGCCCATGGCCTTGATGTAGCTTCCGCTCCGCATTCGACGGCATGGAATCTCCCCCCCACTGTCGACTGCACCGCCACCACCGTAACCACCTCCCCAGTCTTCGGATGGGACCTGAGGCACATTCACATTCACATTGTCATAGGTAAGCACGAAAAGATATGAGGAGTGATTAATTAAGACTAAGATGAGTGAAGCAAGTTTAAGTCTCCAACCACAGAGTACAGGGTCAGTCTGATTTTTTTATTAGTGTGATAAATAACAGAGAGCATTCATCTTCTACTCCATCTGTTTAAGGAAAAGCAATTGATCATAATTGAAATGAACTTACTTAATTTAAGAATTGTACTGCTGCTATTATTAAAGTCTAAAAGATTTTTCAGAGTAATTCATTCATAATTGCATTATTCTAATATATTTCACACCACACCAGGATACAAAATAGTAACAGCACACACACATCCCATAAAAAACACACAAACACAGATAGCTCCAGCATGCTCATGTGCACAATGAAACTACAAACACACACACGCACGCACGCACGCACGCACGCACACACACACATACACACACGCACGCACGCACACACACACACACACACACACATGCACACGTATGCATACATTGTAAATAATGTTGAAACAAGAGAGAAAGGGACACAGGGACTTACAAAGAGAGAGAAACTCTGACAGCTGGAGATACACTGACATAGAGAAGGAAAAACAGTGTAAGCTAGCAGCAGCAGGCAGAGACAAAATTAACTAAGACACAAAATGGCAGGAAAAATGTAGACATACATGAAACAGGAAGAGACAGACAGATGCATAGGGTGATGACAAGAGAAACTAAAGCCAGCAGAAAGCAGGAAGACGGATGAACAAATGAGAATGATGAGGAAACAAAATGAGAAATTCACTCGCAGGAACAGTCAACACAAATAAAGAATGTAAAAATAGATTGACCCACTATGTGAGTCATATATGAGTGACGTTTCATTTCTTCATGAATGCTTTTATAACTCTTTAACCAGCACACCAGCACTGTTGTGTTGACCACTGTGCCTTTCCTGCCGAATCGGGTAACCAGCATGCCATTTGTCTTAGTTTGTCAGGGGAAAAATCCGTATCTTCAGACAAAATCCAGGCAGTGAATATTTATTGATATACTGATATACTATATATATATATTAGAGGTATTAGAGGCCTAAAAAATCCAGCCTGACCCGACCCAAGCCTGAAGATACTGAAGCCCGACCCGACCCGAAAGTAATTGTTGACTTTTTGAGCCCGACCCGACCTGGATTTCATGTCAGGTCGGGCCCGAACTCAGGTTTGGGTGTAAGATCTTACCTCTAATATGTATATATTCTCTAACATGACTTATTTGTGACCTTTGGTCACATTCTAATTTATTTTCAGATGTGATCTAATGTTTTGACATTCTCAGCCAGAAACATACATACAATATTCGGTTCAATACTATTTTACAATACTGCTTTTGTTTCTTTATATTGAACACACAAATGGCAGCAGAGTGCCACAGTGTCTGACAATGGATCACATGCTCAATGTATAACACAGCAGAGCTAGTGTCCTGTTTGATGTTCAATACCACATGGCAACCAGGCTCTTTTGCCATAAGTGTCACACGATCTTGTCCTGCTTGGTAGCTAAGTCCCCAATCTCACTCTGTCTACCAATTTGAAGACATGTTTCTGTTACTGGCTTTTTAACCTTCTCATAAAAATAATATGGAATCAAGACAGGATACCACTGGAATGATGAATTTATACAAACATTTAAATTCAGTACCGTTACATGTTCAGGCAAAAAAAAGAAAAAGAAAATCTCAGTAGAGCTGGAGGTGAAAGTGCATTTTTTGTGTTTGTCAGTGTGACTGATGCCTTTCACATTACACATCGTAGTTTAATTCCACTGTAAATGCAAAAAAACTACAAGTGCAGCTTTAATTAGCATCACAGCAGATGAGGGTAACCATCAATCATGTGTGCTGAATTTTAATATTGTAGGGAAGCTCTAAAGAGGATATGTAAATGTCTGTTTGTGTGTGTGTGTGTGTGTGTGTGTGTGTGTGTGTGTGTGTGTGTGTGTGTGTGTGTGTGTGTGTGTGTGTGATTCTACTTGTTCCAATGACAGCTTTATGCCATCAAACAGGAAGCTAAAGCAGCTGCCTGTGCTGAAAGACCTGACAGGTTTTTTTTTTCTTCATTTTTGGTAATGCTGTGAGGTGCTTAGTTTCACACAAACACATGACCGAATGAAAACACCTACACATATTGAAACACTGTCACACACATTCACTTTAGGCCCCAGGGTTTGGCACCCAGTTGAGTATGTGTTTTTAAGGTCATCACTTTAAAGACAATTCAGCTTAATCTCCAGATCCCCCTGGCCCTCTACTATCACTCATTTCCTCATAGCGCTCTTTCTCCTCTTGCTTTGCCCCTGGCTACCATCACCTCCTTTATCTCCCCTCTATCCCAAAGCTCGCTTTGCCATCTCTGCATCTCTCTGACTTGCTCTTTACCCCCTCGATCTTTGTCTCTTACTCTCTGCCTGTTTCTGTCTTCGTTTCATTTCTACTCCAAATTCTCATATTTATCATTCCTTATCTATCAGACACAGGTTGTCGAAAGGAAGAGTCCTAGCGAATGGAGAGCACAGATTCAGATACAGCACAACATGATTAGTGCTGATACCATGGGACAAATCCTTGCACATTGTGTCTCTGCCTCTGTCGACAATAATTCAGACTTGTGAGGGTCCATGTGTTTTCGATGTTCCTTTAATTTTCACTTCAACTTTTTTTCTTGCCTTTTTGCTGCAAAATTCAGGGATGACCCAGTGTGGACTTGTCAGTGTTCACTTGTATATTGTATACATGCCAATGTTACAAAAGGCTTGTGGGCAGCGTGGGAGTACGACTATACTGTATATTCTCCTGACTGATAACAGAATGTACTCAAGAACTACTTTCTCATTCAAAGTTTTTTGTGGTCATAAATGCACAAATTGAAACAAACTAGCATTAATTCAGGCCAGACCCTGTGATGCTGTTCAGATTATATTTAATATTGGCATCAAATGAAGATACATGGTTCAGAAATATTGCATTACACATTTTTGGTGTGTCTTACTGTTTAAAATGGGGCTTGACCTGGACATATTTTATGTATTTGGTAATAATTCATCCACTTTCCATGAGCACCATGTCATGGTCTTGAGTCTGTTTGATTTGGACATCCAAAAGCTGTTGAGTCGATCCACTGGACGTTAAGAACGTTCAGTGGATCGACTGGGCGTCCAGTGGATCGACTGGACATTAAGAACGTTCAGTGGATCGACTGGACGTTAAGAACGTCCAGTGGATCGACTCACAGCTTTTGGATAACCATGACCTGGATGACTGAGAACCTACACAGACGTTTGATTTGGACATTTTCCTGACCTGGCCCCATTTTTTTTTTGTCTTCAGTATTATTATTTTACCGTAACACTGGTGGTTTCAGGGAACACCAGTGGTACTTCACTTTTATTTCTCTGCAATTTTTCAATAGATAATGGGAATAAAATTAAAAGAATGACCTATTTCTTCAATAACTAAATTTAACTAAGGCAAATATATAAGCAAAATAAAGTAACATAATTAGAAGACAGTTCCACATGCATGATTAACTTGATCATGGACTACCCAGCAGGCAGCTGGCAGGACTCCTGAATGCGATGGCGCACTGTGAGTCATCCACTCTGCTGTGATGTTAGCCTGCCATCTCACATGCCGTGTGACTTGCAGTGACTCGACATTCGAGTAGATGTCAAATCTAATCCAGACCTGCCTATCCTAAAGCCAGAGTTTGATATGGGCCCTTCCTGCATGTTGCCAGACCTCTAAAATCCCTAACACTGTACTAATCCTCCGTTGATAATTTACACCATCCAAAGGGTGCACTGCAGGTCTCTGGGAATATCCACCCTCTATCATACATATGGCATGATGATACAACATGGTCACCCCCTACAGCCAATTTCATACTGTATTTTGGTCTGGCTTCAGATAGCACGTATTTGTTAACACACTTAAAATACTTAGTTTTAATCCAATTACAAATGTGGCATTGGCACAATTTTGTTCTTATCTGAAGAGTTACTGAGGTGAATCTAAATGGATTACGCTGCAGGACTTTCATTAATTACAGAAATTGAAGTAAATGAAGCATTTTATATACAGTACTTTCAGTATGCATTAAATGTTTATGTGGTTACTCTGATGGGTCTGTCATATCGCTGAGTATTCAATTATTGCATCACCATATCTGATCAGACATAAGATGTGGGATTGCAATTAAACATATCTCCTACATTGTCAATATTTCTTTTCTTATTCTTAAAAATTGAAAGAGATCTCATGTGGGGGTTTTGAAAATGCAAATGGTCCAGTGTAAAATTTTCCAAAGAAGGTAAACACATTAAAACTCTAAACGTTTGACTTGAAATCAATCTTTCAATCAATCAGTAACAGAAAAAAGAGGCAAGCATTAAACTTGTTACGTATACCATAAATCAGTAAATTTACACTTATATGTGTAGCCATCTGATTGATCTACTCATTCATTTTTTCATAAGCAACATATTAACATTAAATATTTTAGTCTTCAGTTGCTAAGTGTTCTACATGCTACAGGCTGACCAGCCAGTTGCTTACTTTGTCCGAATGGCTACTTTATGGATGTTAAGTTTTACATACTACATTTTTACCCCAATTGTCTCATAGCTATCGATCAATTTTATTCCAAGACAACAAGTTTTCAGTGACGACGCCTCTCTGTTGTTTGTCCTTCTGGTGGAAAAGGCATGAGTAAATCTATGTGCATCTCCAGGAAGGCACGGAGTCAAGCGCATCTGGACTGAGGACAAAAATCCATTCCAATCAAAGGCTCCTCCCCATCTCTCATACCTGCAGGGGATGCCTGGAGATTTGAGAAAAAAATTGCATTTGGAAAGTTTATTTCAAGTCCTAGGGTGTGAATGTTATGTAGTCTAAGGCACATAGGGAACCTGTGTGAGGTTTGTCCTTTGAAAACAGTAGCACAGAGAACGCAGGACGCTTGGTCTCTTCTATCAGCAGACCTCAGCTGTGTCTAAAGGATGCGAGTTGGAAAAACACCAGGGTTTCTTGCGGCTACCTACCATGTCTGTTGCCCGCATGGCAGCACTACTTCAGGGCAGCTGGGGGTTTGTGTAAGCTTGTTTGTGTGTGCACCCTTTCAAATAAGTGTGTAAGTACAGTATCATCCATTAGCTTCCCTTTTTATGAAATTCACCTATACAATACAGGACAAAGGGGACAGACCGGAGTGCATGTGTTGTGTACAGAGATAATGCTGCAAGGACACATTAAATAATCACTGTGTGGGTGTGAATTACTGCTGCTGACTCACAGCACAAAATAAAGACATTCCATCTAGTCTCTCATGTGGACATTTAACCTTCCGAGCAGTGGGTCTCAAGTTTCACATTTTGCCTTTTTGATACTTCCTGTGAAAAGCAGTCTTGTTGAATGAGAATGTTAAGGGGTGTGTGCTTGGGTTTCCTCTTACTGGCTCCAAAAACATTATAGCAGAAATAAAATGTTGGGTACAACATGCTCTATTCATGATATTTACAATCTTTAAGTCAACTTAAGATACTTAAGTTAACTTACTGGCTCCAAAAACATTATAGCAGAAATAAAATGTTGGGTACAACATGCTCTATTCATGATATTTACAATCTGTAAGTCAACTTAAGATACCACGAATCAACCCGAACCTCACCAGCAAAATAATTTATTTTAAAAAAGGCACAGGGATCAACCAGTGAACTTGAAACACTCTGCCGGGCTTCAGAAATGCTTGAAATAAAGCTTGAGTTGACTCTACTGCACTGTAAAAGAGATACCATTTTGTATAATCACTGCTAAATTATGTTTATGAGACACACAGAGCTTTTGTGTGTGTGTGGGGGGTCATTTGAGACTTCATTGTGACCACCATCCCCAAATGACCACTTCAGACACAGTAATATCTAATATTAGATCTAATCTTAGCTAATTAATTTGACCAATAGTATTGTCTTCTGTACCATTTTTCATTGTAACTCAGTGAGTTACAGATGTCCAGCCAATGATGTGATGAGGTTCATTTGCACAACGCATCCAATCAGAGCATTGAAGCATTGACAGTCCTATATTTGCACCCTGCTGTACACGCCTTGCAGGTTAGCTTGTTAATGATTGGAGACGAACGATCAGCGACACAATCCACTTACCAAACAAAAGTAAAAAGAATTACAGTTCTTTTCCGATGGATTGGTTGTTTGAGATTTTTTCCTTTTGAGAAAGTTCAAAGCAAGAAGTAGACAAAGCCATTAACCTGGACAAAGTGTACAACCACGTGAAACAATAAGGTACAATTTAAGTCAGATTTGTGCATATTCTAATGATATTTATTAAGATTTTTTATTTATGGATATTAATCATTAAATGCTGTCATTACTAGATAATTTATGGATAGCAGAAATGCTAATAAAAAAGGAGTCATTAGATATTTTACAGACAAAGAGTTACAGGCATTTACACTGTATCACAAGCAACAGCACACATCATTGTGCAAAATGTGAATGTTTTAATGTGAACAGAATGTTATGTCTGAAAGGTGTACACAGTATGTATCATTTCTTCCACAAATAGACCTCATCAAGGCCAAAGCAGGACCCTCACATATAACGTACTACACATCTCTCATGAGGAACAAGATTTTTGTCTTTTTCATTTCAAGTGGGCCAAATCACTTCAATTAAAATTAAACTAATGAAAATTGCTACTGTAGTTTGATTCTTTTAATAATAAGTGTCTTTCTAAGATCCAAGGTTTTGAAGTGATATACTGGTGTGTGGCCACAGCGTGCACATCTAATGTTGCTCACAGTAGTCCTCAATGCACTCAGGAAGCTTGCGTGTTTGCCCAGATACATGAAAAATTACAGGGAATATTGATTGTTACTGTCACACAATAAGGACACTGGTAGTTTACACTATGGTGAAGACAAACCCTCATGAGGGAAGAACTAACATGACACTCCCTTAAGAAAGTGGTGTATAAGGCACTGGGATGAACTCCCTGCTGTAGTGGTGTTCAATGGGGGGGGGGGGTAAGGTTCCACCTTAGATAATGACCAAGTCACCCCCCAGGACCTAGATGTTCATCATTTTCTAAAACGGGCTCTAATAACCCAGTTATAGCAACCAGTCTCTTGAAATGCATTAGTGACTAACACTGTCTCTTCAGTGCTTGATGATGCAGCTCATTATGTGTTCTACAAAGCAAAACACACACACACACACACACACACACACACACACACACACACACACACACACACACACACACACACACACACACACACACACACACACACACACACACACACACACACACACACACACACACACCTGTATAAATGAACAGTAATTAGTTCTTTGGTTAAATCTAAATCCTAAATCCAGTTATGGGGTAAATCAGACTACATTTTTGAGTGTGTGCCATCAAGAAGGATTTGAACTGAGTAGTCTTACATAAACTGACTAACAACACAAGCAACCTGGTTTTTAGCTAATATTTGGACACATTTAGATCAGTCTGCATTGTGAAATTGTGCTGTATTATCTGCAAGCCTTTCTGCTGGTCAAGCAATCACATACGAACAAATATATTCTTCTTTTTCGTCTTCTCAACAAAACTAGGAAAAGACCTGAAGATTGTGAAGAGCATTACAAACCCTTCTATCAATGGAAATAATGGGTCTAGATTGATGAAGGTATACATCACGGAAGATTTGAACTTGGTCATGCTGGCGGTCATGAACAACCTGCGTGAGACTGGTAGAGTCACTTCAAATGGAAAGAATAGTCTTTATTTCCTGATGTGCATCATACATACCCGTTTACTTTACTCGATTCTTAACACACACACTCATACACAAAATGGTTGACATGCACACACACCTGTAGGTAGTGGAAGGTTCGCTCCTTCAGCTTAGTCTCCACAGGCACAAGGGCTTTGTCGTAGCCTCCTCCCCTGCTGGAAGGGTACACCTCCCTGGCCTGACTCACTGTCATGGCTGACCATGTGCTTCTTTTCAGGGAGTGCCCATGGTGCCCATGATGTCCCCCTCCTTCGTTCCCAGCCAGAGCCATTGTGGTACAAGCCACACACTCGGTGGGTCCATGCCCCCCCACGCGCTCCTTGGGCCTCTTCATGGTTAGCTCCTGGATGGCTGCATCCAGGCTCTCATGTCCACTGGGATACCCCCGTCTGCCTGCGCTTACCAGGAAGCTGCTATCACTGTCCAGGTTGTCGTCAGAGCTCCACCATCCTGCTGTCCTGCTGCGGTGGCGTCTGCCTGACTCATGCCTTGAGTCTCCACTCTTGCTACGCTCTCGAGATTTGTTCCTCCTGGTGGAGCGTGACTGGTGACCTGAGTAGTGACCTCCACCATCCTCCCCTCCACTCCTGTGGCCTCCTCTCTCACCACGGTAGTCTCCACCTCCCCTTGTTCCATTGTACTCTCGTTTGGATGGTGCCTCCAGGGAATGAGACTTAGCAAAAAGACGCTGCACAGAGTTGACCAGGTGGCGGATACGTGAGGGGCTTTCACTGCGCTGTTCTGCACCCCCGCTGGTGCTACGCTGATACTGCAGTGTGTGGAAGCCATCAGGATGAAAGGGGGCCTGCTTCTCAAATTGGTCTATTAGATTTGGGGGTATGCGATGCATCTTCCCTCCATGGCTAGAGGACAAGCACTCCTCGCAAGAGTCAAATGATGGAAGAGATGGGTGCTGGCTGGGATGGGAGCGGGGGAAGGTCCCGCCCCCAGAGTGGCTATGTGAATGAGAGTGTGGGTGGGAATGGTGTCTCTCCAGTGCCAGGGCATCAGCTGGACCTCCTGAAGGATAATAGTGGCCATCGCCATGACCTTGGTAGTAGTCTCGGCCTGGGCCATCACAGTCCTCAGGCGCACAGTGGCAGGGCCCCCCTCCGCCACCACCGGAGGAATGCTGAGACATGCTACGGCTGACATGGTACCCTTTCATTGGCGCCGGACCATGGTGGGCTGTCCGGGCCGAAAGGGGGCGCTGTGTGCGTGACAGGGCTGCACCGGTTTCACCTGCAGGCAAAAAAAGTAACCATTGAGATCTTGCATTTCAGGACACAACAGTAAATACACTTAATTTATGGTAGAAATTATTTATCAATTAATAGAATCTAGCATTCGGTCTAGTAAGGGGCAGCAGTAGGTCAGTCCACTGGGTCAGACCGGAAGACCGGAGGGTGGCCAGTTCAAAACCTATGTCGACAAAAAGGTAGGAGTGTGAACTGGAAGTGGGAAGTGCAAGTCCACCTTCTGACCACTAAGATGTCCTTGAGCAAGGCTGACAAGTTGCTCATGGTGCGGCCCACTGTTCTACCTCCCACTATCTGCATACGTACAAGACCCCCCCCCCCCGAAACACCCCCCCTGGGTGTGTGTGTGTGTGTGTGTGTGTGTGCAAAGAAGACGTTTCTCTATGTGGATTATTAAAGGATTGATTATTATGATTAACCGCAAATGAGTTGTTCTCTCATCATTAATGAGCCTGACTGTTGTGTTGCTATAATGGGTGAAAATAGTTCATGTGCACTCTGGCTTTTACATGTCAACAGCACCATAATCTTATAAAAATGAGAATGAGTACAGGAATAATTAATTTGTTTGATATTTCTTTGAATCTATGACTGTGACAGACGCAGAGGTGAGACGTGCAGTGGAACATAATTAATGGCTTGACTTACAAATGAATCACAAGAAAAAGAAGTAGACCTTGTAGATTGATAACAGGTTTGGTTCTCTCTTCTATCAAAAAGCTCACCAAACAGGAAAGGGAAAACAATGTTTTTTTTCTTTCCTTTTTCGATTAACATTTTTATTGATTTTGCGCTTCATTTTTTATGCAACCTAAGCCAAGTAGTGCAATATCTACCATTCATCCCAAGGGCTACAATAAGCGACCACATACTGTCTTTTTCTCATTCATCTCAGAGACGTCCTTGCTGATAAATCAAGAATATTAGCTTTTCTTTCTTGTTTGCTTCAAGTGTCGATTCAGCTTCCTTCATTTAACACATCTTGCTCCCCGCTCCTGTTTATCTTTACATACATCGTGCAAGCATTCCTTGTTCTTGTCACGTCTCTTTTTTTCTACATCCATTCTTTTGGTTTCTGATCATTTACATGATTCACACAGAATGAAAGCAGTGCGTTTATTGATTACTGCAACCTAAAGTAGGGGAGATTGGAGGGCAAGTGTCAAAGCAAATTTGCACATCTTTGCCATTGATTGTATAGGAAATTTACTGTTTGAGTGCCAAATTATCAACTACTCTATTCAAAATATCCAGGTGACCAAGCAAGAACTAACTCTGCTATTGTCTCCAAGGGGTAAAAGTGTAGGAGAGGATGGACTCCTCTCCACAAAACACATACAGAAAAAAGAAAATCAATATACCTTGCCAAGCTGGAGAAAAAATGTGGCCAGTGTTAACCCTAACCCTCACCCACACACTCTCATTGGTTTAAATAAAAGTGAACAAAATGGAAACAGGATAGAGTGTATCCTTGTATTCTCTCCGTTTCCAGCACGGAGATAACGACCAAGATTACATTCCAAATGTAGTAATCATCTATTTTATTAGACTAATTGCTGGCGCTGTAATCACATCCTCTGTTAACCATGCTCTATACTAACTATATAGTGAGTCGTGGGCAAACGGCCTTTTTGTGTAATGCACACAAACATTTCTAGTTTAAATTGAGATGGAATTGCTAAATGAAAACAAGAGTTAAGTAATTTGGCTACAATGGTGTCTCATTGAACTCCTGTGATTGTATTTGCACTCTAACTTGACGATTTTCACATCCAGATGAGAGATGGGAGACAGATGCTAGGATAATCATTAAATAGAGCGTGGCCTGTTTGCCGTGATTGCCTGAATGAGAGCTGCCACCTAAGAAGCTAACTCACGTCGCCGTGACATTGGTCTAACTGTGACGATGGCTCTTCTCAAGTCAACATCCCACTGTGAACAGACTTCAGACAGCCATAGCACAAGGGTTGGGGGGTACTTCAGTCAGAAGCTCAACACAGTTGGGTGTAATAGGAAAAGGCCGCCCAGACTAACAAAGCTAATGAACAAACCTAATTTTTTTGTGATTTCAAAAATGGATTTCAAAAATGGTAGCATTATACATTTTTTGTGAATTTGCAACCTGATTATACAACGTGTGAGATAAAGCCGGATGTAAATTATATATTTTAATTTATCAAGTCATTTGGCAAAATGTATGTTCCACAGTATACACGTCTATCCCTTTTTTTGAATTGACAGTAAACTGAGCAGTGCCGACATGCCAGGAGGAGTAAATTAAACCATGTTGTCTTCATTATGAAGACTTTGGCTTTGCAGCAGGCTGCTGGCTAAGAGCTGTCAATCATAGTGACATGCCTGCACACAGCCGAACGAGCGTTTGTGTGCAGAAACTTTAAGACATCATGACTGAAGAGACGTAGAGAAAACGCAGCTGAACGTTTGCACCATCTTCCTTTTATTTTTATGCTCTCTATCCATCCCTCCACCCAAATCCCACTCCTCTCAGTCTCTCCTCCTGACCTACTTCTATCCATCTTCCAGTAGTGTCTGTCCCTCTCCCTATATTCTCCTCTCTTTGTTTTATTTCTCTTTCTACGCTGTCAGCTTTTCTGGTTTGCTGTCAGTATTTAATTACAAAGTTTGTTTTCCTTCTTCATCTCTCGACCTCCTCTGATCTATCTGTTATCCACCATTATTCACTGTTTTTCATTTCTTATTGGATAATAGATGCATTACAGTATCACAGTATCCATTACTTTTCATAGATTTACTCGTTATGATCTGAACATGTTACAATTATTACATTTAACACTGATGACATCTTTCTCTTTTTTTTTCTCCACATCTTTGTGTATTTATCTATATTTTTGTCTTCTCTCTATGTCAGGAGGAACATCCAGTAAGTCTCAGTCAGGAGTTAGCACTGTAAAGCACACTGTCGTTGTTAAACACTGCCTGGCATCAATGTGACTGTTAAAGAGGCTTCAGTCTAAAACTGTTTCAGTTTAAATATTCATGCGATCATTGCTATTGCTCTGACCCACTTTACCAACAGCTGAGTCTATCTGCTTCATGCCATTTTTGTGAAATGTGGGTCAAAGAGATTCTACTATCAATTCAACAGCTGAAATGTCAGAAATGACACACATTCGCAAACATTCATATATTAAATCCTCTTGTCTGTCTGGAGGCAAAATGCAAAGTAACATCCTAATGAAGCTTGGTGGAAAGAAACATCTTACTTCTCATAGCATTTCATTAGTTTTAGATGCAGAGTGGAAAATCCCATTGTGAGAACATTACTAATTTTTACCAATAACAATTCTGTACCCAGATCCTCTTGTGTTCAAGTGCCCCAGGCGATCATTTTAAAGTAACTGTCAGTGATAACAATTCAGTTACCTCAATAATTTTAAATCTTAACATTAAAACAACATTAGCAAAGCCAGAGCAAATGAGAAAATGCTGGAATGGCGGAAGGAGCTACAGCTATAAACAGCAATGGCATGAGCGAAAGAGCACAGCAGAGAATTATCGGGCAGTAATGGTCCCACTAACATCTGCACGACTATGACTGGATGTGACTAGTCAGCCCATTGTCACGCAGATGTGAAGAAGCCAAAGCTTTTGAAGCATGACTGAACTTGCTGATGGTCATAAGCATTACTTCCAGACATTAAACTTTGAATATAAAATATATTGCATGACTTCATGTATGTTATATCATGTGACAAAGCTAATTTGGCATTAATGGTGGTATATTTTTACATTAAGGGAAGCGTGTTTGACTGATTCAATTCTCATGTTTGTAATAATCAATATGTGGTTCCATTTGCTTAGCTTACTTTCAGGCAACAATAAAGTTGAAGTTAGTCCTGAAGTGTCTTTGTTGAATCAAGTGAACTGGACTGGTAGGAAAACCTTGAAAATATTTCACCTCTTATCGAGAGGCATGTTTAGTTCTGAATGGATGCATGGTGTGGAGTTCCAGATATTTAAGCTAGTTGGAGGGATTGAGGTTGTAAAGTGACCCATTGTCAGCAGCATAAACTCTGTACTGTGCAATATTGCCAAACGTCTGACCACCATTTTGGCTCCCCTGGTTGGTTAAACCACACACTACATCTACAGCTCTTAAGACCACCAAGGTTAGAGACTTAAAACTGGGTGTCGATGAGATCATGGTTTCCTATATGTCACATAACTCTTTATCTGCATCCCCACTAGCTATGCAGTATGAAGAGGAAACAGCTCTTGTTCCTCAGAACAAACCTCTGAATACTGAGAATATGCACAGAACTTTCGCTGTAAAGTGTGTGACTGTCATGAAGTTTTAAACAAAAAATACTCAGGGTTGTTGAAGTGTCCAGCCTAGAAATAACCTCAAACTAAAGCTCAGTGGAGATGCATATAAAAGCTGATTGGCAACTTATGATACTTGCACATTTGGTCACAGACATTGGGTTGGTTTAAGCAAACTTTCAACAAAGGCTGTTTACCAACTGTCAAACTACTCATGAAATATCATGAATTGTTGCTTTAAATGGGGTTTTATTTGCTACCAGAATGGAAGAAAATTGCATACAATCATTGGGACGTGGCAGCCACTGTCTTGGGTTTTAATGAAATGGCCCACTGCTGCAAAGCACTTGGTATTGTCTGAATGAATAATGGTTTTGTTTGACTGCAGATACAATGAATGAAACTGCAGCATGTTCAGGGGCAGATATGTCAACCTGTACTATGTCCTTACAAGACTGTAACAAAACAATAAAGTTTTCATTCCTTTTGTGTCCATACATTAGACTTCAAATTATCTATTAACCACTGGAGCTATACACACCCATAATAAAGACTGGGATAGACAATAGCAGAATGTATAAATATGGAAATGGAGGATTGGCTCAGCTGCGTGTTGGCGTCCACTTTTTTCTTTGCCAGCCAGAATGACATGCATGCGGAGAAACTGGCAGACAGATTGATGCTTTTCTCAGCTTTTGGCCATGAATGATCTATTTTCATTTTTCCACTGCATGCACACACACACACACGCACGCACGCACGCACACACACACACACACACACACACACACGCACACACACACACGCACTCGCTTGGACAGCCGTAACTAACCCATCATGATCCAGAAAAATCAAGGATGGGAAAGATGTGTTTGGCGGTTGCAGCTCGTCAGCTCTGAGTAAGAGGAAAGGGAAGCCAGGGAGTAGAAAACATATAAAGAATAGAAGAAAAGCTTATGGCTTATAGTTTTAAAATATTCAGCTGCTGGCCAGACAAAACCTTTCGTTTCTTTGAGGATTCTGCTGCTGCAGATGTTTGTGGGAGTATTGGCATGAGGAACTGGCAAGTTTATACTGTATGTATTGGTGACAATGGATTGTTACTTGACATACCTATGAGGAGAAGAGGAGAGAATGAGAAGGGAAGATGTTCTAGGAAGACGAGGAAGGCCACAGCACTGGGGAAATATGCTCCCATCATAAGGGCAAAATTGAAGAGTGCCTAGGGTGTAATTCCTTTATTTTGCTCTTCTTGTCCCCTCCTCCTCTTGCCCTGTTTTTCCATCTCTCATGCTTCCCTTACTCCCTCTTGCAATATCTACCATTTTCCATCCATTTCTTCTCCCCCTCCCATACCTCATTCTTTTATTTTCACTACTTCTCTTACAACACATATAAGCTGAACTGTGCTTTTGACATTTGGCAAAATGAGTTCAGACAACCCCTTCAATGTAGCACTAACAACCCATTTTAAACTTAAAGTCAGCTTCAATTCAAGGAATTTTCTGAGCTATGACAGCATACAGTAAAGACAGAAACAAAGTAGTAATTTGAAACAGATCTAGCACACCAGACCACCATAACCTCAAGGTAACACAATAATATTTTACTGAAGATATTGTAGTGTCATTAAAAAGTTGTCTGCAAACTGAATGATCCATTTGATTATCTAATCTTGGGGAATATGGCCATGGTTAACAATTATACATGATGACAAAATGATGAGATTAAATTAACCTGTGAGTCATGAGACAAAGAAATAAATTTAGCGTAATGCTGTTCAGCCTTCCCAGTCTGAAAGCAGCCTGGGAAGGCTGGGGAAATATGCTCCAAAATATGACGTAATAGGAAAGAAAATACCAACACCACTTAGCAAAGGGCTGTTTACTTGATATCGGCCTGTATTTTGCCTCCCCTCTGCAGAAAGGTCACATATGCTGCTATCAATATACTTATCCATGACATGCAGGGGTCAAGTGTCCTACCCTCTTCCTCCTTTAAGCTTCATATCACCATTTCTTGCTTTTTGCTTCCAATCACATCCTAATACTTTCTTCTCATCACTGTTGTGTCACTCTTATTCCTTTATTTATTCCCTTTTTCATCACTGTCTACTGTTCAACTACCTAACTCGCTTTCATCTACCACTCGCTTGCTGCATTGCCTCTCCCACTCCCTGCAGGTCTCTAGTAGCTCATGCTGTGCTGTATTACAAACTCTAATAACAGAAAGTCAAATATAGATGCAGGAAACACAACTCAGAGTAAAATCAAGACACAGATTCACACATATTAATACATATACCACACAGCTGCTCAGCCTGCTTTTGCATATATAGTTTGGTAACTTTAAGGTGCATCCACCTGAGTTTGTCACATGACAGGGTTGATTTACATGCATCCATTGGTAGTAATAACATATAATTGTGCTTTCTGGAAAACATCTGTATAAATGCTTCTTAAGCAGACGACGTGCCCATACATGGAAAATCACTGTTCAAATTAGACTGGTTGAGTGGCCATTCAACCAATCAAAGCCATTTGGCCAGCACACCGCTCCATTGTTAACTAAGCAATAATTAGGAAAAAATAAACTATGTCGTTATGCATACAAACAGTTCACAACAACATCACAACTATTACAAAAATAAAAAGAAAGTAATTAAAGTGTATAACAACATAGAAACTGGAAAAGTCCATTATGACAACAGAGCATTATCCATTGTCCAACGATAACTACAGTACATGATTTGATCAAAAGCTAAAGGAACATTTCACTATTTCAACAAAAAAAAAAAATTAAAAACCTCGAGCACTATGCTTGTCTAACTAGACAGGAAACATATCACAGCAAGAAAGTGTTAAGGGGAAATAGAATTAGAAAAGGAAGCAACTCACGTACTAACATCAGTGCAAGATCACTAAATTTTCAATTTTACTAGTCGTCATCCAAACTGAAAGCTGCTGTGTCCACCAATGCAAATCACAGACAGGCAGTGAGGACGGACACACACACACACACACACACACACACACACACACACACACACACACACACACACACACACACACACACACACACACACACACACTCTCGTAACCAGCTGACTCTAGTGTTGCTAGGTTACTTGGTGAACTAGATTACTACATGTAGAACATCTTTGCATAAATCTCATATGGGGTGTTCGTACACCATTAAAGAGAGGGATCGTTAAAGAGAGAGAGTTTACCTGTCTGCTGGGATGAGTAATTACGATCAGCACCAGTTCAACTTCCGAGGGTAAGACCATGTAACCAATGCAACATTAGTTCATATTGTGTGTTTAGTTCAATATGTATGAAATACAAATGCAAGTATATTTGCAATGCAAATGATGCACGCATGCAAGATGTATGTAGATTTGCATGTTGTATGTGTACGTGTCTATGTTAATGCTGATGCTTTGATAAAGGATTATTGTATAATGTATTATAGCTTTGGGGCCAGAGCCAGAATAAAGGTGGAGCTAAATTGGTCATTCCTATTGTTTTGTTTTCTTTAATTTCCTCTCCTTGTCTCACCTTCTTTACTTTCTGTCATTTTGTCTACCCCCATTTTCTTCCTTCTAATGTATTTCTTTTGAATTTCTTCCCTTTCTTTTCCACATCTTGTATTCATAATGTTTTTTGTTGCACCAATCACAACCTTTCCTCCCTCTAGTCTTCATCTGTTCTCCTCTCTGCATCTTCTTGTGAGAGCACACTAATATCAATAAAAGTGCACAGTGTAATCAGTAGGACTCTAATATCAAACAGATGCAGGAGGCTTAATAACCATTTCATTGAAGTGCAAAGAAAGAGTTTGGCAGTCATCCTGATAAAATTGCTTACGTCCATTCAGTAAAAGAAGTCTGCTGTACCACATGCTGCAGAGTCAACAGCTGCACACACACAGACGTACACACACAGAACAACCTATAGCGACACAAAAATTGGAAAACTATGTTGTGAAAAGAGGTGTTCTGTCACTTCTGTCAAGCTGGCAACATGCTGTGTAAAAGGTAAAAACTGACAAGCATCAAAAATGCTGTCTTGTGTGGTGGAAAGAGTGTGTGATCACTACCTGAAAAAAGGTTAGCTGAGAGATATGCAGGCCAGATGGGGTAACCTTCCTGGATATATTTAGTACACAACAATTGACAAGTTTTGAACTGAACAAATCTGATAAACACAGAGAGTTAGCATTTAGCTTTGGGCTGATGCTGATAATTAGTAGGTCTATTACATATTAAATTTCATTTGCTAATTAGCACTAAAAACACAGTATGCCATGGCTGATGGGAATTTCATTTATTTTGCAGGTCACTGGTTATAATATTACAATTTATCCTGTTTGGAAAATGTCAGAAGGAACTCTGTACAGTCCACTTATGTTGGGGAAGTTGTTGTAGACACCATTTAAAGGGACCATAAACTCATTTTAAAGTAATATATATTTTGTTTATCACTATGAAAAATTAAAAATAAAAAATTTTCCAGATGTCTGGCATCATCCCTGGTGTCAGGAAACCTTAAAATCTGTGCTGTAGCAGCAGATTGAATTGTGACGTTGTCGCTTGCCATATATTTATATAATGGCGCTGATATTGAATTCACCCTAATGTCTATGATTTTGTCACTTCGGCTGTGAGGGAGCACCTCGTAACTTATGATATATTTTGTTTGTCAAATAATAACGTCACAAAACATTGGTTTAATTATGTACTTCAAATAATTCCCTGGGTTCATTTTGACTTTACTGTCCCTTTAAGGACATCTATGTAAGCTGAATATCTTTGTTGCATTCACACAAGAATTACGAAAACTTATGATGGCTTTAAATATTGAAATGTGTCAGAAGACAACCTGACTCAAATACTGTAACTTCATACAAGACTTGAATGACATGCAAATACTGTCATTTGATGACAGGACAATAACATCTCCAGAGCAGAGTGTATGACAGTGAATGAAAAATGTTCTCATTTACAGTGCTCTAAAAAATCCAGGTTTTGACTTGATTTTTTTTTTCCTGTCGGTGGAGATGAGTGATGCATGTAATACTTTGAATGTTTTGCTGATGTGCTGCTTTGCTAAACAAAGGTCATTTATTTCACTTTGTGTTGTATTTTTCTGCATTGCACCACAGCAGTCCTATTTTATCACTGTATCCTTGTTCTTTGAGTGTTTATCAGAGAAAAGAAAGAGATGGAAAAACAAGGAAGAGTGGAAGTAGAAATCCAGCCCATGTCATACCCAGTGGCTGCAGCTGTGAGGGAAAAGAATGTATGATTTTGTTCACTCATATCATATCAAGCACAGAGCACTGCACACATCTATTAGCGTAATATTATCCAAATTCATTAATTTATTCATTCATTCATTTTCCATACCGTTGCCGCCGCTTTTGGTGGTCATGGGGGTTGCTGGAGCCTATCTCATCAGATACGGGCATGAGGTTGGGAGATGCTCCAGACGTTGCCAACTCATCGGAAAACCATACGAAAGATGAACAACTACTCACGCACACATTCACATCTCCTGACAATTTGAAACAAACCAATCCAACTGAAGTGCATGTTTTAGGAGGTGGGAGGAAACCGGAGAACCAGGAGAAAAACCCACATCGATACACACTTCACACAGAACAGGACTCAAACCCGGAACCCTACTTGTTCTGAGGTGACAGCGCTACCCACTGTGCCACCGTAGTACCGCAAATCAAATTAATTCCATCTCTGTATCAGATACTATCTGATAAGATATGTACACAGCCATGTTAATGTTACCAACATTGCTTCTTTAAAATGCAATAAGTTAATGGGTCATAACCTCCAAAAAAGAAAAAAAAATCAGCTGCAAATCCAAATACTTGGACATATTCTCTCTGTTTCAATCATCATTCACTGGTAAGAATCAATGGAAATCAATTGCATGAATTAGGATTACACAGATAAAAAAAAAAGCAGTAACATTCAGGATTCATTCATTCAAGATGCAGACAGAAGAACTAGTATTGCTATGGAGGAAAAGTGGAAAAGTACTATGAGGCAAAACGATTGGTGCAATCTGAGGAGACGAAACAATGAACTGAATGAAAGAAAAAGGGAAAACAGAGGACAATGAAGACTTCATTAATTGGCATTGATGGCAGCCCTCATTTATCTTGTCATTGTTGAAAACAACATTAACTCCACTGGAGAGGTATCCTTAAAAATTGCATAAAAGTCTTCTATTTGCTGCTTCTCAGACATATACTCAACAAAAATAGAAACGCAACACTTATGTTTTTGCTCCCATTTTTCATGAGATGGACTTAAAGATCTATAATTCATTCCAGATACACAATATTACCTTTTATCTCAAACATTGTTCACAAATCTGTCTAAATGTGTGATAGTGACCACTTCTGCTTTGCTGAGATAATCCATCCCACCTCACAGGTGTGCCACATCAAGATGCAGATCTGACATCATGATTAGTGCACAGGTTCACCTTATACTGCCCACAATAAAAGGCCACTCCAAAATGTGCAGAATTTTTTTTTTTTTTTTTGCTTTATTGGGGGTCTGGGGACTCAGAGCCAGTCAATATCTGGTGTGACCACCATTAGCCTCATGCAGTGCAACACATCTTCTTCGCATAGTTTATCAGATTGTCAATTGTGGCCTGTGGAATGTTGGTCCACTCCTCTTCAATGGCTGTGCGAAGTTGCTGGATATTAGTGGGAACTGGTACACGCTGTCGTATACACCGGTCAAGCACATCCCAAACATGCTCAATGGGTGACATGCCCGGTGAGTATGCTGGCCATGCAAGAACTGGGACATTTTCAGCTTCCAAGAATTGTGTACAGATCCTTGCAACATGGGGCTGTTCATTATCTTGCTGAAACATGAGGTGCTGTTCACGGATGTATGGCATAACAATGGGCCTCAGGATCTCATCACGGTATCTCTGTGCATTCAAAATGACATCAATAAAATGCACCTGTGTTCTTCGTCCATAACAGATGCCTGCCCATACCATATCCCCACCACCACCATGGGCCACTCAATCCACAAAATTGACATCAGCAGAGCACTCATCCACAGATTGCCACACACGCTGCCTGCCATCTGCCCTGAACAATGTAAACCGAGAAGAGAACACCTCTCCAACGTGCCAGACGCCATCGAATGTGAGCATTTACCCACTCAAGTCTGTTACGGCGACGATCTGGAGTCACGTTAAGACCCCCATGGGAATGACAGTTTGTGCAGAAATTTGGTTATGCAAACCAATTGTTTCAGCATCTGTCTGAGTGGCTGGTCTCAGACGATCTTGGAGGTGAACCTGCTGGATGTGGAGGTCCTGGGCTGGTGTGGTTACACGTGGTCTGCGGTAGTGAGGCTGCTTGGATGTACTGCCATATTCTCTGAAACGCCTTTGGAGACGGCTTATGGTGGAGAAATGAACATTCAATGCACGAGCAACAGATCTGGTTGACATTTCTGCTGTCAGCATGCCAATTGCACGCTCCCTCAATGCTTGTGGCATTTTGCTGTGAGACAAAACAGCACATTTCAGGGTGGCATTTATTGTGTGCAGTATAAGGTACACCTGTGCACTAATCATGATGTCAGATCAGCATCTTGATGTGGCACACTGGTGAGGTGGGATGGGTTATCTCAGTAAAGCAGAAGTGGTCACTATCACACATTTAGACAGATTTGTGAACAATGTTTGAGAGAAATAGAAATATTGTGTATCTGGAATAAATTATAGATCTTTAAGTCCATCTCATGAAAAATGGGAGCAAAAACATAAGTGTTGTATTTATATTTTTGTTGAGTCTAATTTGTGAATTGCACACTAAACGATGGCATTGTACAAAAGAGAAAACTTTGCAGACACAAACAGCAGCCTCATTTTGCAGGTAGCGTGTGTTCAATTTCCAATTAATTCAATGGAGCAGAGCAAGATAATTTGAATACAAGAGCGAAGGGAACAGCAGTATCACCCTGTTGTTAGTGACTCACTGTGCCCTGATTTCTATGGCAATGAAAACCGATGGCTCAGTTAGATGCTGTTGAGATAAAATTGTCAGACATAATGAACATGAGACAAATTAGGGAAAGAAGCTGGTTTTACTTTTGTAATTTATCTAGAATGAAATCTTATTTTGTTTTTGGGAGGGGTGCCTGAGAACACTGGAGAGTCAGCAATGTTCGAAGATATAAAAATGAAGGCGATGTTATATTCCTCTTTCAGTAGCATCATACCTTTTAATAATTCCTAGAACTTTTTTCACTGCCACCCAGCTAGAGACACTGCTGTTATAGAATACATTGGGGGGGGGGGGCACAGAGATACATTTGTTTTTATTTTACAGGTCGAATTTGGATGTGTAATTGCAGAGAAGTTATGTTGTGTCAATTAAATCAATAAAACATTCATAGTTTTAATGTAGTGTCCTGATGTGTTTTTTACCTATTCCACCAATTTATTCTTGGATATTTTAATGATAATCCAAATTATATACAAATGATGTCCGAGCAGTCAAAATGACTGCCTATGGGAGTTCTAGTAGTTGCAAAATCCTGGTACACCGAGTGTTTAAGCAGTTTTTGCAGCAGTAAAATGGTATGGTATGGTATGATATGGTATGGTGTAAAATTAATAAAGATATACTATGCTGTACATATACATCCTACGTCACTGGCAGTAATATATGCCAGGTACTATTGGATATTACATCAAGATGTTATCTTGATGATACCTTTACATCCACTACAGTAGTGACGTTTCAGCATGTGCTTGAATAAATACCTGATTTATTCTTCATATACATTTGCTTGTAAATGAAGAAAATGGTTGTTTCACTTTTTTTCACATCTTAGAACACCAACGGCTTTCTGTTGTTGTTGGCTACCTAGTGATACAATGTGATGTTAGCAGTTGTTGAAAGATCTGTAGTTGCTCTGTTCTAAAGTTTAGCCAAAGGTAGTGTGAGGCTTTGACAGCCAAATCAATTAGATATCTTCCAAAGGTAGTGAGATTTTACTATTTCTCTTTGTGCTTTTTCTCTTACATTGGAAAACTCAGACTTGTAAAACCTCATAGGAGTTTTAGTTATGAAACTGTGGAGAATATCTTTGCACAGAAGAAGGACTGTGGATTAATTCCTTCCATAACTTCTATTGGAATCTCAATAGGAAGGGGTTTCTTAATTAACAGCAGGAGCACTATTATCAATTACAGCAAACAAAAACAGCTTAAAAATACAAATGGGCATATGAGCATTGTTAAAAAACCAGCAGGAAACATATGAATCTTTAAACTTACTGCACTGTCAACAGCTAGGGCTCAAAGCAGGCATCACATTTTATTGCCCAAGTATGATGTAAACTTACTGGTTTGGACCAAAAAAAAAAAATTGTGATAAAAATTATTTTCCTCTTGACTGCAAGTACTGAAAATAATTTGTTTTCTGTAGCAACACTCCACACAGATAAGAGAATATTTTAGAGAGAACACCATGAACAGATGCATTTAACAGGAGCCATCAGGAGATGTATATCCTCCCCTAGACTGAGCAAAATGGAGCTGTGAATTTGCATGAATACAATTTTTGCAATTTAGCAGTTGGCTACCAATAAATTTTGCATCCTTTCTTGTATACAAAGACAAGCTGCCATACAAAGAACACAGTTTTAAAGAGGTGCTTCAAAAAATGAACCTAGCTGTCAAGGAATAAATTGTTCTTGAAATGAAAGAAAAAGACTCTTTAAAAAAAAGGCACCAAATGGTTGACGTGTATGCACAATTTGATGAAACGGTTCTCCAATTCAGTAGGACTGTGCAAGTCTTACCCGACTGAATGAAATCAGCATCTAAAGATCAGAGGTCACAGCCACAGATTATAAAGCAGTGGAAACAAGAGTGGAGGAAAAAAACCCAAAGAAATAAATACTAATTATATCAGAAAAATAGGCTGAGTGTAATAATGAAATTATGGCTGCATGCTTGATAAATGAGGCATGGTGCTGCTTCTCTAAGAAGTCTTTCACAGAGCCAAATTCAGATCCACAGATAATCAGGATTGTGGAGGTAGTGTAGCAGAGAGGAAAACGCTAATAAAGGCTAATGTGGAGGAAATAGTCACTTGATTACCTCTCTGACGTTCAATAATGGAAGACAATGCACCCATGATTGGTGTATTTCCAAAAGTAAAATTGCAGTGTGCATACAATTCTGTGTCATACAAAATTTATGTGCATCAATCTCCCTGTTTTTACCTCTCTATCGTGTTTGTGAGCTGAGGGAGTTATCAGTCTTCAAATGCCACACATCTTCACTGGTCTACAAAAGTGTGTGTGTGTGTGTGTGTGTGTGTGTGTGTGTGTGTGTGTGTGTGTGTGTGTGTGTGTGTGTGTGTGTGTGTGTGTGTGTGTGTGTGTGTGTGTGTGTGTGTGTGTGTGTGTGTGTGTGTGTGCGTGTGTGTGTTTGGGCTGTCCATCACATAACAATGGAGACAACAAAAGAGAGTCATAAATCCTCAAAGAAAATCCATATTGGGAGAGAAACAGAACATACCGGGGTGACTCAGAGCGACACACTTAGCAAAACTTTCTGAGGAATTGGATCTCGCTGAGTTGGGGACTGATTGAATGATGGACCATCTGTGGGAAATAGATGAGCTACAGAAGAGGTACAGCTGAGGAAGACTTCCAACAAAAAGGAAAAAAAAAACTATAATCAGCAAACAGCGAGAGCTGACCACCAAAATTCACCAAAGGAAAAAGTGAAGAAGCTTACAGGACCCAGGGACAAAAAACAAGTCATGGTCCAAATGCAGTGTAATTGATTTTTGATTGTTTGTAGCTTAGCTGTCTTTTAATTTTCCTCAAATCCTCAGCTGGAAACAAGCTGGAGACTTGCCAGGGTCAGACCAGAGAGAGGGAGAATTATACAAATCAGATAGAGAAGGACAGACACGTCAATCAGTCACACATAAGTAGCTTCATGTGTAGTTTGTAAGTAGTGTGTGGTCATTATACAAGCTTATAGCTGTGTATGTAGTTTTTTCAACTCCAGCACCAATCAAGCATTTGGACATTTTCCTCAAGCGTTGAAGTTCTATGATATCTGTCACCAATCACATTAAAATTCTGTAATCTCCCCACCGAACTCCAGAGCCACATATTCAATTTCCTTATAATATGGTGATACGTGGAACAACTCATAAGTGCTGGAGCAGCAGTGATTCAGTGACTGGTCCAAGTTTTTAATCGAGGTGATTCCGCTTTACTGTTCGGTCTCCAGACATATTTTAGGGTAACGCCAAGAGCTGTCAGAGCTTTTTCAAGATGGGCCAACTTTTTCTTACTTGCTCTACTGATGCTGGTTCTTTGCTTCTCTTTTAACCAATAAACCACTTTCACTACACTTCATGATGCTTTTACCGTTGTTAAGAGGATTAATTTGCACTGAACACAGCTCTGTTCATGTACGTACCTCAATCTAAACTGTGCTTTTCTCAACTGTACTTTTAAAGTATCTACCAAGAATGTAGCATTAATAACAGCAAATGTGTGTGTTTATTGTGTGGTCCATCCATTCCTTTTCTATAACCACTTATCTTTTAAAAGCGGGCGGACAGGTGTCGATCATAGATGACTTTTGGGCAAACACTCGTGCTCTCATTCACATGTATGGGTTTTTTTAAATCAAAATAGCAAAGAGATAACTCACACAAACATATTCATTCCCCATTTTCCTCATATACATAGGCTGGGCTCTAAATCTGTTTACATTGATTCATCAGCATCAGTATAAGACCACTGGCTTGCCCACCTCTCATTATCAGATTAGTCAGAGAACTATGTGGACTTCAGCGCCATCCACTTCAGGTCTTGCCACCCACACCTCGCCAGACTCATCTCACAACAAACTCAAGTCTCAGCTGGTCTCAGCCACTCACTCCTCAATCAGACTTCTGCTCTCACCGGCACGTGCAACCCCACTGAGTACAATAAAATCTCTTTTAAAAGTACTTGCTGGTCTTGAGTCAAAATATAGATAACCAAATATTTAAAGAACACTCCTAATGAATGAATGCTAACGTTCTATCAACATGATTTCCATAAATCAAGTCAAACCAAATCAGTTGGAATTTGTCTCAACAGGCCTTGTATCTACAGAACACACAATTCTTTTGACTACTGACGTAACACAGATAATGCACAAACTCTTAATATGTTAAACAATGTGATTCTAGCTCATTGGGCATAACTTGTCAACTCTTCTGATCATATGGAAAGGGTCCACAAGCCAGAAACAACAAATGTGTTCCCTGGTGAGACACATTGTGTTTACTTTTGTGATAAAACCAACAAAATAAGCCTCATTAATTCTCTCTCACGAGAAACTGATATCTGTAATCAGAGTAAGCAGCTTGTCAGAGCTCACCACTCTTCATCTAATTAGTCATAATCAGACGAAGAACTAACACATCCAAAATATTCACAAACACACTCACACAATAGGTTTTAATGGCCTTAACCTCTCAGCTAGAAGTCACAAGGTGGAAAAGTCAGTCAATCAAATGAAAGATTAAATCACAAAGGCAGAGAATGATAGAGAGAAAGGGGGGGGGGGTAAGGAATGAGTGAGATGAGACAGGTGAGTTGCTTCTCTGGGGAGACGGAGCTGCATAAGGTTTGCTGTCAAACACTTCTTAACTCTTTGATGATGAGAGGGAAGCTGGGTGTCCGCCTGTCTTTCATGTGAACGCTATGCAAAGATGAGGGTTCCTGCCTTTCATGTCACACTTTGTATTCGAGCATCCAAATGCATGGGACAGTTACTGTAAGACATTCATTTAGTTGAAGCTCATCACACAGCTGAAACACTTGTGTGTTCACTTCTTTCATTTTCTTGTAGATAAAGATGATAGCAGATGTCTTGACTACAACCGCTTATTTGTTTTGTGGGTCACAGGTGTGCTGGACCATTTCTCAGTCAGCTACGGATGAGTGGTGGGGTATATCCTGGATAAGAGGCCAGCTCATCGTAGGGCCACATGAAAAACAATTAACCATGCAAGCTCACACTCACATTTACCGTCAATTTGGTGTGACAAGTTCCCCTAACTTGCATGTTTTTGAGGTGGGAGGAAGCCAGAGAACCTGGAGAGAACCCACACAGACATGATAAAAACATACAAACTCCACACAGAAAGGAATTGAACCCAGAACCATCTTGCTGTGAAAGAGTAGCGCTACCCACTGCGCCACTATAGGACCCCGGCATATATCCAGTATCCACCTATTTTAAAGTTTAAGTTGTAACCCTCCAGCTGACACTGCACTCACCAGGAAATAAAATAGCAAAAGTAACTAATTTAGTCCTTTATCACACGTTGTCACGTTGAACTACAGAACTGGATAGAAGTGAAAGGCTAGGCAGCGATTTCCTGAGCAATGGGTAAAACTTTACATACTTCACTTGCTATAACATAGAAATAGATTCTAAAGGTCAGAGGTTTCTTCAGTCCAAAATCCCTCACTCATGGTCAAGAGCTCCAGAGTGTAACCCTGGTATTAAATCATTGAACCACTTTTAGCTCTGAGAGTGCCAGCTACTTCTGATAGGTTTGTTCCAATCTACAAGAGAAACATAATGCTGAAAATGGGGTGATGTTTCCACTTGTCCACTCTCTCAAAACAATGCACAGATCAAATTCCTGGAGATGTCTCCGTGCATAGAAACAATCCACTCGGTCATCATAGACACATTATGTAAGCATGTTTTTTTTTCTGTTTTTTAGACAGTAACATACAGAATAGTTTGGTATAAAATCATCTTTATTAAATAGCCAGAACTTCATTTTTGGCCTGAACAACTTTAAATGAGAAAGATTAATTTTATCAAAATCAAAATGCAATGGGGCATGAAATCAATATGGCTGTGTTTCCTCTTGTAATCAGTACAATTACTTATCCACTGATGCCAAATATTGATAATACTGTAAAATATTCTGCTGCTATGACTCACTTCTTTCTAACTCCTTGAGGTTGCCCTCAAATTAAGCATGATTGGAAGAAAGCAGGAGTTTGGTAATATGCTAAGAGGCATAAAAAATTAGATGGCAAACTTCTGGGAAAGCATCTCACAGAGAGAGAAATAAATCACAACATGGGCTCATTTTGGACTATGTCGCTCTGATGGGATAAACAAGCATGATTCAGACCAAGAAGTATGGAGCACTTGTCAAATGTGTAGCTAGAGTATGAAGGCAATGTGAGGACAAGGTATTGACATGATTCAGAGGATATAGATCTGAAAATAAGCGAAGTACACAAAGTAAGATGACATTTGTTATTATTCAGTCTGAATATCTAGTGTGATGTATTTTTAGATCAATGTATCATACATCACAAAATCATCTGCATTATGGTTAAGTAAGGCAGGGCACCTGTAAATCAGGCCTGACTCTGAGAAATTATGCTTACATTTAAAACACAATTGAAACAGCAGAAACATTCCAAAAATTGATGCACTCTGTATTCTGTTCATAGATAAAGTTTATTCTATGCAGTGGACTGGAAGGGGTCACATACAAGATCAAGAACTACTGCTTGTGTGGGTGTAGTTAGGTTTCCAGGTTGTAAGTTTAAAAAATGCTTTTTAAAGGTTACAGTTTATGATTATGTGTTTTGTTTTTGTTTCTGTACTTTGTCAATATGTGTAGTTCTGTAGTTAGATTGTAGTTAGAGATGCATATCTCTTGAGTTCTAACTGAAGTTCAACTCCGAATATCTCACAAATGATTAATTTGAAATCATGTAGATTTTTTTCCAAATCAATGCAGCGATGTAAAAACTTGATTTACCCATGTTACAGCTGAATAGACAACCACTGTTTTCAGCATCCCCTTACGTATTTTCAGCAGGGTGCCTCTTTCATATAACTTCAATGATCTCATACAAATCCACTGATCTGTTGCTGCTAATAAAATTGACCAGTCCTATAAATGTCTGTCCAGCTTTTAAAACTGAACAAAAAAAGTGAAAATGAATGTGTTTTGGTTATGTAGACAATTTGTTATGAAAGAATGTAAGTCTTAATGAGAAAGATAATGTAATGCATTTTAACTGCATAAATCTGTTAACTTACCACTGCAGTTCAACACAAATATTTATGCAACTGGATTTTTGTTAAATATAATGAACTCTTTGTCTGATCTCTCTCATTGCAAATTTCATGGAAATCAATTCATACCTTTTGCATAATGCTGCTATCAAACAAGAAAATAAATGAACAAACCACCAAACAGATTCATATAATAAAAAGGAAAGATAAAAAGGCAGTTACCTCCTTGACGGAGGTGATCATTATGTACAAACGTCTTGAATAGGATTGCTGGACAGTGGGAGCAACAAATATCTGAATTATTAAACCTGAAAAAGGCCTGCTTTTCAATTTAAGCAGAGACAATAGCAGAATCGATATAAAATCATTATCTGTTGATTATTTTCCTTGAAGAGGCCAATTTTTGTATAGTAGCTACACTGTGTACCAGATGTTTATATAGGGAAATGTTCAGGAGGAAAGGAGTGCTTGTTGTGTTAAAGTTCTACAGGATTTGATTCACAGACTCATATCAACCACCAGTCTTTCCAGCACCACAGGCTTCAACTATATGCAGTACCATCAAAACATTGTTATCATGGCAACACATACAGGGTTCCCTCATTAGTTTTTATAGCGGGTCAGAGATTCACAGCTGCTGTTGCAAAAACGCTGCATAAACACCTTCATGGAGCCTTACAAATGTGATCAGCAAGGAACCAACTCCAACAGTCTCCGAGAGGCCTGCAAACAGCCTAGGTCTTTGGTATGATGTTTCCATCAAAATCAGTGACTTGGCAAAACGTGTTTCCGGGAAAGTTGAAGCTCTGGTGCATGTAATATGGGCTACTTCCATATCTCCTATGGCCACCAACCCTCTATGAGGTTTCACTCTCTATGGCTGAAAGCTGGAGAAACTCGTTAGCTCATATGCAAGGAAGTGGCCTGGCCTTCCCAGGTGCTTCAGCTGCCCATTTCCCCTCAGAGGAGTACAAGTACACCATAGTCAGACTGGAGATGACAATACTAGACGCAAGTGATCCACTTATTGCCCAAGTGGCACCCATCCTAGGCCACCGGAAGAAAGTGGACCCCGTTGGTTATAACTGAGGAGGCAAAGGCAGTTCTCAAACACAAGGACATTGTGGGTGGAGTTCCAGAGGTGAGGAGTGGTTTTGGTCTCAAGGCCAGCCTGGAGCAAGACCAATTCAGCTGAGAGACACAAGCTGGTGATCCAGGAGGTATGACGGGAAGAGAAAGCAGGAAGGCGTGCATAAGCTGTGGCACAGGCACAGCAAGGGCAGTGGATGGCATAGGAAGAATTGGAGAAGAGGAAGATATCTTGGAAAGATCTGAGGCATCCCACTAAGATGTTCTTCTTCATTAGTTTAGAACAGTGGTTCTTAACTTTGTTGGAGGTACCAAACCCTGCCGGTTTTACATGCTCACTCACTGAACCCTTCTTTAGTAATTTTTTTCTTCAAATTTAAGACATACTGGTGTATTTAATGAATTGTGCATTAATGTAACCTTTTTCAAAGAACAAAACCAAGACAGTGCATGAACTCACATGAAATTACCTACCTGCAAATCAGTGTGACTTCTGCTGCTGTTATTGAGAGACATGTTCTGATATGCGTGGCTACTCTTATGTCATTTTCACAGCAAAGTCTGTTTCTTTTGTTTTCCATGCAGCTTAAGGAAGTCCTCCTTTATTTTTGCCAGTGCAAGACTAGAGTTACTAAACTTGTCTTTGCAAATCACGTAGAACGCTGACTCCCATCACGTTCCGTTATACAGTACATGTAAATTCACTTTGCACATATTCGTCCGACCACTTTCTTTTTTTGCTCAACATAGTTACTATGAAATAAAATATTAAGAAAGCAGTCAGATGATGTACCATCATGACAGGCATAAATCGACTACTGAGTGCGCAAAATCCCATGTAGCACAGGTAGGCTCATCGATGTAGCGTGATCACCTGCAGGCAGTGATGGCTAAGGGGGGCGTGTCATCACGAATTGACACGATGTGTCAAATCGTACACAGTGTTCCATGTATGTTTGGTAAAAACACCTGACACGATGTGTCAGGTGTTTTGTCTTGACCTCTGTCTCCACCGAACCCCTGAGACTGACTCACCAAACCCCTAGGGTTTGATCGAACCCAGGTTAAAAACCACTGGTTTAGAAGATCCACCACACAAAGGCCTGAGAGAGAGAACAGGAGAGGGAGGGAGACATAGAGAGAGCAAAGGTGAGAGTGGTGCTTGAGAGACCAAAATGGCAGAGGATTAATGAGAGGCAGGGGCCTAAAAAAGAAAATAAATCCTGTGGCTCGTCGGACGGACTAGGCTGAAACTAAACATTGATAATGCCCCCCCCCCCAAATATTAGTTATATGTTAGAGAGAAGATACGTTTTGAGTCTAGATTTAAAGATTTATATGTATTCAGACGTTCTAATAGCGAGATTATTCAACAGGAAAGGGGCGCAATAAGAGAAGGCCCTCTGGCCAGCTGATTTCCTTTTCACTTTGTGAACACACTAGAGACCAGTATTCTAAGAGCGGAGAGCCCTCATCGGAGTGTACGGTTTAAGCAGATCAGACATGTAGGTGGGAACAAGCCCATTAACACTTTTATACGTCATTAAAAGTACTTTAAAGTCAGATCTAACATGAATCGGAAGCCAATGTACTGAAGCGAATAATGGGGTGATGTGGTCAAATCTACTCCTACAAAACAGATCTGACGATGAAAAATAGAGAGCACAATTTTTGTCAACATCAGCAGTAAGGACTTGCTTACCAAATTCTGGATCATAATTTCTACCAAATATGAAAATATCACTCACTGTATTACATCAATTCCATGCAGATTATATGACTGTATACTATAGGTGACTGTTTGCTATTTTATAAATGTACTTTCAGCCCCTTGCCAACATTAGTTTAGAAGATCAATATGCATCTTGTGTCAGTGCTTTAAACAAAATATGAAGATAGCAGACAGCTATACCGGCTTGGGATGAACACAAGAAACACGTGCTTATTTCTCATATTTTGTTGTTTGAGCTACCAGAAAAAGACAGTATAAAACCCTGTACTAAAGAAGCAGTTACAGATAAAACATGTAGTAAAATTTAGTTCACAGACATCTAACTCCTAGTGAAAAAGAAAATGTCCGAAAGCTATATTCATCTTCAATCTTATGAGCCATGTAGGTTATGTATGTAGTGCCATGAATACCTCATATTCTGCAGTAATGCTTGACCTTTCATTTGAGCATCAACAAAATAGGCGGAAAACTCTTTGTGTGTCTGAAATACACTGGTTAATCCAGAGGAAAGGTTAGAGGGCAGTAAACCAAAAACAGACCTACAAACATCCTTATGCTTGCAGACTGACACACCATGCATGCCAGATCGGATGGAAAACACACACAGTATAAAAAAGGTCAAGGGTTGTGGATCAGTTCTGATGGGAACACTGGGATATGGACACAGATGGTGCATAATCTACCATTCCCTCTGATTTATGCAACATGTGCCTTCGTCTCTCACCAAATATCTCTCTTCCCAAAATCACATCTAAAACATTTATTGTGGTTACAGTAAAAGTCAGCAGTTTATGCAAAACAAATGCTGAGGCAACACCATGACAATCTGCAAAATTATAATTTGGGAACAACAGAATATGTAATTGCATTTTTTTGGCATGGATTAAGTTTTACATGTGGTAAAGAAACAACTTGTAACATAAACTTGATTTGTGTGACTGCATGTGAATCTGAGGACAAAATTGAGACAATTTCAGGTTATGCCTTATTGTTTCTGTTTATTAGAAATATCAGTAGATCCTCCAATGCAAATTTAAGTTCTTTCATGTGGATGAAATTATTATTTATGCTGTCACATGGGCAGATCTATTATTGATTAAAGTAAAGGGCTGTGACTCAAAGCAAGAACACATCAAAACACATTTTTGGACAATCTAGGACAGCTGTCTGCTCTCTGAAAAAGCAGGAACAAATGGAGGGAAAGCACCATGGCAGTCGAATATAAAACATTATTTTGTGCGTAACTACATAAACTACTTGAAAAGAACATTGCTGCCAAAATAATAACACAGCAACGTTAAAGAGACGAAACACAAGTAAACACGGAAATCTAGGAAAGAAATAAAAGTAGAAGAGAACACAGGATGAGCTCCACTGACTTTCAATTACTGTTCCCTCACTCCTTATGCTCCTCCAGTTCTCATCTGAAACAGAGCTGTGAAATTGAATTGCTGAGCACATCTCCACAAACAAAAAAACTATCCACCTTGCCGTGAACAGACTGAGGAACCAGCACTGTGACAGTGACAACACAACCATGTCAGAGTCTGATAAGTTCAGTAACTATTGGGAAGAAAACAAATCTTAGGGCTTAAAGTGCAGCGGAACAGCTGAGCGTACTGTGGAGGTGGTGCAAGAAGACACTACGCAAAATGTGGTCCTTCAAGTGCTTGTTAACTAATGTGAATCCATTCACAGTTTGGTATAAACTTCTTCCTGTATACATACAGACGGTGCAAGTCAGTTTCACATCTGTACAGGGGATTTCTAGCCAGGAGCTGTTTTATTAATGTGATGCAAAGCTAACGTAAAGTAAAGGCTTGCAGTAAAGGCATGTGTTGACTGTATTGATGACATTAAGGCAAGACATACTTTCTTTGTCCTTTCCTTGCCGCTGAGGAGCAGCTGCAACCATCTCCAAAACTGAGCCAAGCCAGCCAGAAGTTGAGCCTAGAATCATTTGATTCATAGTCTGATTCTTAATCCTTTGCACCACTGGTCCTTTTGTGGAACAAATGACATCTGCACAAAATACACTGGACATTCAAACATAAATTCCTAGCAATTCATTGGTGACTGGTTGGTGAGTCTAATTGCATGAATATTTAAAATGTTAATTAATTAATTAATATTTAATGCCTTACTTGATTAAGTTATGAAAACAACATCCTAACACTATATCCTAATAAAACATTAGTTAACCAGGTGGTCTAGTTACCTTGCATGTAGCCTAGCTGTTGGGATGTACCTCTAAACATACAGTAGTTAAGTTGCTCGTCAAATGTTGTTCGCAAAAATAACAAGCGGTTTGATGTTAGAGATTATAATGGAAACTAAAGTTGACAGGAATGAAAGTAATGGTGGTTATGTACAGCTATTGTGGTTACTAATGATACGACATTTTCCTGCATATATACACTACACTGCAGGACTATGAAATATAAACTGATATATTAGATAATACATCCTGAACAAGGAACTCACACTTGAATCAAAATGCATTTTTATTTCTCTACACTACAGTGTGGTTCATTTTTCTTTGCTCCCTGGGAAAATAACCTTGCCATAAGGCACTGATGTTGCTTATTGTGTTTTCTGTCAGTATTACCTTTAATAATACAGGGTTATAAATTAAAACAAGGGCTCACCTTGATTAGTCTAATGCTCTGATGTATTTTTTTTCCACTCTGTCATTCTCTTTCTCTCTGTACTATTACCAGCATTGCACAAATACACAAATGTTTTCTTTGTAACAATTCTACAAAACTGTTGTCTGTTAGCGGCACTGGGGGGGACTTCCACAAATGACACTGGTATGGTTTATAAGGTTTCAGCATTACTGTAGTCTTAAAGACTACTTTCAATTAGCTCAGTTAGCTATTTTTTGTTGCAGTGGCTGAACCTTTTATTCCTACCTATCAATGTCTGATTTCACCAGTGTATTTTTTTTTTCAAACTATGCCAAAAAGTCAAAGTAGGTAGGAATATGAGTGATATACATTTGGTTAAATGGAATAATCACTACTAATATTGATATCAATATAAAGAAGAACAATTCAGTAAAATTACAAAATTAAGCAGTACAGAAAATTGCTCTCCCTTTAGTTTTTAAAGTAATAGAGAAAAAAAGAAAAGCAAACGGGCCTTTGCACAGATGTCAGCCATTGCTGAGAGTCGTGTCAACAAATGGCTGATTTGAAATGAGCCTTTTTATTCTGTGTGTCACTGACACTGTTAACAGTTTCATACATTTTTGTCAACTCACAATCACACTTTTAAAAAAGAAAAAAAAAGTGTTGCCAGCTGGTTTCTTTGTGTATAATGAGAAGTACTGTAGCTACAACTGGGGAAGCAAACTTTGATCATTATTTTAGTTGTAGAATACAAATATTCTACCTCACCAATATTTGAATTTGAACAAGATGTTCAGACAAAAGGGCTTTACAGTATTCCAAATGAAGTACACAATATTCTATAAAAAACAGTGTGATGTGAATGTTCTGTGTGAGTGTTGTGGAAAAGCTGATGGATCTGAGTGACACTAAACTCTTGTTGAAAGACAGACGGTACGACATCCGGAGGTTGAAATGTAATGACTGAAGCACAGGAACAGCCTGTGTAGCACAAAATGATCTCTGATGATGTATGTTTATTCATTTTTATCACAGTGATGCAGGAGATTCTAAGCAGAAGCTTTTTGTTGCATCCACAGTTTTCTAAGACGACTATGGATACTGCAGAGTTGAAAGAGCCTCTGGAAAAAAAAAGCTATCACAGCAGTGTCTGTGTAAATCCACTTTCCAGTGTGGATACATCTATCTCAACAAGCACTTTAGTATCACAGTCAATGCAACATAAGGATTCTATGTGGATTTATTATTGTAAGTGTTAATCTCACAGAGTCCTGCCATCTGACCTCAATGTTAAAGTATTTTATGGACTTGTGAACACATGTTTCAAATAAGCCGGAGAAAAGATCATTTCCTGCACAACCATGCTGATTTGGTTTAAACCATAACTAATCATGCTCTAAATAATATCTCAGACTCTACTAGAGTAATGTTGGCTGAATGGCAAATCATAAGGTGCTACTGCCCTGCTCATGCTGTTCCACTTCCTTGTGTGAGTTTGTTATCCTGAATTGATGCATGGTGGGCAGTCTGCCTAGTCCCTGACCCACCCAAGGCCCCCTCCACCTCAGAAGCCCTGGGGCAACCCTTGGGCCAACCAAGCTTCCTCAGGCCCACAGTTGGTGATCTAGTTTTACAAGCTGACACATATGGGGTCTCTCTATTATTCATACACCAGGGAGGTGGAGTATTGGAGACTTGCACCATGGTCCCACTGTAGGAGGGGCCAGAGGGTGAGTTGCTTCTGAGCTGACGCACCATAGCAGAGTAAGAATTTAATATTTCTGGATGCATTTGAGAAGCATTTGATTTTGACATGTGCTTTTGTAATGTATACAATGACCTAAACTCAAACAGGCACACAGAGAATGGTTTAAACAATTTACTTCATTAAATTAAAGAAGAAAATTCACTGAACACTGATTAAACATCTAGGAATAGGAGTCTTGACTGGACTGAGATGAGCCAGGAGTGAATTACAATCCATTACTCCTTGTGTTAAAGCAGTTAGGTCTGAAACCCGAGAGTCCCGAATGGAGGGAGGATATGGAGAAGGTCTATCAACTTAATCAACTTTTATTTATAAAAGTTGATTGTCTAGATGGAGGGGGGAGACTGTGACTTTAGGACAAACACAGAGGAGGACAAAACACATTGGAGAGAAGACGGTGGAGTGATAGAATGACAGGAAAACCAGGGTGATTGAGAGTGATATGAAGGAGTGGTTCGACGACTTGACATTTCTCTGCTGGGCTGCATGAGGTGAATTTGAGTGAATGTGAACCTTTTTATTTTCATGCCTCACTTCTCAACCATTCTTATCTCTACCCTCACCCCCACCACCCCTCCATCCTGTCTTTGCCCTCTCGCCGTTCCATTTCACTGCATCACTTTGTCACAGGTTCATGGTTGTGTTGGACAAATTACATCACATTAGTCACAGCGTTTAATCAAATGTCATTATAATTTCACAGAACTCTCTTTCATTCTGTGTGTATGTGTGCGTGTGTGCGCGTGTGTGTGTGTGTGCGTGCGCGCGCGCGCGTGTGTGTGTGTGTGTGTACAACTGTGTCAGGAATGTCACTTCAACTGTTGGCAGGAAGTTTGTACAGCGATTCATCTCACAGCTCTACAAAAGTAGGAGTAAAAAAGAGAGGAAAGGGGCTGAGGGAAAGGCAACCATCAGAAAATAAGAAATGTGTTAATATGTATGTGTGTGTGCTATAAAATGTGAAAGCAACAAGTTTGAAGGGAGTTAATGAAAGACAAGAAAAGGCACAAAGGAAAAGAATGGACTAGTTGAGTGACAAGAACAGGAAGTGGATGCGAGGATGTTGAGCAGAGATGTCCTTGTGGGTTGGGGTATGGAATAACAATGGTAGTGGGTATAAACTGAGGATAATCCCGATATCTCATTGTATCCTGTTTTTCCAACAATTGTAGTCATCTTCAGCTTCATGAAAGACAGTTAATGAGGGGAGCGGAATTTTTGGAAAGTCAGGGCACAGTCAGGGGAGAAGACATAAAAAACTGGTGAGAGCAGGGGGATATGAGGGGAGAAAGGTGGTGCTGATGCGAAGGGATGGAATGTAAAATAAGTAAGACAGAAGAGAAAAAGTTAAATGTCAGGAAGGCAGACGGCTCAGTGATGCATTTTGTATGCCCTATGCTGTTCTTTCCTTCTTTCTCATGCTCCTGCACATGCCCTGCCTCATGAAAATTCCAACTCCTTTTTTTTCCTTAGTTAACCCTTTGACCCTGCCCCTAAAGGAGCTAATCACCTCTGTTTGTCTAGTGTCCTGCTGTCATTGTCTGTGTCTGTCGATGAAGCTAAGCTGCACTCATCAGCTGGTTGCACACACCGACTGACGCACTTTCATTGCTGTCAGTGCTCCAGTATTTTATAATTAGACCTATAGTTCATTTGCGCTGCTGTTCTGGCCTCGGCCTCCCTTCATTGCCCTTCAACATTCACCAACTTCAACATTTCATCAGGCTCTTAAGTCATTAGCCACCCCCACCACAAACAATGCCGGGACTTCCCTTGTATATATCTTTTCTATAGATTTCCAGTAAATTATCACATATATCAATCTGATGCTAATACTTAAAGTAACACAGCTATTAAAAAAAACACATAAAATGTGGTTTATGCAACTTAATTAAACAAACTGTTGAATTTTACCCATGACACTCATGATTTGTTTTAGTGCAACATATGAAGCAACAGTAAACACTGACTTATTTTTTCTTTCATCCATTAGTTAAATACATACTTAACTCTAACTTTGTCCTTTCCAGAGATCCAAATCTCCTCGAATGATATGAAAATGTTTTAAATACATGATATGACAAAATGTCCTTAGACATTTTGTGTGTAGTGTTTCTTTATCCTATTCCATGTCAATTACCATAATTATAACTGTGGTGTAGCAGTGAATTATTTGTATGATTCTTTGTGATACTTTCCCCTTAAATGTTGCTATAGTTAGATACTGGTTTTCTAAGTTATCCACTGTATGTCTTGTGAAGAGCAGCTTCAAGCATCCCTAAAGCTAGAACTGGATATTCCTGAGAAACAGATTTTATGTCTGGGATTTAATGAGATGACAAAATAGAGTCAAACAAATTTTTTTTTTTGGGTCAAGATTTGTGTTGCAGTGGATAAACATTACCTTTTCTTTTTGAAAATCAGTTAGTATGTCTGAGTAAAAAATGTGAATGGTATATGTATCCTGCATGTACTCTCCTGCATATTTATGTAGATGCATTTTCTATGCACACTCAAGGCTAGCACATGCTTCTCTCAGAATCTACTTGACAGGTTCTCTGCTGTAGGCTGCTTTCACCATGGTAACCATACTTGCAACATGCCATTTTTAATTTCAGTGCAATCACAATGTTGATTGATCCGTAAAGTATATTTCTCTTAACCATCATTAAAGTCTGACTGATGAAATTGCACTTTCACAATTTTGATTATAGAAAAGGAAAATGTGATTATTTTCTTCACATTTGTCATTTGGTGTTATCTTTATTTAGCTGATAGATTATATAGATTTGAATGGAAGAGAATTTGGCGAGTAAAGGAAAATTGCAATATCTCAATCAATAGACAGTCCCATACAATTTAGATATTTGTAATTCAAAAGTTCAATAATGTTTGAAGGCTTTTTAAAAATGACCCCAGTAATGTAAGTACAAAAATTAATAAAACAAACTATGTGCAAATTTGAGATGCCGGTAGTTGTGGTTTATTACTTGTCTTTCATGTTCACTACAAGACAATTATGATACTCTTTATGATACGAGGTGAGCTTCTAGATAAAGTACTGAGTACTACTAGTGTGCATTATTGTATTTGTATGCTTAGTTCAAAGAGATACAGCATTTTTCTTAACACAACAAATAAATTCTTACTGGGGTGAATTACTGCTTAAATCGTGAGTGTACCTGTATCCTGTTTGCGTTGTGTTTGTAACACATGCTATTTCAGCTGTGACTGGTGAGACAGGTCACTGTGGGAGCACAAATACCGCAAGCAACTGCAATTCACATTATTCACTCCAGAACACACAATAAATACACAGTCCCTTATGTGTGGCAAAATACACACTGCGCAAGACTGGAATCTGTTGATTTTTAATTTCAAAACTGTACCTCCCACACTTCACCAGCTGGTTTATGTGAGAAAAAAAAGTGATTTGTTGTAGACTCACACCCCTCTATTATGCAGCGAGAGAGATTACAGCTAAAAAACAGACATGAGGTGTGTTTGTACTGTATGTGTATACAGAATAGAGAGAAGGCGTCAGAGAAAGATAACAGGAGTGATGTCAAAGCAGTGGTAACAATGAAAGATGAGTTTATAAAAATGCTCTAAAACTTTCAACTTCCATTAAAAACTTGAATGTGAATGTGTGAGAAAGGAGACAGATCACAAGTTCAAGCTTTAATTTGTAATCTTATAATTAAAACATAACTGTGAAATAATAGGCGCAAATTCATTAGTCTATATTGCTCAAAATTCCCATGAGATCCCACTGAGTCACTGAATTCTCCCTCATCACATCAATGCAAGCACTAACATACCATTAAAAGAGGATCAGTTGAAGCGTGAGAGAAGCGTTGTTGGTTGATTGTATGCTAAAAAATAACAAAAAATACATCTTGACAGGATTATTGCTAATCTGTAGGGGCAGTACATACCGTATATCATTCTCTAATGTGCATGTATTTGTTATATTCATTTCCTGACATCTGAAGACATAAGAGGATAATGGTTCATTTGTAATATTTAGACCTTAAGAAAAACAAGTAATGTGCAAGTAAGTAAGTAAGAACAGAAATCAGGAACAATACAACAATTTCTGTTGGCCAATCGCATAGGTTTTACTGCATTTTTAGTATTAAGTTGATCTAACAAGTATGCAAACAACGCTTTTGAGATACAGTGCTCCCTTGTTCTTTGCGGTTAATGCGTTCCAGGAACCACACACGTTTGACGAATCCACAATCACGATCGTGATCTATTTATCTTATTATTTATTTACGGTAATTTAAACTTTTATGAATCCTCCCCATACTGATATTAAACCACCTTCTATATGTTTTACCTCTCACGAAAGTCTGAGACTGACGGAACATAGCACATTTCCGGATGCTGTCAGCCAATAGAATGCGCGTACGGTATCACGTGACTGCCTACTAAAAATCCGCAATGGAGTTGCAATCGTTGATGTGAGAATGCGAAAGGGTGCATTTTACTATACATTCAGGCGAGAATTTTTTAATAACCTAGGATGCAACAGATGCACCATACTGGGTTTACTTCCTTGTAAATGGTGAATGGGACAGAAAGTAAGGAGATGCCTTACAGGTTCCCACATTCGTAGGACCTTAGAAAATCACGAGGGTGAAAAACATAGGGAGATGTGACCTTTAGCAGAGTGTTTGTATGAGGCAACCAAATTCAACTCTGTTGATAGTAGTGTTACTACTGATGAGAACGATAGTGTTACTGTCAGAGAGTTTGGTGAGATGTTCGATCAGGGCAAGTGATGAACAGGAAGTGGATGGAGGAGAGCTGAGGTGATTACTAGAGGTTTTGTTCCCAGCACAAAGTGGACAGGCAGCTTTATATTCTTTCATTTCATTCAGGGACAATGACAACGTTCTGCAACCCCAGGATGGAAGGACAGGTGTGATACAGAGGCCCAGTGAACGAGTAAAGGTGAGCTGAGCAAACATATAAAATACTGTGCAGAGCTCTTACTCGGCTCTGACACCTGGGGTTTGTCCTCTGCAGGTGAAGACGAACATGACTTCAGCTATCAGGTGTTATATGAATGAAAATCAGTTCAAATTTTGCTCCAAATTGAAAATGTCAACCTTTTAGTAGCGACACCGTCGGGATCCTCTTTCTCCTTTTTGTCAATTATGGTATATTTGTGTACAAATATGGGTGTGAATTCAGAGTGTACGTGTGTGGGCTAAGGAATGGGTGCTGGTGATGCGATCCCTGCTTGTGTCTAATTATCCCGTTGTGATGGATGGCTCTGATTAAATCATGAAGGATGAGACTCTCATTGTCTCCCTCTACACAGTACCTCTTTCTCCCTCTCTCTATGTTGCATTGGCCCTCCCCCCTCGCACCCACCACACACATACACACACACACACACACACACACACACACACACACACACACACACACACACACACACATACAGTCTTAATACTGTAATTATGTTTCCTGAACTACAAGCATTTGGGATACTGTTAGTTTCAAGTTTAATATTTTTATATCAATATTATCAATTATATGAGTTGGTGGCTGCTTTCACAGCTCAGAGTGGGAACATAAATAACTTTTGTTTTCTAATCTAAAAAAGTGTATATTCCTGGCAGAATAACAACGAAAGCGAAGTCTCTTCTTGATGGCAATATAAAATGGGAAAGCAACTCAAATAATATTCAAATTGTAACTTGTTTAGAAAGGGATTGTTATGACGAATAGTTTTCACACAATTCTACATGTTGCTGGCAAGCTACGCTGCAAATAATCAAGAAATTTCATTGCAGTCTGTTTCTTTCCAACGACTTAAACCCAACAATGCATCCTAATGCGAGTCCTAATGAGAAGCTGTCCTTCAGCACTGCAGAAAAACCGCTGATGGAAGTTTCATTCTCACAGAGACCATATGCTGACAGCCTAGAGACTGGGCACAGGCGCGCAAACCCTTTTGCACATGCATACAAGTACATACACACACAGACAGACACACGCACGCACGCACACGCACCTGTGCATTAATGAATGCATACCCACACAAGGCTCAGAAGTAAGAATAGATTGAAAAGAAAAATAGAGGGAAGTGACTCAACTTTTATGGAGCCCACTCTACTTTATTATGATGTTACCTCAAACATGTTCTAGCAAACAAACATATGAAGACATTCGTCATTAACAATACGATACGCTGCATTCATGGAATTGCTGCTCCATCTGCATCTATAACAGAGACTATTTGATACCTGATGATCCGTGATGCCAGAATGAGCTCATCTTATTTACCTGCCACTCCTCTAATGGGCTGCCAACCGTCCAAACTCCGACACAACTGATAGAGTACTGCAGATTATTCAATTTTGACAGGAAATAACTAACGAGAGCAAACATAGCTAAAATCACCACTCCAACCTGTGATTTTAGACATGTGGTGATGAATAATATATCTAGTGTCATATTTTAAATATGTTTTGAGCAGTGCTTAGTAAAAATAGTAATAATAATAACATCGCAAAAATGTGCTCTGCTCTCCAGTGTCTTCATCCACTAATTATAACTAGATATTTATAAATGCATGCAGTTAATTTCACGGATGTCAATTCGAAAGTTTTCATACTTCAATCCTGGCTCAGACAGGGAACATTAGCACCTTCATGAGTCAAGCAGAATGCTGAGGTATAATTACTACACAACAGTCTCATCTTTAACAATTTGTGTATGAGAACTTCAGATATTTCTGTTCGCAACAATCAAATGTTTCTATTTATCATCTTGTGCCCACTCAGGTTTATCATCCACTTCTCACAAGGTACAGTTTATACTATAAAATTAAGGAACCTATGATGGGGTTAATCACAATGAGTTTCTTTTAATATGCCTGACTTCATAACTCTCCTAATGAAAACAAAAAAAACACACTGTGCCACACAAAGACACACACAGCTCAACATTCAGAAATCCATTTTGGCTTTCTAATTAAAATCTGGACACAAATAAAGGATGCATAACTGTAGTAACTAAGTTGATGATGTACAAAATAAAAGAACAGGAAGGATAAATAAATTGAATAACAAATGGCAGGTTGTAAATGGATGGAAGAACGTTAAGTGGTTTTAGCCAATGAGAAATAGAGACACAAGATGGACTAAGCGGTACTGGCATTGCAGCAGAACCAAGAAAGAAGTGAGAGGAGAGGGAGAGTAAGGAGATTGAGCCTAAGAACAGTACAAAATCCCAAGCTTGCTCAATCAGCTGGCCATGCCCCTTATTCTAAACTTTTTTCCTGTCAGCCAGCATAAATTTCACTTGTCTGTTTCCATGGGATGCGTTTCAAAATTTAACACCAATATAGTGCAATCCATGCATTGTGTGCCAAAATGTACTGTGTTTACAATTCACACATAGCAGAAAAGACTTAAATGTTGACCACAAAAGAGGATTTTAGTTTCAAAAGCAGGACATCTACAGAGAGTAACTCAATCAATACTGTTTAACACATGAGATCAAACACAGTACACTAGAGGCTGTAGAAACAGTACAGAGAAAGTGGTATTGCTTCTGATCCCCACTTTCTTAGAGCTGCTTCACTGACGTGGGTTAATCCTTGAGAGGTTCCACTGGGAACTCTCATGTGCCTTTCCAGGGGATAGATTTCAAGGACACACCGCATGGAAATGGGATTTCTATTTGACGCTGCAGGTGACAAGCACCTGCACGTATTATGTATTTGTGTGTGTGTGTGTGTGTGTGTGTGTGTGTTTGTGTGTGTGTGTGTGTGTGTGTGTGTGTGTGTGTGTGTGTGTGTGTGTGTGTCTGAGTGTATGCCTGCATGTATAATCCTTACTTACCACAGACTCATCAGGAAATGGTGCTCCATGTCTTCAGGTTATAAAGGCCGGCTAAATAAACTCCTTTTCTATCACTCTGCAGAGCACAAAAGACAAACAGAAAAAGAAATGTGTCAAGAGCGCACCAAATGCAAAAATCTCCTGCCTGAGGGGAAACATTTAGCCTGTTGCTCATTTAATTCTCTTCATAAGGTGAAACTTTGTCAGAAAACCTCCCCTCAAGCTCAAATTTGCAGACTAATTTATGATATCAGGGTGGTGCCTAGAGATGCACCTGTTAGAAAAAGATGTTCATGTTGTTCATGAAATAGGAAGCTCTCACTGCTCAGAGAAGACAACAACTCCCCTTCTGAGCACCAGACCTTGGAGGAGATGAAGAATGGTGAAGAGACCAAAATGAGTGATGAGATCAAGGGGTTGTCTTAAAAAGTTGAACGAAACAGATTTAAAGAGAGAAAGAGTAGGGGATGGAGACTTCTAAGAAGCTAATGGCTGAATTGTGTGCGCGCCACATCCAATTACCTGGTATGTAGCAGGATAATTGAACAACACACACACACACACACACACACACACACACACACACACACACACACACATACACACAAGCAGTGAGCTAATCACATGGCTATCATGTGGGAACGTGTGTGTTCCTGTCTTCACACTATTTGTTGCATTTCTCTTGTCTGTGTCTGACTGTCTTTAAAGCTAAATTCTGCTCTGCTAATGCAGCATGCCACAGGATTCTGTACATTATTACCATTCTATTCGTGTTTGGCTTAGTCCTTTGACTTTCCTTTGTCATTTTGTGCGTCATTATGGTTAACGCAGACCCACAGTGTGTATTAAGTTGAGGCTCAATGGCAACAGCGACCAACATTCTGCACATTTTACATTTACACTTTGAATTTCTCCACAATGACCTGATGCATCCCTATACAACTTTCATATTCCATAACAGTCTGATAAGCTTTTACCTGTAAATTGTTTCATTAGCGTAAACAGAGTTGTGTTACACGCATTGCACAGAGGGGTTTTAATATTCCTCGTGTGGCACGAGGTACTGTATCCTTGCCAAACCTGCACGGCAGATCTTCTGCTGTTGTTCTTCAAGCAGAGCAAGGCAGATGCTCTCGCAAGCTCCCATTGATTTGGCGAAAATTGTGTCTGTCCGTGTATGCATGGGTGTGACGTGTCCCTAGCTATCTGCAGAGATAATGAGAACACAACTCTTTTGCTGTCCCTGCAGGCTACCGATCCAGCTGCTTTCATCTAATATAGGTCAGCTGTGATAAAGCCCTCAGTGTGGACACTGATCAGCTCTGCTAGCTGTTGTTCACAAAGCATGCTGTTAAACATTTTCACAAACACACATGGCAAGGCACACTCTCTCACAATAATGTCGAAGACACATATGCAGAGTGAGCACAGGCATACACACAGACATACGGTATGTAAGTAACACCACACAATATGTTTTCAACATTAATGAGGTGTGTTTAAGTTCAGAGAAACCCAACAGTTTGAGACTTCTGCAGAAAAACACACCACCCACTTCCCAAATACCCCAGATAGTGCACATGACTAATCTCAAGTCAGCATCTCTCAAACAGCAAAATAAAAATACTGCCATAATTGCAACTCTGGCAATTTAAATTCTTGCTCTACAGTCAATACCAAATTGTATTTGGAAAACTTTCTACATCATTAAGTTTGTTTGTGTAATACTCACACTGTGGTGTATGCATTGGATTGCTTCACAGTCATTTTTGAGACTGGGATTTAACAAACTAATATGCCAGTAACATAAACACTGAAGCACTGAATTAGAATTGAATGTGCCAAGTGATGTGAGCAAATTCTTGTTGAGGTAGGGGCATGTCCAGCAACAATCATTTAACAGCAATCATTAATCTTTTGCAATGAAATGACACCAACTGTTTGAGTTAGATGTGCAGAAAAAACATTGTCTCCTTGCTTTTCTTGCTCCACCTATCATAAAATATTTTCTGTGAAGTAGATTTGAGTTCAAGTGTAGCATCTTAGTAGACCTTTTAACACAGGTGTTAGGAGCCTCCTCTGCCTATACAGTATTGACATTGGTATAAACTGTCAAACCCAAGCTCCACCCAATTCCAGAAAGGAGCGTGGTTACCACTGACTTATTGCCTGTGAAGCCACAGACACAAGCGGATGGTCTATGACCAGAGGTTCTGAAACAAAGTGGTATACAGGAATCCTCTAACATGTGAAAAAATGGTGTTTTAGTCAATGGGATGTATTTTGGGAACTTCAGTGTATTTTAATAAGAGTGTAATACTAGACCTTTAACAAACCGTCATACCATCACATGTGCTGGCTGTTAAACACAAAGCTGCTAACAACCCTGATGGTCCTTTTCCTCTTAGCTGCAGGTGCTCTTAGCACCCATTGTCTACTCATGTTGGAACGGTGGACCCATCAAAGAACATTTTTACATTTTGTGTCACTCCGCAATAGATGGGATCAGGCCCATAGAATTCAGCTGTTTGTGGATATCGATTATAGTGTGCAGTGCATGAGTTGCACTGTGTAGGAAGAGTCTGAAATTCCATTTGTAGAGGCAGGTAATTGTTGACTGATCATTGTTTTCCAAAGATTCCTGAGAACATATAATAAGTATAAGAATACAAGAATATGCTTTTCCAATAAATTTAGAGAAAATGCTGCATTGATGAAGATTTCTTAGCTAGAATGGAATAATACTCATGACACACTGATGTTTATAGTTGCAAATTGTGACAGGCCAGGCTGTTTTGATGATAGGTTTACCTGACAATACAAGACAATGAGAAATTTCATAATTAACCAGGTTTTTTGTTTAACAGTGAAGGCCAAACAACAATGCTATACTTCTGCAGCTTGGCTCTTCTATTGTTCTATTTTCTTTCGGCTTAGCTGGAAGAGTAGTTTTATATGAACACTTTAGCAAAAGCTGTGGGACACAAAGTTCTTTTCGGTACAAATACAGAGAAGGCTACTCTTTGGTGAACACTACATCTTCATTTTCTAAGTTGCTTACCGACACATACAGTTTGCTTTTTTGTGCACCCTCAGACTCATTCTCTGACCATCTACACACCATCCTTTAGTGTCAGATACAGTCCGAACTTTTGTCACCAAGGGCTGTTTCACTAATGGTCCTGGGGCCAAGACTGTAGGGTTTGATGTGATTCAAACTGAAAAGCACCTGGGTGTAAGATGAACAAATAAAAAACATGAGAAGAACAATTATTCCAATTTTTTATCCATTTTTCCCTAGTTCCACACTGTCAACCTCTACTTCAAAGAACCCATTTATGAAAGTGCCACCACTGATATACAGAGTGTGCCTAAAAAGTAACTGCTTCACCTTCTCAGCTACTTTTTCAACCAGTTGTATTGATGACCAACTCAAGAGGAAAGCACTAATCCATCTGTCCGCTGTTCATTTCACTGCATTGGCTTCACTAATGGAGCAATAATTGGTGCAAATTACAATGTGAAATACTAATGGTGTAGCCTTTGGGATGACTTGATTGAGAGACTTACACTGTGTCGCAATGCAGGAGAGCAATGCATTCAATTTTCTTCTTCATTCAGCCTTGCTGTTCTTTATACCTATGCATGCCTTGTGAATGTAAAGGCAGCAAGTGGGATCATGCGGGGCTTTTAACAGCTACGGCTATATATGCAAATACAATCAATATTTGATTCTCTCCTGACTCTCTCTCTAACCCTCTGACTTCCTCCCTCCATTTCCCTCTTTACAGGAGACTGCAGTAGGGGCATTAATTAGGGACTGACATGCGCCAAGGATTCCCCACATGGCTGAGCAGCAGGGGCAGTTCATCGTAGGCCAAGATAGGACAGATTGGACCACTGCAATCGGAAAACAATTAGAGACTGTAGAAATGGTGCTAAATGCACAGCAATCCGCAGCAACTCTGTTAAAGACATTACATGTAATAATCCCAAGTAAAAATGGCAAAAATGATGAAAACCTAGTTGAAATTTGGTCTTAAATTCTCACAAATATCTCCAACAACATAAAACACTCCCCCCAAAATATAGATATATTCCAGTCTTGAATATAAATACTTATTCATGAAAGTGGAGAACATGACTCAAATATACTGTAAGTGAATGAAACTTGAAAACATTACTTTATTGTATTTCTGCTTGAGTAAGTACATCAGATCAATTTTCATCTGAAATAGTGGTTGTTTAACGATGAAAACAGAAACTTCAATGGTTCCATGGAACTTCACTATGTCATCAAACTTCATCTTACATTACTTCCCCCCAAGGAGGTAATTTTTTATATTGTTTTGACTAAGACACACCCTGTGGCAGATATTACTCAGCCCTGCTGACATTGAGAACATTGGCTGTGTTGCAATTACCTCTTAGTGTGGAACATATTTAACCTCAAATCTGACATGTAAAGCATTTGACTGTACAGCTTACATATGTGTTCATAGTCGGAGTGTGTGTTTTGCTTTAAAATTAGCTAATAAAAAAGCTTGTAAGATGAGTCTGGCAAAAGTGAGCTAAAGCTGATTTATTTGCTTCTCCTCACTTGACAAGAACTGGCGCATATATTAGATATCAAATGCATTTGTGAAATTTTGGGAAATTGTGAATTTTTTAAAGTCACGCTGGTATGCACACATCCTGACTGACATTTTGAAGAACCACAATCAAATACCGGAAATATTTCTTTACTAAGAAGCCAATGTAGAGAGAACTATCTCCAATTTAAAGACCGTTCTTTAATCCAAATCCAAAAGCTTTTCCCTTACGCTAACTGCTGTCCTACATTTATGACATTATCTATACTGTATATTCTTATTAGCTTCATATGGATTTCAGCAGGATTAGTTTCATACAATCCAAGCAACTTCCTTAACACCTCACATTCCCACCAATTAAATCCTATTAATACTGGATTGAGCTCAGCAAACAGCGTATAGGGTATTCCCATCAGCTTAGAGAGGGGGAACAGTTGAATAATGCTTCCTGTAATTTTTCCATATAGCAAGAATATACTGATCTGACATTGGTGAAGCTGTGCGATAAGCCATGGATCGCACCAATGCACAGCATATAGTGTGACATACTGTAGTTTCATGGGTATATGCTTTTGGGATCACGCTAAGAACATTCTTAGGAACTGATATGTGCTGTAAAGGTCTGATCTAACCTGCTTGCTGAAAGGAGTTCCATGTGATCAAACAGCTTTAGAGACTGTATGGGTCATGACGAGGACACGTGGGCTGCATGAGCAGTGGGTGACAGGTATGTAACTAAACTGCTGTCAGCTTTCAGTTACTCCCACACTGCAGCTGCTCTAGCATATTACCATGGGCAAGCAAGGGGTTATGAGGAGGAGAAGGAGGTGAAAAAAATACATAAAATAAATAAAAGAATAAAAATAATAATAAGATTTTTTAAAAAATCTTGTTTATTCTCCATCAATCCATCAATAATCTACCGCTTATCCGGGGCCGGGTCGTGGGGACAACAGTCTCAGCAGGGATGCCCATACTTCCCTCTCCCTAGACACCTCCTCCGGGGGGGAGCCCGAGGCGTTCCCAGGTCAGCCGAGAAACATGGTCCCTCCAGCGTGTCCTAGGTCTTCCTCGAGGTGTCCTCCCGGTAGAACATGCCCAGAACATCCCCAGGGAGGCGTCCAGGAGGCCTTCTGAACAGATGCCCAAACCACCTCAGCTGGCTCCGCTCAAGGCGGAGGAGCAGCTGCTCTGCTCCGAGCTCCTCCCTGGTGATCCATCCTTCCCTCACTTGTGAACAAGACCCCAAGATACTTAAACTCCTCCACTTGGGGTAAAGGCTCTCCACCAACCTGAACAGGGCACACCACCATTTTCCGGTCGAGAACCATGGCCTCAGATTTAGAGGTACTGATCCTCATCCCACTCGCGTCACACTCAGCTGCAAACCTTCCCAGTGCACGGTGAAAATCCAGGTTTGATGAGGCCAACAGTACAACTTGGTCTGCAAAAAGCAGAGATGAAATCCTTTGGTCCCCAAAACTGGACTCCCTTCGGACCCTGGCTGTGCCTAGAAATTCTGCCCATAAAGATTATGAACAGAACTGCTGACAGAGGGCAGCCCTGTCGGAGTCCAACATGCACCTGGAACAGGTCTGACTTACTGCCGGCAATGCGAACCAAGCTCTGGCTTTGGTCATACAGGGACCGGACAGCCCTCAGCAAAGGGCCCTGGACCCTATACTCCCGAAGCACTCCCCACAAGATACCACGAGGGACACGGTCAAATGCCTTCTCCAGATCCACAAAACACAAGTGAACTGGTTGGGCAAACTCCCATGAACCCTCCAGCACTCGATGGAGAGTGTAGAGCTGGTCCAGGATGAAAACCGCATTGTTCCTCCTGAATCCGCGGTTTGACTATAGGTTTAATCCTCCTCTCCGGTACCCTGGAATAGACTTTCCCAAGGAGGCTGAGGAGTGTGATCCCCTATAGTTGGAACACAGCCTCCGGTTCCCCTTTTTCTAAAAGAGGGACCACTGCCCCGGTCTGCAAATCCAGAGGTACTGTCCCCGACTGCCATGTGATGTTATAGAGATGTGTCAACCATGACAATCCCTGCACATCCAGACACTTGAGGTACTCAGGGCGAATCTCATCCACCCCCGGTGCTTTGCCACCGAGTAGTTTGGCAACCACCTTGGTGACTTCAGTTTGGGTGATGGACGAGTCCACCTCTGAGACCTCAGCCTCTGCTTCCTCTGTGTAAGACATGGCAGCGGGATTGAGGAGATCCTTGAAGTATTCTTTCCACCGCCCGACAATATCCTCAGTCGAGGTCAGCAGCTCTCCACCTCGACTGTAAACAGTGTTGGCAGTGCACCACTTTTCCCTCCTGAGGGGCCGAATGGTTTGCCAGAATTTCTTCCGAGGCAAACCATTCTTGGGCAAACCATGGCCTCCCTGAACTCTTCCCAGACCCAAATTTTTGCCTCCATAGTCCTACAATCCAACAAGATTTGATAGGACTCCTTCTGAGCTTGACGGCATCCCTTACTTCCGGTGTCCACCACCGGGTTCGGGAGTTACTGCCGAGACAGGTACTAGAGACCTTGGGAACACAACTTCGAGCAGCCGCATCGACAATGGAGGTGGAGAGCATGGTCCACTCTGACTCAATGTCCCCAGCTTCCTGCTGGATCTGGGAGAAGCTCTTCCGGAGGTGGGAGTTGAAGACCTGACTCACAGTGGGTTCTGCCAGACATTCCCAGCAGACTCTCAAAACACGTTTGGGCCTGTCGAGTCTGTCCGGTCCCCTGCTCTGCCAGCAGATCCAACTCACCACCAGGTGGTGATCGGTTGATAGCTCTGCCCCTCTCTTCACCCGAGTGTCCAACACACGCGGTCGGAGGTCTGATGACACGACAACAAAGTCGATCATCGACCTCCTGCCTAGGGTGTCCTGGTGCCATGTGCACATATGGACATCCCTGTGGTTGAACAAGAGGTGTTTGTTATGGACAAACTGTGACTAGCTCAGAAGTCCAATAACAGAACACCACTTGTGTTCTGATCGGGGAGGCCATTCATCCCAATCACCCCTTTCCAGGTCTCACTGTCATTACCCACATGAGCGTTGAAGTCCCCAAGGAGAACAATAGAGTTCCCAGTCGTAGCACTATTCAGTACTCCTCCTAGGGACTCCAAGAAGGCCAGGTATTCCGCACTGCCATTTGGCCCGTAGGCCGAAACGACAATGATACACCTTTCCTCAACCCGAAGGCGCAGGGATGCGACACTCGTTCACCGGGGTGAACTCCAATATATGACGGCTGAGCTGTGGGGCCACAAGCAAGCCCACACCAGCCCGCCGCCTCTCACCTTGGAAACACCAGAAAAGTGGAGAGTCCAGCCCTTCTCAAAGGTATGGGTTCCAGACCTCAAGCTGAGGGTGGAGATGAGCCCAACTATATCTAGTCAGTACCTCTCAACCTCCCTCACAAGCTCTGGCTCCTTTCCCCCCAGGGAGGTGACATTCCATGTCCCTAGAGCTAGACTCTTTGTCTGGGGATTGGGTCATCGAGCCCCAAGCTGACGACCCCCACCCAATCCACATTGCACCCGTCCCCTACGGTTATGATGAGTAAAAAAAAAAAAACCCTATGATGAGTAAAAAAAAAAAATCATGTATTCTTAAAAGTCGAAACACAAGATAGTCACGTTGACACAAAACCTAAAAGAGATTCACGTAAACAGGAACTCACATTTCAAAAACAAGCAATATAATATGTAGGAACATAAGCAAAATATACGTAAATTAAACCAACCACTGACTGAACACAAGTCCCTCACTCAACACAGAACATAAGACACCTTTGACATACCATAGGTTCGTAAAAGTGCCTAATTATTCATAGTTGAAATAGTTGTAATCAAGTCTGATTCTCGCTTGACACGTTCTTCTTAAAATGGCTTCTGTACTGCAGTCAGACGGACCTTCAACTTTGTTCTCCTGCTTAGATAAAACACTATCTTTGCTTGACCCAGAAGAAAGTTTAGAATCTGCCAACCCTTTTTCTGATTCTTCCCGTGTTTCAAACCAATCATGCATACCTGTTTGTCAAAAACACAAAAGAAGAAGACGAAGATGATGATGATTTAGGAATGAAATAGCCTTTAAGAACATATCTAGATACAAAATTAGAGAAAATTTTTCATGGCTTGAACAAGACTAGTGGTGAACCCAAAAGCATGACAGACAAACGGGCAGCGTTCTGGTACTAGGGAATCAGTCCAAACAGCAGCCGACAATTATCCTAAGCTGTGCATCCATAATTCTTATGAATTTGATGTGTTGGGTTCATTTTTCAGAAGGCACAACATCAGTTGGAGACATGATTTTTTTCTCACAGGTTTTGAAACCGGTTTGTTGGGGTATGTGTGAGCACAGTACAGTGCCCCCTCGCGCATTTGCGCATCGATTGCGACTCCACCTCATCGCGGATTTTTAGTAGACAGTCACGTGATACCATATGCGCATTCTATTGGCTGACAGCATCTGGAAGTGTGCACGGTTCTGTGAGTCTCGGACTTCCGTGAGACGCAAAAGTGTTTTAAACAGTCGATGAGACTGTGGGAAAAGGTAATACAGAGGTGGTTTAAAATCAGTATGAGGAGGGTTCATAAATGTTTAAATTACCGTAAATAATAAGATAAATACTGCAGATCGCGACCTCGATCGCGTGGTTCCTAGAACGCATTAACCGCAAAGAATGAGGGCGCATTGTAATCACACATACAGTGACAAAAGAGTTGTGCAGGAATCACAATGAATTCTTCTCGCTTCTTATCAAATATCACAGATATTAATTTGTGTGAAAACCAGCAAGCTAACCGCATGATGTAACCTGATGATCATCTCTTTCATTAGATCAAAACTGGTTCAATCTGTCCAGTTCAGTCCACCCCTCTCAGCTCACATCTTAGTATATCTCTATTTGTTATTCATCATTCATTGTAGTTAAATAACATTTAATAAAGGTTATCTGCTATTTTACCATGAATAAATGAAATACAAATACTCATTTTTGACTCATGATTGCACTCCACAACCTATAGAGTTCTTGATGACGTGACAAATGGAAATGTGTGACAAATAGAAATGTTCACCTGAGAAAATCAATCCTTCGGTCAGATGAAAGGAATTATATGTATGGGTTTTTGATTTTACGAAAGGACAAAATACTGCTGGCCTTAACCCTTTCATCATTAGAGTCAGCCAGACAGATCTCCATATGAGCAACACAACAAATATCTTGTTATCATACACAGAAAGGCAACAGGGTACTAACCAAACAGTCAGTCTCTTATCTTAATGGATTTTAGCCCCTTCTGACTGTACATGAATCAAATGACCTAACCAGCTCAAAGCACCCCTGCAGACACACATTACAGTGCATTAGAGGTAGGTGGTAGTGATAAGGAACTCCTAAGGCAGAACATAACTTTAGGCATAAATTAGAGGAAGAGCTGCGGAATAGAAAGAAAAAAAAATAGAAGCAGTAATATGTTAGAGAGCCACGAGGGGAAAGGTTGAGATGGATGGGGGAGATAGACATCTAAAAAAGAGGAGAAAAAAAAGCCTTGTTGCCCATGTTGTGGTTAGATTTCTGCACGTACTGTAAATGTGTATGCTTTGCTGTCAGGTATCATAATGGGTGTAAACACACATGTGCACTAACTGCGGTGAGGCCAAACCACTTAGAGCCCACAACATTAAAAGCTTCTTTTTTTTTTTTCTGTTTTCTCCAGAACCCCTTGTTTCTCATTAGGCAGCCGGTTGATCCAACTGAAGTGTTTTCTTCTTTCACTCACTGTCAATCAACCCCTCAACATCTTTTACCTTGCATCTTCAAGGTGAGCACATTAAACCTCTTTTGTGTCTTTGTGCCCCACTTCTTCATTACATTTGAAGTAGTGGGGCACAAAGCGATCCTCTTCTACAATCAGACGAAAGGAGAAGTGGATATGGATCAGATGGTTGGCAACTACGCCTGTAAACGCTAGACGCAGAGGTGGCCCATGGTGCTCTGACATAACATGATTGACGTCTATTTGACATTATTCAGATCACCTTGGATAAAAAAATGGAATGAGGCAGAGCAACAGAACAAAATCAGTGTCATGAAATGAAAACAGATTTGCTCACATTCCTTTTGTTAGTCAAAGACAATGGCAAAATATATGATTACAGTACTGCATTTCACTGCTGCCGGTGAGCCTAGCTTGAGCAAGTATGCCCTACAGCATCAGAGCAATCGTATATTTCTCCTCCTTGGTTTGTGTGGGTGTTGGAACATATTTAAATGTATGCGCATGTGTGCATGAATCTCTAAATGGATTGCTTCATCTGTTATCTTTCATCCAAAACTAAATTCTAAACTTACTAATGCATGAATGAATCAGAAGACAAATACATTGGATCACTGATTACAGCAATGAATGATGCATGCTTTTTGCCACACTATTAGTGAGTGTGAGTGTGCACAATAGTAAGGTAGCTGTGTTCAAACATATGAACACAGAAGATTAATTTCACTGAGAGGAAGTCGAAACACTGAATCAGGAAGACTAATCACAACATATGAGTATATGAGTCTGAAGTGAGGCTTCACAGCTCATACTAAACTATGCTATCAGGCAGTAACGTGCGGTCAGGGGCGGCATGAAAAAATGGAAAATGAAAAAAATTAATTAAATGGTTATATTTTTTCATTGATGTGTATTATATAGTTATTTTTTTTCCTCAGCCGTAGAAGTGACAGCAAACTACAATCTATAGGTGGGAGTCAAGGGGAGCCACTCATTTGTTTTCCGCTCGCATTGCCTTGCTATAAAAATGGAGGATTACATATCTCAACTCAAAATTTTTTCGATGCTTTTGTTCAGAAGGAGCTGTGCATGGACTTAATTTATAAGTAAACATAACATATAAAAAACACGTAGGAGACAACATTAGTTTTTTAATCAAATGTGCTTATTTGTATGTTACAGTTTGTATATGTAAATAATTCTGCTCTGAGACTTTAAAAATAACCCACTCACTGTTGCTTAATAAATTGTGAATAAGCTACACTGTAGGCTCATATGTCTTAAAACATTTTCATCTGATTATGATGAAGTCAGTGCCTCACCAGCCATGAACTTCATCGAGAGTCACTGCTATCACGTCAAAGTCTTCAGCAGTTGAACACCGATGGTCAATCCCAGATTTCACATAAAGGAATAAATGGAATGTTATCAGCAAATATAATTTAAATCCACTGCACACATTCGTAAATCTTATTTCTTTTTTGTGACCATTGTAAGATATTTTTTTTTAACTTTCTCTTAACAAATTAGAAAAAAAAGTGTGCCACTTTCATGTTCTTGTCACATGAGAACAATTGGGCCTCATTGTCAGCACCCAATGAGGCCCAATGAAGCTCCTGCTTAATCAGGAACAGGAAAAAAAATTGTGTCAGCTGGATAAAATTTTTTATTTTGCAACAAGAGATGTCTATTATACTTTGGTTTTCATTTTCGCAAGGCCTGCTTCACTTTTGTCTCTTACTCTCAAGAAGTTCTTTAAACCTCTATGTACCTAATTTCTGATGACTGTATTCAGTATATTATATATTGCTTTTGAAGCAGCATCTTAATTTACACATACCTCATGGCTCTTCTGGACTCTGGCTCTCATTATAAAATGAAAGACTGCAACAGCGTTGCCCAGGTGTTGTCATTATTGTAAGCAAGCAAAAAACACTGCAGAGACGGTCTTATCTAAAGGACAGCTATGTAACTATGGCTGAGAAAAGCAGATGTGCCAAGGTGACACAATGACTGGTTGTTATGCATTTCTGCTGTGCTGTTAGGTTTTTAGATAGATTAGATTAATAGATTATATAAAATATATAGATATATATATAGATATTTCGATAGATATTTCGATAGATAGATAGATAGACAGACAGACAGACAGACAGACAGACAGACAGACAGACAGACAGACAGATAGATAGATAGAAAGAAAGATTGGTAGATGGGTTATTATGTTATCATATTCAAGGCCTATCTTACTGTGATTTTCTAACTGTCTGACCATATAGCTTATTGTAGGGGTCACATCAAGGTCACAGGCAAGGTAACGGTGGAACAAGTCTCACCAAGTGAAACCATCAATATTATAATTGCTTTTACTCAGGACCACTCAGGCATTTTAGCTTCATCATTTAGCTACACTTGTGTTTGTGTGCCTCATTTGACCTGGTGCACAATGTGAATGCAAGCTGAGCCAGATTTGGTCTGCTTGTGTATGTGTAGTTGTGCACACAGGTGTTACTTGAGTTGAAAATTCAGTAATACAAAGAACCACACAACCCTTGTGGTGATGTGCACAGAAACGGACATATCATTAAAAAGTGCACCATCAAACAGCCCTATTAGACTGGAATATATTAATTAGGAGACTGGAGAGAGGCAGCAATAATATATCAAAGCATGAAATGTATGTGTAGTTTCCTTGTGTCCCCCCATCTTCAAATTTTACATTTGATACACATATTTAGAGTTCAAGACAGAAGAAAAAATAGTTATTTACATATTTTAAAACCTTTATTATTTTGGTATCAGTTGCAGCAGCAGAAGCATCAATTGAAACATTTGTCATAAACTGACAGCCTCCGCTACCATTTACACATTTCTTTTCCTTTAATCCGTATAGAATTCCGCATGTAATCATAATATAACAAGCACACATGGAGGACCACACGTTGAGTGTCACAGTGGGTTAATGCATTGCTTTTGCAGATTGAATATGCACCTTTACAGGTTGTCACGTACAATGCTCAATCACATGGAACTTTGCTAAAGGCCAGCACTGTCACAGCTGCTTGAAAAGTGTCAAGGTAATTTTCTACACACTCAAACACACACACACGCAGACACGCACACGCAGACACACACACACACACACACACACACACACACACACAACCAAACCGCAGAGATAAAGTAGATTAGATAGATGGATGGATGGATGGATGGATGGATGGATGGATGGATGGATGGATGGATGGATGGATGGATGGATGGATGGATGGATGGATGGATGGATGGATGGATGGATGGATGGATGGATGGATGGATGGATGGATGGATAGATAGATAGATAGATAGATAGATAGATAGATACTGTAGATAGATTTTGTTTTTTAAAACTATTCCAAAAAATGTTAAGATGTTTTAAATGCCAGAAAGCACTTCCTGCTTTAATATTATTAATAAAAATACTACATTGAACTAAGGTATGGTCTATAAAACTGGTCGCGAAAATGGAACCGTTCTTAAAAACAATAATTGGTGAAACAATAAAATTTGGACAGTTTTCTCTTCAGTATACCCATGTACACTACCAATGTGTGCTATTAAAATTTCTCCAATATCTCACTCAGTCATCATTTGGTGAGGACGGGGGTGAAGGTGTTGTGAACACCACACCGCTCTCAAACATTATCCAACAAAATCACCACCGCGTTGTTTATTCGAGACTGACTTCATTTTGCAGTACTCGACATTCTCCCCCACCGCCAAACTATCTTTCTCCACCGAGCAGCTGACAGCCAGTGCAAACTTGATGGTGTAAGGGTGCGTCAGCCGCTCAAACATCTTTGGGCAGCCATATTGCTCCCTCCAAAGACTCCCAAATGTAACTATATTAAACGGAAATGTGAATAAACAAGCAAAATAAGCAAAAAAACAATGAAAAATGCTCAATGATGCCAGACTCTCCTCTCACTTCCTCACACACCCTCTTCAAGCATACACCAAGAAAGAAAGAACTGTCTGACACCTTGATCCACTGAATATCTTGTAGTGTGTTTATGTGTGTGTATCAGAATACCGTGAGCTGTGGTCGCGTTTAACGAGTGGCCTCAGTGTTCAACAGGCAGGTAATTATCTAATATCATAACATGTGACTACGCTGACTATGTCGGTGACCTACACACACACACACAAACACACACACACACACACACACACACACACACACACACACACACACACACACACACACACACACACACACACACACACACACACACACACACACACACACACATACATATACAAACCACATGTTCTTTTTCTCTGTCTTCTCCTTTCCCTCACCTGCCAAATTGAGGCTTTCCATCTTCATTGCCCCTCACACACTCTGGAACAAATAGGAACAGGAACAACAGGTGTCTGGGAGTTGAACATGTTGAACACTCATGCTGTGATGAACAAAGTAAGTGTGTGTCTGCATTTGGTAAACGAAAATGACAGAAGAGAAAAAGTGAAATTGGACTTTTTATAGAGAATAATTGCAAAGAGAGCATGTATATGGAAAACAAAGTAAAAAGGTAATGCATTAGGTCTCCAACCGAGACTTGTCCATGGGTTGCATTACACCACATGCTTCTTGGCTTGTAGCCCTTGAGCAATAAGGCATTAGAGTAAAATTTGCTCTGTGAATCTCCTTAGGTACTATGGGGTGGTGATCTATACGATCTTATCTCCATGCATTTCCACCTGAGGGAGTAAAGAGGTAAAACACAGATATTAGGGTGTTCGGTAAAAATGGTTGTAAGATTCAACTGATTATATCATACCAAGAGATCTTTTGGAGTCTTTGCTGAATGTTGACATATCAGATTAAAAAGGGTTTGCAAATGTTCACTCAATCAGAAGTCACCCAACGTTATTAGACTTATCAGTCCTAACCCATACAAATTGTCATAAAAGACAATCAAAGTTATAAAAAAATAAATTAAATAAATTAAAAAATACTGTTCAAGCCAAGAGCCCCTGCAGGTTCTCTGTGATTGGAGAATAGCCAAGACAGTAAGTGTACATCCAATAAATGGATAAGTTAATGGCTAAAGTGTGGAGATTCAGTCAGTGGCCCACTTTCACAGTGTTGGCATAAAGAGTCAAAACAAGATTTATACTGACAGTATATGCTTGGCTCATTTTTGAGCGCTGGAGAAAGAAACGTGTCAAGTGTCCCTTTGGCTGTTTTCTAAGCTACATACAGGTGAATTCATTAGTTTGAGAAACCGCATGATGCTAGTGGTAATTGTATTTTTAGTGAAGCACCTAGTATTAAGCTGAGTAAGTGGCTGAAACTATGTTACGACCCAGCTAGAGGACTGGATAGATAACATAATGACAGATTCAAAAAGGGGGAACATAAAACATTTATTCGAAATCTGTTAACAATCAGGCGAGGCAAGATATAGACAATACTGATCCAATTTTTATTTTAATCAAACTATTTGTGTCCTTTATATTATATATTTTTTATTTCTATCATTTTTCATGGTTTTGGCAAATATGAACATAATTATCAACCTTGTCATATTGACACAAGTAAAAATCGGCATTTTGTGCTTGAATTTGTTGCAAATACTCCATTATTAGTTCACAATCCATCCCTGCAAAACTTACATGAGACTACACTGACACTGAATTTTATTGTCTATTGTTCTGACAAAAGGATAAAACTAAACAAATGTGGATGATCACATCAAATTGCACTTGGTTGTAATTGGTTATTACTGTACTTATGGAGAAATAAAAAAAATACACTTCTGCCAAAGAAAAAAAGTAAAAAAGAAAAATTAGTTAGCCTGTTGAGAAAGCCCTGATCACAGCTGGAAACATCACACGAAAAAATTAAAAATGTTATAATTTCAGGCATAAAATGTCGTCTGGTATTTGGCCCATACGGATACAGACAATTAGACGATTTACTGGTTGAACACAGACAGCTAATGGTGAGCTTGAACATCCGTAATAATTAGCATGTGAAGCCAGTCAGCTAACCTTTGGACCATGAAAAGGTTATGGAAACAGAAGACGATCTGATGTGCAGATGATAGTGGGGTGCAGAAGATTTTAACAACTGCTTTGGCACTAAGTATCTTCCTGTGATGCTGTTAATCCTGCAATCTACTCATTAAACTGAGTGAGAACATCCACACGCAGTCAGCAGCTCCACAGGAACAAAATGCCAACACGGGGGAAGTGCTCACACAAGGAGAAACACACCATTTCAGCCTCTCTTCTTATAACTATCACTCATATCATGGGGACATAATCTTTATTACACGCTGAAAGGTCTTTTGCTTCCGACCTGATCACACGTGGCATTTCACAAATCAATTTTCATATGTTTTTTAATTTAAAATTATTATTTTTTTCGGACATGTTATTACAACAGACTTCACACCATGACATTTGCTAACAATATCCGAAAAAACAGGGTTGATGGGTAGGAGCCAACAAACAATTGAAACACATCTCTCATCACAATATGTTTACAAAAAAATCATACATTGAATTTTGATATTCATTGTGACACATTGTTGTTTCAACCATCCATTATCTTATCAGTGTAGTCATAACATCTTACATCCAATTTTCTGCAACTCCAGATATTTAGCCGTCAGATACGTATAACTTTTTGGATTATATTTCAGGTTTAAGTCTCTTGTTTAACTCTCTCCCATTGTGTCACTCTTTTACAGATGAACAGACAGGAAGTGGGTTGTGTGCCAACCATATGTGATGCATGTTCTCATATCATCACATTTAGATATGACCTTCTTTATATTCTTCCTTGGAGTAGCAAGGTTTGCTAACAATATAGATAGCCAAAACCAGAAGTTGATCTTGCCAGTATTCTCCACAAGAATAATGTATAATGATCATATTAACGTCATTCAGCAGACACTGTATCCAAGAATTAACCATTTTGTTGCAGACACTTCAACAGTTACACATTCCATTATATTGTCATATCAGTCTCTAACGTAATGTTGTCCCTCCAAGCAGAAATCCATGTCTTTGTTTTCATTAATCCATGTTTCTGACACTATGATGATGTTGACTGGTTTTTCAACTGTTCTATGTGATCCTGAATGTGTCCACAATTGGTGTAGAGGCTCCTACTATTGAAATGATTCTTTTGTACTGATCTTTGGTGTAATCACAACTTTTGTCTATCTTGTCATGTCTATTGTAGAAGTTGTCAGGGTCAAAAATTCCCTTAAGTCTGTCAGGGTATAATCCACAAATTTAGCAACTCCAAAACTATCTTGGTCAGCAGTTCTCTGTATGAGTCCTTCATTTCTTCAGATTGGGCAGAGATTGCTACTTTCTGCTGTGCTGCAGTCATATATATTTTTTGGCCATACCATATTGATCGTATTTTGCCAGCTCCTCTGTACTCCTGATCATCATTGTTTTCATCTGCTCTGCAGACAGCTCCTTTGTTTTGAAAAATATTCTGCAGGTGTTGTCAATCAACCCATTCTTCTTCAGTTCTTCTTCTCCTTTCTGCTTTTCCCTTCAGGGGTCGCCACAGCGAATCAGTTGCCTCCATCTAACCGTGTCTTCTGCATCCTCTGCTCTCACAACAACTACTGTAGAATTCATGTCCTCTTTCACCACATCCATAAACCTCCTCTTTGGTCTTCCTCTAGGCCTCCTGCCTGGCAATTCACTCAGCATCCTTCTACCAATATATTCACTATCTTCTGGACATGTCAAAACCATCTCAGTCTGGCCTCTTTGACTTTATCTCTAAAACCTCTAACATGTGCTGTCCCTCTGATGTACTCATTCCTGATCCTATCCATCCTGGTCACTCCCAAAGAGAACCTCAGCATCTTCATCTCTGCTACCTCCAGCTCTGTCTCCTGTCTTTTCCTCAGTGACACAGTCTCAAGGCTAAACACCACAGTTTTGTACACCTTTCCTTTCATTTTAGCTGAAACTCTTCTATCACACATCACACCTGACACTTTTCTCCACCCGTTCCATCCTGCCTGTACACGCTGCTTCACCTCTTTTCCACACTCTCCATTGCTCTGGACTGTTGACCGTAAGTACTTAAAATCCTCCACCTTCTTGATCTCTTCTCCCTGTAACCTCACTCTTCCACTTGGGTCCCTCTCATTCACACACATGTACTCTGTCTTACTGTGACTAACCTTCATTCCTCTCCTTTCCAGGAGAAACCTCCACCTCTCTAGCTTCTCCTCCACCTGTTCCCTGCTCTCACTACAGATCACAATGTTATCTACAAACATTATAGCCCATAGAGATTCCTGTCTAACCTCGTCTGACAGCCTATCCATCACCATAGCAAACAAGAAGGGGCTCAGATCTGATCCCTGATGCAGTCCTACCTCCACCTCTATCTCCTCTGTCAGACCTACAGCACACCTCACCACTGTCTTACAGTCCTCATACATGTCCTGCACCGCTCTAACATACTTCTCTGCCACTCCAGACTTCCTCATACAATACCACATTTCCTCTCTAGGCACCCTGTCATAAGCTTTCTCCAGATCTACAAAAACACAATGCTACTTCCTCTGGCCTTCTCTATACTTCTCTATCAACATCTTCAAAGCAAATGCTGCATCTTTTGTACTCTTTTTTGGAATTAAACCATACTGCTGCTCACAAATGCTCACTTTTACCGTTAGTCTAGCTTCAACTAGTCTTTCCCACAACTTCATTGTATGGCTCATCAGCGTTATTCCTCTGTAGTCGCCACAACTCTGTATGTTTCCCTTGTCCTTCAAAATGGGAACCAGCACACTTCTCCTCCTTTCCTCAGGCATCCTCTCTCTATCTAAGATCCTGTTGAACAACCTATTCAGAAACTCTACTGCCACCTCTTTTACACACTTCCATACATCCACAGGTATATCATCAGGACCGAGTGCCTTTCCACTCTTCATCGTTTTCAATGCCCTCCTCACTTCATCCTGACTAATCTCTGCTACTTCCTGGTCCACAACAGCCAACTCTTGTAGTCTTTGTTCTCTCTCATTTTCCTCATTCATCAACTCTTCAAAGTACTCTTTCCATCTTCCCATCACACTACTGGCATCTGTCAATACACTTCCATCCCTATCCTTAACCACCCTAACCTGCTGCATGTTCTGCCCATCTCTGTCTCTGTCTTTCCAACCAGTATAGATCAGTATCTCCCTCCTTACTGTCCAATCTACAATACAAGTCATCATAAGCCCCTTGTTTGGCCTTTGCTACCTCTACTTTCACCTTATACTGCATCTGTACTTTATCCTTACGCTGCATCAACCCATTCCTCTTCAGTTTATGAGCCTCTTTGGCATATCAGCATTTTTTTAGTGAGATTCTCATTAATGTAAACACTTTTTTCTTTTAGTTTGAAGCCCTGCTTCAGAAGAGAAATTTGTGCTTACGGTTGTCGTATTTTATCAATACTGCTGGTGGTCTCCTACCCCTGGATGGCAGTGAATATCAGCTTTGAATATGCTCAGGATCTAAGATTATCTCTAAGATATCTGAGTTGGGAAATCAGCTGTTCCTCCACTTTGTCAGTATCAGCGTTTTGCTTGGTGGCCTCTCCACTTCCCTTAGCTCCAGCATGTAAATGCATCCGTGGCTTGATTTTGATATCGGTGATGATCACATCATTAATGCGAGTGTTCTGTTCCAATTTGTCCACTCTCTGTTCCAAGGCAGCAATACGCCAGTCTCTCTCTTAGGTATCTTTCCTTAACCCTTTCAGCAAATCATTTTTAGACTTCTCTGTTATCTTAACTAGAGAAGTCTTTATCTCATCAAACTCCTATGCTTTTCCTTTTTCTCTTGTCATTTCAGAGAGAGTTAGAGCAGGAAAACAGGAGTCAGAAGGAATGCATCTGCTCCCCTTGAAAGCCGGAAGTGAATTTTTCCTGTGTATTTTCTAAAGGCAAGTAATTTCATGCTGCACTGAAACCCCGGCGCCTGGGTAAAACATGTCTGCCAACGCTCACGAATATCTGTTTTCTTGAGTTTGGAATCTGGGATATGATTTATCTTATTTTCCACCCCATGCATAAAAAACAAAAC